>NC_081825.1:245461212-245828712 GCF_030867095.1 Alligator mississippiensis
ATAAATCCAATGTCTATATTAAGTTCATGATTTTTTTGTATCAAGTAGATTTAACAGGTATAGATTTTAGGGAATCTACTGGGTTCAGAAGGGAAAATCAAATCACTGCTTCTTCTGCAGACAGCACATTGGAAAGGTGGGGAAAGAGTTTCTTCTCTTCCTATTGAAAAATGTGATTTTTTTTGTAAGGGAAACATCATAGATGCTGTGTCCCAGAGGTTTTTTTTTTAATGTGGAGGGGAGGGGGTTGCTTTAAGAAGGAAACACTATATTAGGGCTAGCAAGACCTTTGGATATTACTATTCATATAGCCAGGAAAAGCAACAACTGAAAAATGGTAACTAATAAAAAAACCTCTGGAAGCTTGACAAAACCAGAGTTCCCAGAGGTAGCTGCCCTTTGTACATATCTGTGGGACTCCCAGCAGCATACCTCAAACTCTGTAACAGGTTGTCTGAACCAGCTTTCTGTCATGTGCATATGGTTCCAAACCATTACTTGAGTGACCAGAACTATTAGAAATTGGCTTTAAGACATGAGAACAGAGAAATACTCTCTCTTCCTACATGGGCTATTGAATGCATCCAAGATTTCTGGGACTTTGTGTCTGTGAGCTGGATCCATGGGTTTCTGGTTCTCCATCCTGTATTGAGAACAGGCTGTGCAAGTACTTCTTACAATCTACATTTTACAAATGCATTCCATTTCCCGAGACAAGTTGGAAAGTAGTTATGCTACATATTAGTATGCGTAGCTGTACTGATGTACATTTTGGGCATGTTCAAGAACATTTTTATGTCCACTAGGGAGCTTGCCCATTGCCAAAAATCAGTGTAGATGAATCAGTTCTTAAGACAGGTTAACTGTGAGCAAAAGCAAAATATCAGCAGACCCACATTCAATACTTGCTCACCTGCACCCATGATAATAAGCAATAAGAGAAATACAGCAATAAGCAGTTTTCTTTCTGTGGATGGATCTATGCTACCTGAAGGGTGGGCTTATGGACAAAGGCTTCGCTGACTCTTGTCAGTAACAGCCTGGGAGTGTTGCTGGCCCATCACTCAGGCAGACCACACAAGCTCTGGCCAAGGCTAGAGCACAGCCCTGGGAGAGCTGGTTAGTGGTGCTGCAAAGGCCCATGGGTTGCTGGTGGAATGCGACCTACCACGAGTTGGGATCTGGTGCAGATGTTTGTTACAGCACTCTAACCTACAGTGCTGAAGTCTGATACCACATCCATCCAGGGTTACCTTAGAGCAGGATCTGCCATTTTTACAGCGCTCTATGGGCCCTGATAGTCTGGGTATGACTGTAGAGTGCTTTCTGCGTACCTACTGTTCAATAAGTGTAACTTCTGTACCTGGTCACAAAACACTAACTGAATTTCCATATTTTAACTTCCAGAGTTAAACTTATTTTACAATAAATTTTAATTCTGATTTTCCTGTAATAATTATTGGTTTGGGGAGAATTACAACATCTATTCTATCTTAACTTAATGATACATGCCCTAATCTTAACTGTTCCTTAACAAAGTTTATGTCTGGAATTACTTTATGGGCAAACACAAACTCTCCTCCCTTCTGATATCTAAAGAGCATGTGCTGGAATAAAAAGTTAAGTGTATTGGATATGGCAGCTATACAGGAATAAAAAAATTCTGCAAGTTTGCAAGTATCAGAATTAAGGCACTGGTGGAAGCAGGACCACATATGGTAAACTGCTTAGTACTTAAATGTTTCCTTCCTGAAAGGATAAACGGCTTAGCCAAGCCTGTTTTCAAAGGGAGCACAAGTATTTAAAATATAATACTTCAGTAACTGAATATTCTATCTAGCAGTAACGGTACTATAAACCTTCCACTTTTTTTTGGAAAACTACTACTCACTTGCTACTGGAAAGGTATCAAACACCTTTGTACGGGCTTTATGATGTGTTTTCCATAGCAGAACCCCCTGAATAACACTGTACACGCAACAAGGCAAATCCTAGTATGAGAAGCTGAGACCAATGCCAGAGATGTATGGGATGAGAAGTGAATGTTGGGAAAATTTCTTTACCAACTGACTAGAGGAGACTTCCTAGGTCTTTATGAAAAAAACAGATCCTCTGTTCCCACCTCAGTTCTCCCATTGTACATGCCATATTTTTTTATTAGCTACAGTTACAGTCACACAAAATCCATTATAAATGGCCTGCACACAGAAAGATCTGCTTGCAGACTCACTTTTCTTCTGCAATTTTGTTTAAAACTCTTAAGATTTTTATATTTCCTCCTGCAAATATGACAATGTTTCTACAGGGCAAGCTTCCTATCCACCTGAGTCTGAATCTGACTAATTTTAACTTGCATGCTTTCAGAGGCACCAAAAGTACTTAGTCATTTGTGCATCACTGAGAAGAGGGATTTAGTGAATAAAAAGACCATAGCATAGACCTTACTCCTTAGTGATTCCTTATTTGACTTGGTAAACCTCACGGAAAACAGCATTAATAAAGCATGACGGTTTGAAGAATAGAGCCCTAGCTGTTGACATTTCTGTTGTCAGGCCAGGTATTACGCTATGATAAAGAAAAAAAAAATATTAAAAAATAAATGCGGCAAGGTCCATGGTATTAAGTTTCTTAGTGCTGCTTAGCTGTTATGTCTACTAGTACATCTTCTACTCAGGGGTCATTCAGTATTTGCATTATTAATCTCCCTTTTTCTTTGTTTGATACCAACGTACGTTTGTGAGATCACATAAAGCTGAAGGTGCAATTTGTTGTTCAGTGGGCATGTCTGCATGAGACGGTTAATATGCAGAAGACTAGTTCTACTGCGCATTACCATGGTGGGTAAAACCCGTGTTAATATGCTAATATGTAGTAGATTTAGTCTAATATGCATTAATGTCACTGAAAAAACATTCATCTGCACTAATGCACACTAGTGCTGATTATGGAGCATCAAGTTAGTACCTGTAATTACATGTAGCTAATTTGCTTTCTATAGATAGATAGATATTTGAACACTGAAACTGCATCACAGAATAACTTGCTACATGGAGCAAATCCAAGGATTATCTGAGAGCCATAGGTGGGTCAAAGATGGTTAATAAACAGGTTAAAAACTTAAGTCCACATTTGCCCTATAGCTAGTTTGAAATATTTAAAAAATAACAAAAAAAAATGCTATTTGTCAGAACCAAAACAGTTTGTGGAACCATGTGAATACGGACCAAACTTTGGCCCGGGAGGTCTTCAGGCTTAACTTATTGAATTATTAACGATAACCAGACAGAGATATCTACCCACTCTTCAGTAACCAATTTCAGGTTTCCACAACCCAAATGAACACCCTAAAGTCTGGATATTTTTTTGAATGTTTCTTTTTTCATGAAAGAAAAGCAAACGGTCTTGGAATTGGAGAGTTCTTTTTTTTTTGGAATCTCCAAAACATTCACAGGACAAGAGCATTGTATTTCAGTTTCTCAACTTGTGATCCTTCAAAGATCATGGACTAAGGTTTGTGAGGGTAGTAGGCCTTAAACTCAGGCTGTGTGCAAGTGTTTTTGATATTTAAAGTAAATATTTTGCAGAGTTGCAGTGAACTCATTCACCTGAGAATCAAGACAAGAAATGGTGGGGAAAGCTTTTGGGGGCACCAGAAGCATAAATCTCAGTCACTTAAGCACTGTATTCAATGAGTAATTCAGATTTGTTTTGTGAAACCACCACATTTTTGTGAAGAGTATGGTGGTGAACGCTGCTTCTGTTGTTCAGTGCCATTCAAAGCATTTAGTTCATTATAACACTTGTACATTCCATTATATGTCTAAAAAAGAAAATCCCTTAGAAATCAGCACTCAGATCCATCAAATTTTTCCCACATGCTGGTGCGCAGTTGCATATTTCAGAAATTCTTTTTCGTGTATATTGTGTAGTCAAATTATCCAATGTGCTGTGTAGGGGATCAGCAGGGAAAAGAAGATGCCTGTTAAACTTTTAATGTGAACTTTTAGTGCCTTACAACATACCTCACATGGGCAAAGAAAAGGCACTTTTATAGGTGGCTGCTTGATGTCCAGATAACCTATTAACAAAAACAGCAATTCCTAAAAAGGCCTAGCTTTCGTTTTCTAGAAATTTGGCACAAATTCCTAGCAGCCAGAATTCTGTTTCCAGAATTACTATTTATACTGAAACCTCTTATGCATGGAACTGGCATTATTTTAAGGCTGCCACTAATGTGTTTAATTGAGGTGTCTGTGGTTGAATTCAGAAATTCTGTGTGTGAAAACTTATGTAAAATTCAGTCCTTTCATCCCTACAGAGATCCCCTACATGCAGTCTCATAAGCTTTGCTCTGGGGAGAAGTATTTGGCCCATATAAGCATGTGTGCCTCTCTGCTTCTCAATTATAATTATAAACATAATTTTATGACTACATAGATGCACTGCATGAGAACATATCCCTTACACTTCTATATAAATTGGTTAGTCTGAATACAGACATGAGTCCCTGATGTCCAGTTAGCTATATAAACCTCTTACACAGCCTGGTTGGCATCTGACTTCAACAATGGATTTTGAGTTCTACATAATTCTTTTTTTCCTGAAAGCTAATTAAAATCAATTCCATGGCATTTTGCTGCTGCTAGGAATGATACTGCTGGTAGATGTTTCAGTCATTAGCAATATGGTCCTGTTGGATTAAAAACAAATTTCCATATACTGCAGCAATGATTAGTGAGTCTATGATAATCTAAGCAATTATTAAGGAACAAAACCTGTCCTGCCTCTATACCTTGATTATTTGTTGATGGCATCTGAAATGGAGATGTTGAAATGCAAGTTGTTTTATTTTTAAAGTGCATTCACTTATTTTAGTTATGTAAATATAATGCATCTCTGTATTTCACAGATTTGGATTCTGATTAGTTTTTTAATCATGGAGGATGCGAACCCTAAGAATTTGTATGTATCTACAGAATAAAAGCAGCAGCTCACTTAAGCTTTATGTTGTATTTGGTTATAGAATGGGCCAAATTTAGCTTTAGTTATATCAATGTAAGTTTTAGCTCAGCTCAGTGCAAAACTTGTTCAGCCAATTTACTGAAAGCTTGAAGATCTTGGTTCAAAGTCATTGAAGCCACTGGGGGTAAAATGCAAGCCTCATTAAGGTCAATGGGAGTTTTGCCACTGACCTCACTGGAGCTAAGATTTTACCTCAGGAATCTATGTAAAGAGTCCAGTGGACTTTGGACCAGGCTGCAAATGATGAGAGCATTTAAAATATATATTTTTGGAAAGACAGGAATTGCACTCAACAGATGACTCTCTATTCCTGCATATTGCTCAGCTGCAGTACAGACACAGAACTAAAACTTCTCATTTCTGTCTTTTTCCACTCTGGGATTGCTCTCTAACCAGTCTGTGAGAAAGTGCTATTATGGATTCTGATGTGAAACTAATGCCAAAAAGGAGGATCCAGCTAAAACTAAACTAAGACTTATGATTTCAGAGTTAAGCAATTTTAAACATGATTTAAAAGTTCAGGCCACATGCCCAGTAACTATAAGCTTGAGTGAATTTTAACACAAACCCTCTCCTGCACCACACATATAATTAGAGCTGGCTGGAAAACAAGATTTTTTTTTTTTAAATTGAGGTTTTGACATTTGGTTCCATTCCAGGTTTGGTAAAAAATAGACTTTTCCAACTTTATTTTTGTAAGAGAGTGAGCTCCCAGAATGGCCAACAGCCCAGTGGTTAAAGTACTTATCAGCGATATAAGCCATCCATACGTCTCTGCCTAATTGGTCTATTGCCTAGTCTGAGTTGAGTGAATAGGTCTCCCATAATATATTGGATCCAAGCAACTTTTCTGATGAAATTTTTATAGAAATTGACAGATTTCCACAAAAGTTTTCAGTTTAGACAAATCAGCATATTCCAAACAACAAATCTTGTAAAAAAAATGCTGAATAGCTCTACCCTACCTACAATGACTTCAACCACTGAATTTAATTTGATATTGGAAAGATAAAAGCAAGCTAAAATATGTATTGAAATATTTTAACATCCTTTTCCAGCCTTTCGATTATTCTTTTTTGCTACATGTTTTGGCATCTGTATACACAAATATGAGGATGCTCCATAGCTTTTTAATACAAATCGTGTACATTACATCAAGTTATTTGACCATATTAAATATTTCACTGGAGGCATATCTGAGCTGAACCTCTGGTTTTTACCTTGTTCTCTTTTCTACACAGAACATTTTGGTTGTTAGGTCTGTCTCTAGTCTGATGTGTATAGTCCTCATACAATAAGAGCCATTTCATATGTAATCATGTGAATGAATCCACTCAGTTATAAAATGTCTCAGCTTCAGTGGCAGAATAGAGCTACTTTTCATTATGTAAATCACCCAGTTTGGAAATCACACTTTACTGGCTTCCTTTGCAGCTGAAATAGGCCACTTTCCTGCAGCGCACTGAATCAACATGGGCTTATGCCCAGGAACTGATCATTTGTTAAACATTCGGCTCTTTAACACCAGTGTGAAAATATGATAAAACTAAGAGATGGAAAAAGATAAGATAACCTTTAAGGAACTATTTGCATTTTGCAGAGAGAAGGGACACAGCCCAATCTCGGATCTTTCCCCTCTCAAAAAAGCCATGCAGCTTTTCTATGTGTATGGCTCTATCTGTATTTCTGGGATGGGGGAAGGATTTAAGTATTAGAAATTCACCAGGTTCTGAAGGAGCAATTAACCTTTTCCCCTCTCCTGATGTATAATGCCCCAAACTCTCTTTGTGGTTGCAAAGTGCCTTCCATTGGCTCATGAAAGCCTGTCAATCTCTTTGGCTCCCTTTAGCCAAATCTCCCCACTTTTAATTTATCATGTGATTAAAGGGGAGGTAGAAATAGACCTGTAGGCCATGTCCAGATGAGCATGGATGTGTGGTATGTGGCACATGCAGGCATTCTCCGCATTCCTACCTTGCAGCATGGGTTTTTTTTTGACCTGGGGAGATCCCAGGGTCAAAATAACCCATGCCAAACCCGCCCCCACAAAACCAGGGTGGTGCAAGTGCCAGCAACGTGTACCAGCCAAAACCAGAGCCTGGCCAGCTGGAGTCATGTTGCAACTGCCAGCCAGGCTCCCAGCTGCAAGATTGCTGTGGCTGCAGTTCCCTGAGGCCCCTAGCACCCCAAGTAAAGCTGCTGAAGCCAGCACAGCTACTGGCCCCAGCCTCCCCTACCCCACCTGGGGTAACCTGCCATGAGCCAAAGCATGCAAGGCATGGGCATTCCTTGTGGACAAGTAGCAGAGGCACAAGATGTGCCGCTACTATTTGTCCCCTGGGAAACAAATGACCACACTTATTTGGATGTGCTGTAAAGTCAGGGGTGGGCAATTATTTCAGGCAGAGGGCTGCTTACTGAGTTTTGGCAAGCCACTGAGGACTGCATGAGAGGCAGGCAGGGGCAGATAAATACTAATTTTCTAAAATTTTTAGGGGCCCCGTGGGCTGGATAGAATGGCCTGGTGAGCCGCATTCGGCCCATGGGCTGCATTTTGCCCACCCCTGTGTAAAGTGTAAAGGACTGGCTTGATATGGGCAAAAGTAATTCAAGAATAGTTAATACTGTATCTGAGTTTGCAAAACTGATAAAAACAGGAGAAAATAATTACCACTTTGTCACTTCTGTCTGCTCTGTTTCTAACTCTGTGCTATCTTGTTTGTATGGCAAGTCAGTAAAGATTATCAGGGAGGTTACTTAAAAGAAGAACTGTAGTGAGACTCTAGGAGCTTGTTTCAAAATTCCACTTTAAAAAAATCACACCATTAACTGATCATTGCAGGTGCCAGACAAGTTAGGTACTCGAGGCTAGGTACAGACATTACACATAATCTGCACTAAGTGATCAGGATTCAAATCAAACCCACAACTGTACAGCAGTTTGGGGCACTTAGTCTGAACTAAAAATGGCAGAACTCACTTTAAGATAGTCCTGGATCAGTGTGCACTCAAACTTATTTGAATTAGGCTACTCTGCAGCACTGAACTTCTGTACCAGATCCCCTATCAAATCAAGTTATTTTGCTGTCCTCTGGCATCGCAGGCTCCTTTGAGGGCCCCTGCTAACACCTCTTCATAGGGTGATGCACTGGAACTTGGCCTGAGCTCAGCCACTCTGGCCGAGCACCCAGCTGGTCCCACCTGGGCTCTTACAGAGCAGTCACCCAAGTGCCTGACAATGACTAGGGCGGTGTGGGGAGGTGCTTGCTCATCCTCTGCAGGCCAATCACACTCCCTGGGTCTGAATCTTCTCACAGGAGACATGGGAGTTCCTGGGTGGGTATGAAGAAACCCACCCAAAGGCCCCCACGCCCCCTGTGAGTGGGCACAAACTCAGGGAACAGACAGCACAACTGCCTCCTCTGCTTGTCTACAGCTGACAGATGCCTATGGCTGACAGAGGACCTACAGGGGGAGGGGAGCATGTGCCAGTCAATCAGGAGTGGCCTGGCTGTTCCATTGCAGTAAGCCATGCAGAAGTGCCACCAACCTGCTGGCCTCAGCTAGTGCAGGCAGCCTGTGTGCCCCCCTCCCCACCAAAGGGCAAACTTCTGTTCACTACTGAACTAACCTAGTCTGCTTGGAGAAACCCAAGTAAGTTAGTTCAAATCTGCCTTGGGATTTTTGAATGTGTGTACGTACCTAGCCCAAAACATCACATGTACATAGCACATAGATTAGGTCTGTGTACAGAACAGACTGGAAGAGTTTGAGGGGAACAAACTTGTATGTGTACAATTTTAGGAAGACAGCATCAGGGTGAGTGTATATGTGCTTGTGTTGGCTTGTAAGCCACCACAAAAATGTGTTCTCTATTAAGCATGTACATACATGTGCACAGATAGACAGCTAGTATATGGAAGGAACATATCATGAATAAGTATGTAAACACAGAGAGTGAAAGTGTGTGCAGGTATATATCTGAGGATGAGTATGCATATACTGAAATGCATATATGCATGGGGAAATGTCCAAGTATGGAGCCAAAAGTATGTTTATATGTTCTTTGTGGTGTATATGTGACAGGGAGTGTATTCAGATAGGTCTGGTATATTGTGTATGAACTGAGGACATCAGGTGCAGGTCAGTGGGAGGAAAATGTTGAGTAAACATATCAATATATATTTGCAATATTTGAGCACAGGGAGGAATTTGAGGGTGGGTACATATGTGGGGAAACAAATGAATCTATGAATCTATAGGTGGGATTGGTGAGTATCAAGGGAGGAAACAGAAGAGTGGGAGAGAAATGGGAATAAAAAACATAACCACACACACAGAAATAATGGAAATTTTCATATTTTGCCTTGTTAAGTTCTGTGAGCTTCCAATGTATCACTTGGAAAAGCTTCATTATTTTCTCCGTTGACATTAATTAAGCTTACTCAGGGTTTATAAGCCTAGCTAGTGAAAAGAAATGTGAGGTTTATTTTTACTATTATTATTTTTAAGCAGCAACCTCACCTTGCCAGGAGGAATTTTTCAAAGCTTTCCCAGTTCTTAAGAGATTTTCCAGGGCTGGGAGGGTGGGTGTATTTTTCCCCTTGTAAAAACTGGCTTTATAAGAGACCTGTGCTATTAAATAGCCGGCTGCACTGATTATTCCTACTGCTTTGACTGGCACTTCCCACCCCACCAATCATTACCAAAACACACTTTGCTGCTAATTTCCTGGAAGATTCAAATGCTCCTACTTCAAGGTCATCTCAAAGGATAGTTTAAAGAGCTTTTTCTGTAAAATATGTATATTTACAAGAGCACGCATAAATGGTCACCAGGGAAGATAAGCTATCAGAGAGTAAAGAGATGTCTTTCCTTATACAGTTCACACACCACTGAAGCAGATAAAATTGGTTTTGTACCCAGCCTATGAATACACTGTTAGGAACTCTGTCCTGAAAATTGATCTATACTACTGAGATAAAATTCAATTCATCTCTTTTCATAAATATCTAACGGTGGCATCAAAATTCTACTGCTCTTGCCTGAATACCCATGTACTGTAGTTCCTGCAGGTAGTGGAGTGACTCACCAGTTTGCTTCACTCATGTGCACAAGAGACCTTATAATAGGCTGTATCCAAACTTAATTAAAGCTTTAGCTTTAGCGCACAAAGATACAAGCCTAAGTGTATAGTTATTAAAGTCAGTTGCATGACTGACTACAAAATGTTAGATTAAATCTGTGTTTGATTTTAATAACACAGGAACCCAATATTCAGTAACATGTCTTCTTTCAAGCCACTCTTCACAGCTTTGTATTCCTGGTCTTGCTTACCCTGTCTCTTGTGCATATTACTAGATCACTGCATTATTCACTAAAATGAGAAGTACTGTAATATTATGGCTCTCTTTTGTCTTGTCTTACTCTGCTAATTCATTCTATGGTCCTGATCCACCTGTACAAACTTAACTTAAAATTCCCATGAAATTTTTATGTGGGCATCCGGGTGCATACAGGATTGAGTGTGCATAAAATATATGGGCAGCTCAGTCACAGACAAAATCAATTGTGGGCATGAGCAAGCACATAAGGACTATTCACAGCTGGAAATTGTTCAGGAACTTATTGACTAACATGGAGATAGCAGCAATTTTAATGTATTATTGGAAAAAATGAAATTGCATTACAGAGATGAGCTGCCACATGAAAACCACTACAGGTTTCCCTCATAGTTACTACTCACTTCTCTTCACATTATGCTTTATGTGCTACATAAACTTTTAAAATAAAAAATAAATATATTGAGAAAGTAGATAGTGTATTAGGCCCAAACCCACTGCCATGATACTCATTGCCAAAGCTCTCATTGACTTCAAAAGTAGAGAGGATCATTCTTTGCACATTTAACAGTGTGCTTTCTCATAGAAAAGTATTCTTAAATCCACTGCAGGTAACATATAAAATAGCATCCATCATAATAAAAATCCATGTTTACTTAATATCATGGAATCAGTTACTCCCCAAATAACCCAAGACACAGTTATAAGATCCCCGCTTTGAGCATCCTCAAAAGTATTTTTTTTTTGGCGTGGTACATTTTTTGTGTATGGTAATTCTGAACCCAGTTTCCTATTTTTCCTGATGATGCCCTGAATCTCTTTTTGGAAAATAACTCCTTTGGGGGAACACTTGAGGCTGAGGCAAAGAAAAGAAACTTTGATTATGAAAAACACCACGTTTCTTTTTTTTCTGCCGGGTAGATTCAATAGTTAGCTGGAGTAAATTGTATAGAAAGCTCACTCGAGCTTTTGTTATGGTAATAGACAAAGCAAGCTTAAACGTTTTGGCTCTCAAACATTAGGGAGACAAGCTATTTGTCTTCTTGTGGGAGGGGCTGCACAGAGCCTACAAATTACTGGGGAAAACCAAATCCACCACATATACATCACAGGATATCTGCATAGATCAAAGCTTCCCTCCCCTTTTAGTGAGGATCAACTCTTGCATGCTCAGAGTAATAGGAGATGGTTTAACTTTGCAACCAGCAGCATTAATTCCTTTTCTTATGCCTACTTTAAAACCTGGTGATTCTACAGAGGTGCATGCCACAAAGACATACAGTTTCTTGTTTCCATTCTTCACAAGCCTCAACTACCCAGCAATGTTGAAGTGCTTCTAAAAGCTGCGAAATGCCAGAGCAGGACACAATAATTCCAAATCTCTCCAAAAGGGTTTAGGGCCCCTTGTTACTGTTTAATCTTCTGCCCTACAATTCAATGAAGTAGCCAGGCACTGGGCCTTTTCTCAGCGCAGATTTTAATTCTGGGTATCCTACCTGAAGGTTCAAGATCTGAAGTCATTCAAAGCTATTGTTTGGAATCAAATTACTGTATTTGTTTGAATGATGATAAATGGGAACAAAAAAGGTATAGGCACCAGCCAGGCCATGCACAATTTTGATGAGTATATGTTATCTACTATATCTGCTTATGGCCAGGAAGAAATTCCACTGGCTTCACTGTGAAATTAATTTAGATTTCCTCAGATATATAACTGAGATCAGAATATAGCCTTTTGTCTTTTAAAGCTAATACGATAAGGTTTTGGAAAGAATGGCCTACAATCCTGACCCAACTGAATGGTAGTGACTGAAATATTTTTGAAGGGTAATTTATCTGTCAATAATATGGGGGAAACACCTATCATGACCAACATCTCACCCTCACTATGAAACGTTTCAGTGCTAGCTCTTAAAAGATTGTCCCTTCATGTGACTGATCTTGAAAGTTGATTCTTTCCTGTCACTGATTTCAGCTTCTAAATTACCTGAATATATAATGATTCAATTAAAAATTATGCATTAAGGGCCATGCTGTTTTTCAGTGGAGCTACTCCAGAGCAGAAAACATACCAGAATTAAGTTCATTTATAGCAAATGTTTGAAAATGTATGTTCTTCTGTGAAAATAATAGAAAAATCAGTCCTGGCAGGGCTGTGGATTTTTTTAGCTGATCTGTAGTTTGATGTTATATTTGAAAAACATATTTTCCCATTTGTGCAATTATATTTATTTTGGTTGTAAAAGGTCTGCCTCCATGTTTGTTACATTTCTGCTTGTTTGGTACTCTTTTTGTGGGTAGGCACCATAATGAAATTTGCACCTGTGTCATCTAGTGCTTAGTTGATTCACCTCAGCATAGAAGAAAGAACTTAAAAATGATACAAGCAACTGAGCAATAGGGTGGGGAGAAAGTGTAACTACCTTATCTCATTTAGGTTTCCACTAACTCTTGTCTAGATTCACTTACTCAAAACCAAGGCCTGTGGTCTTGTTTAATATCAGCCAGTAATAAAGAGCTCTTCAGCTAAATACAGCTATATTCCACTATTAACTGTAGCTCTTGAAGCAGTCATTGTGGAAAGGGGAGTCTAAACCCTTCAATGTCAAGGCATTTAGAGGCACTCTAGCATCAATCAAGGTCTACGTCCAGTAAGTGCCTGCTTACATTTACATGAAATATTCATACAGCATTCAGTTTTGCTTTTCTCTCTCCTAATCATCACTTTTAGGAAGAAGCTACAATCATCTCAGTTAGGGGAGGGCGTTATGGGACGTGCAGTACCTTTCAATGTCAGGCTTCCTGCAGATAGCTAGTTCTGTAATGAGGCAGCACACTGTATAGACTAGCAAAGGTCTTCCTCACACTGCCTAGCCTTGTTATCATGTACTATTCATCTTCAAGTATACAACTTAGAGCAAATGAAAGTAATTAATTAACCATAACAAACCTGTCAAAAAGCTTTTTCAAATTTTGACAGAAAAAATAATTTAACATTTCCTCTAAGTGAACAAGATTTCCACCTTCTCCAAAAATATTATTCAGATCTACTGCATCCTTGTTGATTATACAAGCAGCACTGAATCCTTTTCAGTCAAGGAGGATTTAGCCTTTACATATTTGTCTGGTGCTTTTCATGATTGTACAGAGCTCTGAAAATCTAAAGTGCTATGTAAGTGTGAACTATTATTAGCTAACATTGACCAGAAACCATCGCTAGTCTTTTTCCCTGCACAAATATAGCATCAACAAGTTTGTGTAGTAATAGATCTACTATCCTAGACAGTTCAGAATATATTAACCTCTGTACTTTTTAAGGCAAAATAATGAATAACATTTGTATTGTGTTACTTAAGGGTTTGGCCAAACCAGAAACATTGCAAAATGTCTTCTGAAGGAAGTACAAATACATTCTTCATCATCCTATAATTTACCTTAGAGTAAAATCAGTTATTACATTACTGTCAGCATTTGTAGAGTATCAATCCATCTTAAAATCTGACTTTTGATTATAGAAATTCAGTTTTTCCAAAAAAATTCAATAACTAATTATTTTATAACCTGAAACATCTGCTTTTGTCAGTGTGGATTTTCTTGCAAAGCAAAGAATGTTCCTAAAAATAGCACAAAAATAAAAAGAGCCAATAAAGGCTGTACTAGTATCAAAACAATAACTGAGCTACCCTAAGATAGAAAGCAACTTTTACATTTTGAAGTACAATATCTAATTCTAAAATACTTTATGACAGCATTTTAGGCATACTTTGGATATATATATATTTAGCT
Organism: Alligator mississippiensis; assembly: GCF_030867095.1. NCBI lineage: Eukaryota > Metazoa > Chordata > Crocodylia > Alligatoridae > Alligator > Alligator mississippiensis. The sequence continues at coordinate 245,475,363 of NC_081825.1, forward strand.
TGATAAGTATGCAAAGCTAGTGCATCTCAGAAAAGTATCAAGATTAAAATTTGAATAGTTAACAGTATTGCTATTAAAATTATTATTCTTTCCCTTTACTACAAACCCTCACCACTTAAATATGTGCACAGCAAAATAATAGTGTGTACAGTCACATTGTTCATACTAACCTTGCTGGCATCATTGGTTTTGATTCTTTTCTTGATGAAATTAGAATTGTATAATACAACACTGTGCCAAAATTATAGGTGATTGCCTAAAAACTAAATATAAATGGAAAAGTGCTTAAACCCAGGAAAAAATCTAGAATGCCTTGTAGTCTTGTGTGTTATTTTTTAAAAGCTCAAGCATATTTGTTTACTTTTAAACCACTTTAAAATTGGAGCCATCTTCTTTTTTATTATATTCTCTAAATAATAAAAGAACCCCTGATCACGTTGTACACAATGCAAGGGAAGGAGGAAGGCACTGTAATACCTGAATTCAAAGTATTTGCTCTTTATAAAGTACAGATAATCTAAAACAATTTGGAACAATTTGGGTCAATAATGTTCAGTTACCTTAAATGAAGGAACAATCACATAAAGTGCAACTGTGCCTCTGCTGAATATAAAAACAGTACACCTGCAAACTCACCAAAAATTCCTTTTACAATTTTTTGTAATTCCTGTTACAATTTTCTGTTTCCCCCAGTCAAAAACCCAGATTTTCAGAACAAAACTAACCAAAAGACAGTAGCTTTCTTTGATTTCTGTCCTCCCCCTAGTAATTTTGCATAAAACCTACTTTCACTTTTGTTTCTTTTTAATGGTTTCTTTTTTAAATAACAGAGCCCAGTGAGTTGAAACTGTGTAGGCAAAGGTGACATACAAAGAAACATAAGTTCAACGATAGGTTATAGAAGTGAGTAAAGTTTGCATGGTATATGGCTCAGAAAAGGGAGGGCAAAGCCTTCCCTAAGCAGGCCTCAAACTATTTTAAAAAATCACGAAAAGCTTATGAACTCCCTAGCAGTGACAACTGGCTCTGCTAATTCATATAATTTTGTGTATCATTTTTTTGTATATAATTTCTGTGGCAGAGGATCAGACCCTGGTAGCTGTGAAGCTCCTTCCATGTGTCACTGAACACCCCTCAGCTCCTGAAAATTGCCATGGAGTTGAAGGTGCTTTGCATTTTGCTGGATGCAGGACATTAATTTATGAAGCATGTGTCTTCTGCCCATTTTGTTATCACCACTTCAATTTATTAGTTCATACCCTCATTTTAAAGGTGTTTTCAAATATGCAGCATTGAAATAAAATGTTGTCATTAAATGCTAGATATTGGACCCTTATTTTGCCTGAAGTCAACAGGATTTGCAGATACTCAGCACCTTTTCAGGGTCAGACCTTGAAAAATTTGTAAATGCTGTATATAGAACACAGGTTAATTGCAATTTCTCACAGCTGTTTGTGTTTCAAGTTAAAAAGAACCTTGGTAATATTAAACTACAGTTTAGAATAAGTGTTCAAAAGAAAGTCCTGAATTTAAGATAAGCTTCTTATGCACATTAAGAAGTTACCCAGTTGGATTCATCCTCCCCTTTACCCCCTTCCCCCACCAGTACCACCCATCTTGAATAAATTAAAACCTTGGAATGGAAATGTAATTTTTTTTTAAGTCTGAATCATAAGTAGCATAATCCATTATTCACCATTTGTATGCATGCTAGGGTAGACTTTCAAAGTTGAGTTGCTCCTGTTTTTTTGGTCTGACATTAGGTATTGAATTCAAATTTGACTAATATAAAATAGACTCCTCTTTTTGGTTCTTTGAGGTGAGTACAGAATGGCACACAATCAGCTGTGGTTTGACTCAGATTTCAAGCTATGCTGGAACCTACTGAAGTTTGAAGAGTTTGAATCAGTTGTAACCCATCATACCTGTGGGATATCTTTAATCCCACAAGTTGTGGGAACTTATGTATACTGTTAGCTTTTGATCTTACTACAATGATTTTGAACATAACTGGCAAAAGCAATGCTAGACAGACATAAAAGAATTGAGTCTCTCTTGTTCTGCTTCCTAACGTGTTCTCAAAGCAGTGAATAACATTAGGCTTTGCTTTGTGTCAGTGTGTAATACAATAATTTCTACTGACCATATTCAGAATAGGGAAAAAACATCATCTACCCCAGCATCCCTCACAACAGTTACCGCTCATATTTAAGAGACAATAAATGTTAATGCATCTATATGATTATATTTATATATGGCCTATTGCTTACACATGCATATACAGTAAGTGTATGTGGGTATTTGGGTATATACACACAGTATAATATATACATATAGTCAATCTATTTAGTTATTGTATATTTTTTAGAAATGGAAATAAATTTTTTAAAATGTGGCATTCTATATTTTTTTTGGTCCTGATACTTACAGGTGCAAATTGTGCCAGGCACAATTTTCTAGTTGCTATTCTCTTCAGGCACAATCAGTGTCACTAAGATGGTTAACTACCTGATTTCACCCACAATTATTTGTGCCCATAAAATTGCAAGTGCAAAAAAAGGAGGCTAGGCTGAGGCCACTGGTACAGATAATACAGAACTATGCAACTTGTGTTATCAAAAAGTGCTTGCCATATTTTGAATGCATTTTTAACACATCCTCAAATTAAATTTTCAATTTTTTTCCCTTGCATAATCCACTGAAATGTATATTGCTGCATTTTAGTACTGATTTTAAAATGATGGATAGGTTACCATTCAAATTATTTGTAAGACATAAACGACCATTGTGTGTTTCTTTGAAGTCAGTACATCTATTCTGTATGACTCAATCACTAAATCATCTTACAAATGTCTAACAAAGCACCTACATTTAGCTATATTTTCTATATTTACAATTTTGGTCTCTTTCTAAGATCAGGTATAAATCCACCAGGCCACTTTAGAACTTCAGAACTTCCTTCTTTTACATATCTAGTGCTCATTATTCAGAAGTTATTCTGTCCCCTATGTTAAATTACTTTATGCTACAGCTTAAACGAACATGTCTTGCTTTCATCTAGCATTTCAAATAGGGCAAAGACTACTGTACAATTTCCAAACACAACTGTGCTAACAGAGATGAATTACTAGAGTTTATATAATTTATATTAGGAATTCATAGACCTAGCAAAAGGGATTAGTACATTTTATTTCAGGGTAGAAGATGATCCTGTCATTAATGGTCGATACTTTCATCATCTTTTAAACCTGAGGAATTTCTTGGGTGACAAGACTGTAAGGACATATCAGGGATTCACAGCTGTGAGCTTTATCTGGCCATGTACTGCTTTACTCACAGTATGTGGACTACATTCCATCAAAACTGGATTAGACTGTCAATCATGTCCCGCGATGTATATTGTATTATGATTTTTTGAAAATGTCACTGAGATCAGAGTAATTTCTTGGCTAATTGCATCTTGTCTCTTCTTAATACTGTGCATTTAATGGTTTCATTACCTTACATGACAATCACAGCGTCTAGTCCAGCATTAAGGGCAGTTTTACTTTTTTTAAAAAGAATATAAGAAATCCTCAATCCTTTGAAAAACAGAAAAATGTTTAAGACACTTCTATATTTCATTAAATGAAATAAAATTTGTTTGTGGTATCTGTATTGTTCCCTGTGCTCTAATATATACATAATAGCTGAAATTGTTTCTCTAATCCCAAAAGCACACCTTATGCTTAGCACATATTTTTCCCCCTTCTCCCGTTATAGAAACAGATTAAAGAAAATATTAACCTTTAAGAAACTGTCACTCATTACTCACACGGCTTCCATTTTATATGTACAGGTCTCTAGAGACTCTCCCCCAAATACAAAAATATTTGTGTTTCAATATTACCCATTTAGGGGTGAGAGATTCATTTAGATGAACATTACAGTATGTTTGCAGAGGTTTCATTAAAAAATACTTTGCCAACTGCATGCGATTCCACCTGTATGTGACATTGGTGGAAAAGCTGGTGCGGAAATACTAAAATTACCAAAGTCAAAAATTTACTTTGGTTAAAAACAAATTGTTTACTGAAACCACAAAATCATTATGGATAATTTATCAGCTATAATTAGTGAATGTATTAGAAAAGAAAACCATAAATCTAAGGTTCTCCAACTCTATGAAAAGTGAACAAGAGGCCTAATTTGACCCTGCATTGTGTAGACATTTATGTTTGTGCCAAGCAGATGGCAAATTAGAATAATTGTACAGGGCGGAGAGCTCTGGGTATTCAAGCCCCAATGTTCCATTATCAGTTCATAACTGGGGACTGAAAAAATATACTTTAAATCCTTGAAATGTATTTTTTACCATATAGAAATAAATGCTGCACCTTACCATACAAGTCCATTATATAATCAGACTTCTAATTCTGGAAGTGCTGAAGCTCTTGAACTCTTCTTCTTCTTTTTTTCTTTCTTTTTTTTTTTTTTTTTGTGTATATGCTAGAGAGGATTTCTCTCTATTTCTGACAAATATCTCACCTCTAAAGACTCTCATATCCCATCAGGCAAGGGGAAACAGCAGCACTTCTGGTATTCTGCAATTCTTTCTCTTCTATCCTGTTGACTAATTGCAAGCTACAATTACAGTGGATACACTGGAAAGATAGACACATATTGCCTACTATTCCTGGTAGGGGTGATCATGATGAAGGACACACTTGCTTTTGGATCTGACAGCAGCTGGAGTATCCAGTTCAAATTTGCTGTGGCAGGTAGAAAGCGTGTGAATTCTAAAATATCCAACGTGTTTGTAAAAACTCAGGCCATTCACATCTGCTTTGGGTATACTGCTACTGTCTCTGGCATAAATGTAAGATGACATCTTTTTAAACGTGCATCTACTGATAATTTAGTTCTGAATGTTGTTAGTTAAACATCCCAACACATTCCATTGATATTCTTATACAACAGAACTAAAATGATGATTAAATGCTGCATCTGTCTACTATATATTTAATGGGAAAAAGTTGACAGATCTCATCAGCAGATGCACGTGTGCATTCATGAATCACCAAACTCCTAGTAAGCATCAAGATTAGCAGATAGATCATTTACTGTTCTGATGTATGCTTGACAATTCTTGTGATTTTTCTTTCTTTTTTTTTTTGAAAAGCGAAAATACATTTGAAAATTAACTGAACCACTGTGTTTATCCCATGACAAATCCCTTCTGTGGAGGAGGTAAGTTAGAAGGTTTGGTCTTGAAAGTATCTCCAAATTTAAATGATGGTTTAGCTAGCCAGAGGGGAAGCATATGCACTACTGGACATCCATCAGCTTTTTTAAGGGACCACCAAGAAGAGTCATCTTGTTGGATTCATTTCAGGTCATGTAATGGGCATGTGGCCAAATATTAAAAAATACTCCATCCCAATCTGTATGAATTGTATCCTTTTTTAAGCTCTCAGCAGAGGCTAAGGGAGTGGGTAGGGTGAGTGGATAACATTGGATAGTTGTCATGCTGGGCCATGAACTAGGGGAGTCACCTCAGGGTCAGGAGAAGCCAGGAAATCAGAAGCCAAGAGATCTGTCTGGGGAACCGAGTCAGGGATCCAGAGGGTAAGGCAGGGGGAAAGGTGAGGAGGCTAGCTGGGTCAGGTATCTATGGAATCCATCAGAGTCAGTAGCAGCACAAGCCAAGGATACAGCAGTCTAGGTACAAGGTTGAGACTTGTTGCCTGGACACTTCCTCTTCCAGGCCAGGGGTTTATATGGGAACGAGTAGGTAGGAGGTCAGCTGACCTTGACTGGCCACTTGGTTGGCAGTGAGTTGGTGTGTGCCTAGTCTCAGGTGGGGGATTTTGGCCACCTGTGTCTGCCCCAGCATTCCACTGGGGAGGTGGCAGACTGGACTAAACCGCCGTGCTGGACAGGCCAAGGCCATGACCTGACACTAGCTGACCAAGCCAGATTTGCAAGTATATTCACAAATAAATGGGATGACTTTGCTGTTTTGCTATTCTTGGTGTCATGTTATTTTTGGGTGTATGAATGGCTCCTAGATGTCTGAGAAAATATGTACAAAACTTTCATTAATTTTAGCACATTTATAAATCTACAAAAAAAAATCAAAATCTACATTACATCTATATACTCAAATGTACTCATACAAGCAATTCAGCAAATATTTATGGATGGCAAGTTATTATGCAAAATTAAGGAATTGTTTGTGTACAGCTTGGAAACGCATAAACAAATAAATAAAAGGCTTAATTTAAAATACTTGTAAAAAATAATTTGATTGGCAGGATCCTGGATAATCCAAACTGACCCTGCAGACCAGAACTTAGACACTTTAATATATTGGTGCAGAAGAGGCTGCAATATTACTTCTCATAGCATACATTTTATATAGACAAATAAATGTTTATTACTGAATAGCAAGGGATTGGGGAAAAATTTTACTCAGCACCACGTCACTTAAGAATAACAGAGCAATCAGCATAATCTCTGAAAGGATAGAGGGATTTCATAAAGTGAGAGACCCAAAATTGAGGCTGTATGAAAAAATTTTGTTTCAGTGGGTTTCATGACCCTTCCATTGGGTTTGATCTGAATTGATTTCAGATCTCTCCCCATGCTTGTGGTTTGGGTAATTTCCAATTAATTCAAACACAAATATTAGGCAGAAGTTCAGTAGAACCACGAGAATCTGGAATATTTAATTGGTATAACAAAAACCCCCAACATTTTTGTTGGCTCCTTTACTCTTCATGCTTATGCTTATCTCCAAACCACTACAGTTCCTTCCTGTTAGCCGAAGAAAGCCTGAACTACTCATCCCCTTTTCCCTGATGCCTTTCTGGATCAGTCAACTATTTTGATTATAACTCCCACATGTTTAGGGAACTGACTAATTGGCTCCCTTCATCCTACCTCTTCTTCTAGCTAACTGGTAGACCACTCTTCTTAAAACAATAGTTAAGACTGTTTTAAATAGGAAGAACCCTCCCCCACACAGTAGTACTTTTGTGGCTTCTAGAACACATGGATTCATACCCAGAGCACAACTTGGTTGCAGCTCAATGCAAAGTGATGAAAAATCACTATTTGAGTTGTCTCAGTTTTGTGGCCAGTTGGGCCACTTGCCATGCCATGCCCAAAGCTGCTTGACAGTCGCTTTGATTTATCCTAGCTAAAAATGGTCCAAAGGAGTGGTATTTTCCTGGTATATGATATTCGTGGTTATCCCCATATTGTAGGAGTTGATCTATCTCCTCACTCCTATGATAAAGAGATCATTTAGGAGACTACAGTAGCTTTAGGACAGCTTTATTCTGATTTTGCTCTATCTACCAGAAAATGAGTCCACATTTTAGATAAAATTAGCCCAATTAATAAGAATGTTTCAAAATATTCCTGTTTAACAAGAAACTTAAAAAAATGCTTTTTAAAGGTTGTAGTAGTTTTAGTTATTTTAATAACAGAAGCAAGTCTACTGCCCTTCCAGATAGCTTCAAAGCTTTTGCTCCCCCTGGCTGACCCAGTCCAAATATGGGCTTAGCAACCTTCAAGGCACTATGGTCAGTCCCTTTCTCTCATCCTTCCTGTTTTACTGAACATTTAAAAATAAACATATAAATGCATACTGTACACATCCTTAAACAGTGAAGCTCTCTCTTTGAGAAGGAGGCAAGGCCTACATGATCCATCTCACTGTTGTGAGTTTCAGTGTGTTTCTCTGGTCTCTCTGCTGCTTCTTTAAGAATATTACTACTACTTGGAAAATTCCATCAGATGATTTGGGTTTTTTTGCTGTCTTTGCCTCTGTATCATCTTTTTGGTCTCCTTTGTGTTTCCTGTTACTATATACTTGGGGTTCACCTGCCAACAGTAGTGTAACACACACCTGCCATGTGTGGTATAACAAGCACCTGGGCAAATCCTGTGGGAGAGCTGGGGAAGGATGGGGGGGTGCGTTTCAAGGGCAGGCAGGAAGGCACAGCCTACCCAAAACATCCCCTGGGTTTTGCTGCTGCTGCCTCCATCACTGCTGGCACATATTGTCCTTTCCCCTGCTCTTGCTCTTACAGTAGTCGGTGCACTAGATGCTGATGCAAGAACCATGCTGTTGGCCTGCTATTGCTGCTGAGAAATGGGATTCTGTCAGGGTGGAGGACGATTTTGATGCCCCTCTTAAGTCAGAGGCCAGGGCTGCTGCCCATCTCATCACCCCTGGTTGCACTACTGCCTGCCATTGATGTTACTTGTCCTCACTTTGCCTTCACCTTGTTGTCTCCTCCTTATGTACATAAAATACATGTAATTTGATAAAAAACATTTTGAGTCTTGAACAAGTACTCCAGCACATACATCAGGGAGTAGAACCATCTAAATACCAGGTTTTCTCTCTCTATTGTATCCATTACATATTATAAGAATGACAACTGTGCTGCTTCATTCCTCTAGTTAACTTCTCCTCAGTTATGATTCATATAGTTTTGTAACCTCTGAACTTTTCTTTCAATTTTGGATGCAAGCAACCCCATCCCTCCCTTCTTCTCCCCCAAAAAGGTAAGTCAAGCAATCAAAAATACCAGTTATTGCCAGTTCCACTAGTTTTCATGTAAATCCAGATATATTTCCAACTGGTGCCACTATTTGCCTGTAAGATTAAGATTCACAAACAGACCTAGTTTGAGCTTTGAATTCTTAGCAGACCTGCTGAGTTTCATATGGTTTTATGTTTTCACACAGATTTTGCACACTAAGCAATACTTGACACTTAGGTAGCTGTCATAGATAACAGTCCGGTTGTCCTCTGTGCTCTTATTGATATGAAACCAGATGCCTTTATGTCTGGTTTCATATCAGTAGAGGACAGAGGACAGAATAGCAGAAAACTGGAATGTCCTCTATGATGGCCACCCTACATGACACTAAGCAAAAATGGAAGAAAGGTTTCAAATCATAACTTCGTGCTGAAGTGTACCATTATTGGTCAGAAAGGTGAAATAAAAATGCTGTTTTTGAATGGAAAAGGGTGAAAATAAAATGCCAGACATATTTATTTTCTTTAAACCCACAAATGACTACTTAGGAACTCCCTTGGTTCAGCTGCCCAAGCCTGTGTGAAGTTAGCAGAAAAAGTTGCAAGTGGTTATTTTGTTGCCTTGCCCAAAGTTTGCAAGTCTGGATATCTGAATTCTATCTCATCTTATTTTTAGAGCTGGCAAATAAGATTTATTAAAAATGTAAGACTTGATTATATGCTTACCTAATTTGGTGGCAATGCTTTTGTTGATTCACTGGGTGCAGACTTAAGCCAATTGTCTCTTTTTGATTTACGAGTTTATTCCAAATCTACAAGCGTGTTTGTTAGAGATAAGTAACTGTGGAAGGAGTCTGAGAAATACTTTTATAGTAATTTTTACATGCATAATAATGCATAATAAAATTTGCTAGATTTCAGAGGTTATAAACATGATTCCTAACACTTGGCAGTTGTCCAAATACTCTGGAATAATGATACTTACGTATACATCTTAGCAAGTTTAATTTAGCACTCCAAAATTACTCATGGATCTGCTCTATAATATTTCCCAAATCTCAAGGATGGGACCAATAGTAAAATGTGGGAGTGGAGCATAAACACTCAACAATTCAGGGTTTTTATTAGGGAAATTATAAATGCAAGAGGGCATTATGAAAATTCAGGTCCAGATATGGTTTTTGAACATTTTCAAAACTCAGGATTACTTAGACTGGGGTTTTATTTTGTGACTATCTCTAGCAAATCTTATTTCTTTTCTTTGCAGTAATATTTACCTGTTTTAATTCAGTCAGCAGATGTGACTTCTGCTGCTGCTAAGCATGTAGATGTTGTTTTCATACTAAGGAACCAGCCTGTTTAGAAGTGAACATAGACTTGAGGGTCGGAGGAGGGGAGAGTTTTTCCTCACAGCAGTAATTTTGTGGCATTGCCCAGTGGCAGTACCATGATGTCACAACAATTTATCATACTTAGAGCAAGACTGCATGAATCTGACTTGTTTAAGTGTTTCTGGGCCTGATTTCTCAGGCAGAATACAGGACAGGAGAGCAACAACTCTAAGAAGCAAATCTGACATAATGCAGTTCAGCTTCTACCTTTCTGCTCTGGTCTTTGGGTCGCTTGATGTAGATGAGAAAAGAAATGCAGAAAAATCAGACTATATCTACCACTTTCTCCAGTTTCCTTTCTATGCTTCAGACATACTTGAGCTTGTCTCCCTCCAACCTGTGTTTGTACATTTACTTATCTAAAATGAGAAAAGGAACACTGAATAAAGTCTCAATCATTTACCTAAATAGCATGAGCTACAATCTACATTTTAATTAAATATTAATTGTTCCCAAACAAACAATATTAAAATATACTATTATTTTGCTCTTCTCTGTCTGGCTCCGGGGTCATTCTAGTTTTATTCATTTGTGTGTGTGCTTTGAAATGAACCTGCTGCACCCTTGTGGAATGTGAGGAATGCATTTTTTGTGCCTTCCAAGAAAGATCAACAGTAATCATTCATCTTGTATCAAAACACATATTTCTAAAGGAAATATGCACTCTAATATTTTTAAACACTTTGCACATCTAAAGCACCTTTAATCCTAGGGTCTTAACATATTACTTAGACTTTGAAGACCAGGTTATCCTTGACCTTTGTGACAATGGAAGTGCACTTATTTTTATTACAAAGTTGCCAAGAAGCTAGGGCCCCATTGTGCTAGGAACTGTTAAAAAAATAAGAGACAGGCCCCTTCCACCTCCAAAACAGCCTTCAGTTTAAAGGCCTGGGGAGACAACACAATTATTTCAGTATTACTTACATTACTTTTATACCATGAAGTAAATTACACCGTGATCTAGAGCAGAAAGATATGTACCTATCCCAGTGTAACTGCATGCAGTAGGTGGCCATTACAATGCCTTGCTGCAATGTGGCGAGGTGCACAGACGGCAAGCCTACACACGCTTTAACGTGCAATAGCCTTATTGCACATTAAACCTCATGTAAAAAACTGTAGAACAGTAAAATAGGATACTGGGCATTAAGCATCAGTAAAAAAGCATGTGTTTTCACTACTGCACATTAGGGGAACCTAATGTGCATTTATTTAGTACCTCACATTGGAAGTACTAATTTTAAATGTGCCTTGGGAAAAGTGCATTAATACATGTGTAGACATGCCCAGACTATACTGAGTCAAGAGATAATGCAGGATGAAAACAGATAATACTTACACTGGTTGTGACTTACAGTGGTGTAGTTTTACTCCTAGATTCTTTCAGGGGTAATTCTACACAATATTGGGTAAAGTTGCTTCTGTTTAGAGGTTTACATCATTTGCTTGCTCCCTTTTTATACTGGCCATATAAAGCCCAATTTCACTGGTATAAACAAACTGTGGTTCAAGCCCCTAAACATAAACCTAATCTAAGCAGTAAGGTCACAGAAGTTGTCTCTGTCATGTAGTGGACAAAGAAACATTCACAGTCCTTGGGCACCTATACACGAGCAGCAAGGCTACTCTGACATGCTGTAATTGCATGCTGTAATTACAGCATGTCAGAGTAGACTCGATTAATCAAGTCTGCTAGAGTGTGGTAATTACCATGCTCCAGCAGACTCCAGCATCTCATGTATCAGCATCCTTGAACTGAAAAATGGAGGCAGGGGTGCTTCAACTAAAGCTTGTTCAGTGCACTTTAGTTAAAGTGCCCCTGCTGCCATTTTTCAGTGCAAGGACACTGATACATGAGTGTCAGGAAAAACCATCAGGACCGGGGAAATGTCCCTAGAAAGTTGTAAGGGGAATACTCACCACAGGTGTGGAAGAAAGCCCAGATAGAGCGGGGAGGAGGCTGATACATTTTTGTAGCACATGCTTCCTCCAAATTGGTGGATAGAGCACAGAGAAAATATTTTCAGCCCTGGAGAGGGGCAGCCAGAGAGGAAAGGAGATCAGCAGAGCAGCGACATGCCAGAGGTTTTGCCAGCTGGCAGGACCCAGCTCCTTGCTGCAAGAGGGACAGTTGAGCCCACTGGCAGGGTGGTTGGAGGCCACGTGAAAGAGCCCTGGATGCATCATGTGGCACTAATGGTGACAGGAGTGGTGGAGGAGAAGTCAGTGAAGCAAGGGAGTGAGGACAACTACCGCAAGGGGGTCAGTGAGTTTTTGGGGGCACAGCCCCTCTAATCTTTACCTTCTCTCCCATTTTCTTTTCTTTTCTAGTGTACCCAGAGGGCCCCAGAAAGCCAAAAGAGGGCATACTCCTGGCATGAGACCATTGACCCTGGCCAGAAAGGGCACTTGGTAGGTGAAAATTAATGCTAGCTGATTGTCCCAGGCATCTTGGGAGGACTGACTGAGATCGCACTCAAGAGCAGGAGATATATTATTGATGATTGATTGTATCAGGCATCTCAAATGGACTGTGTGAATCTGGACCTGAGAGCTGGGAAGGAGTTGAAACTAGTTGATTGCCCCAGGTATCTTGGGAGGACTGATTGAAATCATACTCGAGAGCTAGGGAAAAGTAATTGATAATCAGGCCTCAGGTATCTCAGATGAACTGATAGACTTTAGACACAAGTACCAGGGAGGAATTAGTACTGCTTGATTGCCCAAGTCATCTTTGAAGGATGGTTTGATTTTGATGGATTTTGTTCTTTTTTTTTTTTAACAATGACCAATGTGATAAATTGATGTAAGACAACCATTCAGGAGCCAATGACTGAGCTGTGTTTGAAATTTAATTCAGTAGCAGGTCATCTTTGGTCTGTCGGGGGTTGCTGGCCTCCCAAGATACAGATACAGATGCCTATCATCTTGGAAGTGGTAAGGGTGGGATGTAAAGGAGAGAAGAAGCCCCTCAAAGAAGCCCCAGAGAAGGACCCAGCAGAATTGTTGTCCATTCTATGTCCAACTCCCTATAATAAAAAGTAGAACCATCAAGTCATGGCAGGAAAGAGTAGAATGCCTGAGGTAGGTGACAGTGACATTCCCTAGGATGTTCCCAATAGCATACACAATTAGAGCATCAGGCAGGTGGGGGCCCTGACCTTATAATATCTACCCCCGACAATGAGCTGCTGTGGGTGCTTTGAGTAGCTGTCAGATCTGCTCTAATTAAAGTCCCCCCCCCCCCCCCACACACACACACATTCCTGGAGCACATGTATAAATGCCCCTTGTGTTTATGGCAGTGCAAGGACTGCCTTTATGATGCCCTGGTCGTGCCCATCACCTAAAACAGGTTATGATTGTATAACAACTTTTACCCTCCCCTTGCTACAGGTGCACAATTTTCTGTGTTCCCTGCTCCATCCTGGTGACCTCTTCTCCTCTGGTGTTCCTGTTTATCTCATCTGCCACATCCTGATTTTACTCAGTGTGCAGATAGCTGGAGACAGTAGTGTAAGTAAGGCTGGATGATTGGGGCAGCAGCCCCGGCCAATGACTTAGGAAGAGGGTGGAAAAATAGCAGCTGCCAGGCAACCATGATAGCAACATGGTGGCAGCTGGAAGTCACTGCTGTGTCTGTGCATCAACCTACTCTGGGCACCCAGCTGACCCTCTTGCTAGATAGAAGGAGCATCTAATTGACAGGGTTTGTGACTTTGCTCATATGCTGAATTCTTAACTTAGATTATGTTTTTGCTGGTATGTCCTCTGTATTCTTCTTACACAGGCCAATTCTCTCTTTTGAACCTTCTTACTCTTTGTGAGCAGGCTTAGCACTAAGTTGGCCTTCTTCATGCCTTTCAGTCCTCTCTCTATTTTCCCCAGGCTTACTCCAGTCAGTTCTCTTGGGTCTCTTCTTTTCTTGCACCAGCTAGATCACTTTCCTTTTCCCCAGCTAAAGCCTTTTCCTTCTCTTGCTGCTGAAGCTCTTTCTTTATTCTGCTCCCAGGAGTGTGGCCTCCAGCTTTGAGGTTTCTCCTTAAAGGAGCCCATTCCTTCTTCCCTGTACTGGGGATTGAAGGCACTCTATTACAGAATACTGATTCATTTTATATACTCCTGCTGTGCCACCTGGACCCTAAGAAACAAGTATGATACTTTGATGCACAATCTTTCTGTAAATTCAACTCAGGGCAAAATAGTTCTCCATCACACAATCTAGACTTGTGTAATCATGGTCCTTATCCAGTGGTTCTCAAACTTTTGAGGCTCAAGGCACCCCTCCTTAGACTCAAGGAACCTCAGAAAATGCTGGCTCTTATTTTTTTTTTGTTACCAAAAAATAATAGAGCAAATAGTCTGATTGCAAAGTACTCAGAAAGACCACAACAGGTCAGAAATGAAAACTCTGGTTTCTCATTTGAAATCTCTGGGTTTATCTTATTAATTATGTTTGCACACTTAATAGTGCTGACATTGTGTGGCATGCCACAGCACCCTGGAAAGGATTTCCCCAGGGTACCTTGGTACCCTACTTGAAAATCATTACCTTAAGACCAAGAGGTGCTGAACAACAAACAGGAACTATAGTATTGCAATATATTTTATTTCTAATAAAAAAGACAGGTCTATTTAAGATGAAATTCAGTAGGTCTGCAGTACCAGTGCGTGGACCTCCATGGTACTTAAGAATGGCTGTAAATACCTGCATGGGAAGTGTGATTGCTGGAATAGCCACTTTGGGTGGCAGGGCAGGATACTGGATCCACAGTTATGCATTTGCTGTCATAGGCACTATAAACAAAAACCCTATGTCATTCCACTGTGAATATGGAGGGATCAACTTCACTCTTAGGGATTTATTTTCTTTTAATATTTACCTGTCTCTCTTTAGAATAAATTATCTTATCTAAATATATAATTATAAAAAGTTTGCTTTTCTATTTTTAGGTCTAAAATGAGAGGAATAAAGACAGATTAAACTATTTTTTTACAAGTGGCCTTAGTTAAAATATCTGTTTCTTTTTAATTTTAAGATACAAAAGGAGAGATTTCTTCAAAAATCATTTCTAGTATTACATTAACATTACACAAGATACTCATTTACAGTGAAATTCACCACTGAATTCAAAGGCTTCAGTGATGCAGAGAGGTGAATTTCACCCTTCTAGTATTCCTGATAGAATTCATATCCATGAGCTGTGCTGTAACCCACCCTTCACGGGTATAACAGCGTGTGTGGGGGAATCACGCTAGGGAACTAAGTGCTTGCTGGATTAGACCTTTGGATGCCAGTCCTGAAAATTTTTATTCAGGTGAAGTTATTTATTCACATTAATGGGACAATTCAGGTGAGTTTAGTATTAGTATTTCAGTCACAGCATTAGTTTATGATTAATTTGCTATACAACCCAGTGTTGTTTCCACTGAATCAATAGCAGTTTTTCTATTATCTTCAAGAGTTTTTCTATTATTTTCAAGAGTTTATCCAAGATCCAACTCTTGGATCAAGACATGGTCCCTAGCTGTGCTTTCTTATGACACCCTTTAGTGACATTAAAAAGCACTTTGTTTTATAACATAGGCACCATGAAGAGAATAAGGCATAACATTTATCTCATAAAAGGTCCTCCCACTTTTGGATGCATTTATAGTTTTTACTGTATAGAAGAGTTGCCTAAGTGGGTCCCATTTATCATGCTTAAACCAATTCTATTGCTAGGTAAATTCTACAAGTTAGATTTATATATTGTCTGATGAAATCATACAGTAAAAAATAAAAAGCATTTAATTGCCATAGCTTTAAAGCCAATTAGAACTCATTAAAGAGTTCATAGTAGGATCATGTGTTTTAAAATTCACTACTTTGGTCTCTGAAGGTATCATAAAATGTATTTTCATTGTGCACATGACATTTACAAATTCTGATTGGCATTTCCCTTCTTGAAAAAGGGTTTGGCTCAGTTTGCAGCAAATATGACAATAGGCTGTACAAATGTACATCTGAAACATAGCCCTTCTGGGGTTAAACATTCAAGCTTATATGAGAGATCATCAGTTTCAGGTCAAAGTGCTGTTCTTAAATGATCAGTGTAGAACAGAAAAAAGGCATTGAAGTGACCTTGCTGAGGGTCTAAAAATGTGCTAAAGTCTTTTCTGCATGATTAAGTGAGCAGAATCTTAGATTAGCTAAAAGCAGTGCAGAAACATAATGAGTTCACTTATTTTGGAGCATTTAATAACAGTTATAGACAGTTATGTGATCAGGCGGAGTTATGACTTATTCATTCTTTCATTGCTATTAAAATTACTGCATTTGAGCTTTTTAAAGTCATTGAAATAAAAAAGTCTGATTTATGTTAGGAGAATTTATCTTGCCCTTTGGTCTCTCAGTTTTTAAATGATATAATTAGACTTTTTAAAGACCATTCTAAAAGCATTATTAGCATTTTCTATAGCTGAAAGTAAATGCATGTTTTGTGGATAGTTTAATTTAAAAAGGATAATAATAATACTTGATTCAGGCAGCAATAGATTATTTCCAGAAAGGCTTTTTAATAAAGGTGATTCTGTGTGTATAACACATATGTGTATACATATACACATACGTATACTTTACTTATGAATTGATGTTCCAAAGAAATGGTGATATAGCATAAAGCTATTCCCTCCACCCATTTGGGAAAAGGAAGACAAGGGGAAGAGCAAGTTCCATAGGATGTATTAACTCATGACCTTTAACATATTACCTCACAAATTACAAAGCCATCTATCAATCTTGGGGGAGTAAAAGTGGTTTGATCAAAACAAAGGGATTTGCAGGCACTCTGATTTAGCAGTAAACAATGATCATTGATAAATTGTTGTGAAGGGCATGGAAGCATCATGAGAAGATAAACATTTCAGCAAAACCCCATTCTTTAACTTTTACCATGCATATTAATTTTCCACATATATACCTTATGAATCACTATGCATGCCTGATGTCTGTCCAGATTACTGATGCATTTCATATATGTGAGTTTACACATGCATATATATTCATGATGTACACAAATACAATCACACCCCCTCATTAATGACTACTTGCATTCTGTTGCAAAAGCAACCAACTAAACTAAAACACTTTCCTTTCACATTCAAATTAAGAGTTTCTTTGACATTGTTTTGGCTTAGAAAATAAATTCTCTCAGAAGATTAAAAAAATCTGCTTTTAGTTGGATACTATGGGAATGGATCTTTGCTTTCAAAAAATTGAGCTTGCTATGGCTTCCATAAATGACAGGTTTTTGAGGGTTTTTCTGGTGGCATGAATATTTATTCAGAAAACAGTTTGGGTTGCTTTTTTACTATTCACAATGCAACACACTTTTCTAGTAAAACATTATTAAAATTAAATCAGAAACCCATTTAATAGTCACTGCATGTGCTTGACTGATGGGAATACATAAATTATCAGACTAATATCTGATTAAATCTTGATTAACAAGTTAATAAATTATGCTAGAAAATGTTGATTTTTTAAATTTTCCCCACTTTTACTTAAACTTCCTAATTGACACTTCAATTATTTTATTCTCTAAAATTTTGCCTTCCTTATGAATAACAGCTTAGATAAATTATTCTTTGCCAGAACTTGATATTAAAAATGATCAATTACAATTAAAAACTCTCTCTTAATCTGTTAATTATTATGAAAAAGTCAGCTAATTTTTGTTTGTGAACAGAACAGGATTAAATTTATGTCTGACAAGAGGCTAAAAGCTGCTCTGGATACCAATGCCCTTAATTAATCCACAGGATGAAGACAATTAGAGAGGCTTCAGTGGGAACTCTCTCTGCTTAGAATGCTGTTAACTTTGGTCTATCTATATCACTTCTTGGCCAGCCTCTATTAGCTTCATGTGTCAGTACTGCCTTTAATGGCAAATTACCTACAGGAATCTTGTAATGCAGACTCCTGCCCACTAGAGACTGATCTCAGTCCAGTAAACACATGTAACTCAGGACCCTCACAGTTTAGACTTGAACTATGGTCACAAAGGTGAGAGGCCAATGCTTCATCCACTAAGCCATTTACCCTTTTCCTTTGTAAGGAAGATTGATTTTAAAAAAGCTATTAACCTTCAGCGATTTATCTCATCAGATCATCTTCATTTTGTTCTGCTTATAATAAGAATGTATTACATAATTTTATTCTTCAGTTAATTCAGCCAGACTATCTGAAAAGGAAATGCACAGCAAAACACAAAGGGAGAGATAGCAGAAAATGATCAAAAACTTTTAAATGAAAATGTTCACAGGAAAACAAAAGAAACTGAGCAATGTTATCACATATCTTGGAGGGATAATTATAAAACTTACATGTTTCTGGTTTTCCAGAATTTCTTCAGGATCTCCTATTGAGTCTATAGACTAAACAACATGTTTTCAGTGAAGTTAGTATCCTACCTGATCTCATGAAGAGACAAAAAGAATTTTCATTTCTTAGCCTGACTCACAATAGCATCCAGAGAACCCATTTTCATTATGTTCACAGCTACTATCATTACTGTTGCTCCTGTTGTAAATATGAGGCATTTCAAATACATTTAGACGAGAACCTGAAATTTTAAATTCTACCCAGTTTTTCCATGTACTACCTAGAGAGGCATGCAAAACTGAACTCTTTCAATGATCCTGTATGTAACATTAATTTTCTTTAAAACAAAGTAAGATGGGTTACTTGCTAGAAAAAGAATTGTTTTTGATTTAATGACTGAACCCTTTTTTTTTTAAAGAAGCATTGCATTTTGCAAATGTTATGTTGGCATTAGTAACATGCATTCACTTAGCTGAATTTTCTGAAAGACACCAATTTAAAAAATTTCATGAAATATCTGATGACCAAAGCAGCATTGGAGTTCTCCTTTTCTCAGGATGTTGAATGGCCTTAAGTAAAAGCCCCAGGGAAAGGACCTCAAGTCAACTATTCAAAATCATTTAAATGACTTAAGGAGCCTAAATCTCATTGTTTTTCAATGACACTTCAGCTCCTAAATCACATAAGTACTTATAAAAATTGTATCCTGTTTTGTTTGTTTGTAAAACACTATGTAAACCTAGGGCCTGATCCAAAGTCTGTGGGTATCTTTACATTGTTTTTGCTCCATAAAGCAAAAGGTTTATATTCTTATTCAAGCACACTCTGAATAGGTTCAATTGCCCAAGGAAAGATGAAAGGAAAGGTGTGACAGTGATCTAAAATTAATAGTTTACATACAGAGTTCTATATATAATAGTTCATATGCATCACTCCCCTCTACGTTATATTATGTATACATAAAAATACACACACGCACTTATCTGTCTGATGGGATATTCTTCTTTCTTTTTGACATCTGGATATTTAAAGGAAAAGTCAAAGTGAATGTTTACACTAACATTTCAATATTTGATCAAACCATGTAACAATAGGAATCTGTCTCAGCTATTTTTGCCTTTGCTTACTTAACACTCTAGGGCTGAAAGCTCTTTTGTTTCAAGATTACTTGCGTAAGTTGATATTTGGGCAGGTGAGGCAAACTTGACAATGGCAAGTTCTGACAACTTGATACAAAGAGAGCCAATAAACTGTTGGTTGGCAGGCTCCAGCATGGTGTTTCGTATCTCAATGGAAGAATGAACACAGGTAAACAAATGTGAAACTTTGGAAGCAAAATGCAAAAGAAACTCTGCTGGAAAATAGTTCTACTTTTTTTTTTCTTTACAAATGAAGCTGATGATAAAGTAACTCTTCAGAAACTGGTTATAAATCCTCTTCATACATATTTAACAGTATACAGTGAATAGGATTAGTAATATCTTTTGTCTAATTTGTCAATCTAGTTCTTAGTTCCCCACAGTGCTTCAGTCAAATACAAAGACATTCTCAGTTACTTTTCCATAGATTAAGTAGCTCTTGAATTGATATTTGCTGTATGGTTTTGGACTTTCACTGGTAAACACCGTGACGGATGCTAAAGGCCAGAAAAGGCAGCAGTTAGGAATTAAAGTGATAGACTTTTGGTTGACTTGAAGGGCAAATCCTCTCTTCTCTTCAGCTGTAAAAGCACAGTGATTAACTGAAAATATATCACAAGGTTTCATCATATTAATGGTTGACTGTTTTAGCTTTTTTCCTTCTTTTCATTGCTCTAATTTGTAGTGAGGTACAAACATTTTGAATCTACAAAGCTGGGCCAGACATCATGCAAGATTTACATGTCACTGCATTTCATAGAAAATTCAAAGGCCTAGAACAGTAATCCCGACTTTTGTCCAAGATTGCCTTTGACCCCACTTTGAAGGTGGTTCAAAGGGCACAAACTGGAGAACTCCCTGGCAATACGACCCCAGAAAAGTCATGTTATCATGTGACTGGAAGAGGATCACCACAGAGATAGTTCTTCTCCTATTGATTTCAGAGGGTCTGCATGTTGTGGAACATGAACTTCAAGCTCATTTTTCACAAGGGGAGACTCTATATTAAAATAATATACTTTCACTAGGACTGATATAAGATACATAGATGACCTGTACTTGTGTATTGGATCACCACATCAGGAAGACTGTCAAGAAGCTTCAGGGTTCATGAAGCTATGGTAACCAGCATCAACACAAAACACTTCTGGAACCATAAACTGTCTTTCCTTTACTATCATCATTTTACTTAAAGAAGAGCAAAATCTTACTGGTGGTGGCAGATACAACTACTTGCCTTATGCTGATAATGAAAGGGCATGAGTAACAGATAAATTAATATAAAGAAATTTAAAGTAAAAAAAGGATGTGGGCTGTGCATTAAAATACTGGGATTTAAGACTCCAAAGTTGTTTCAGATGTACTACTAATAAACAGAAGTGTTATTTTTGTTTCAAATTCTGCCCTGTTTCATCTTTCTTTCTAGGGCTATGAGTAAATCCATAAAAAAGGGGAAAGGGCACAAACTTGAACCCTAAGCTGAAGTTTAGCAATATTTAATTACTCTACAATCTTCAAGCTAGGTAACTAAGTCTACCAGTTCCTGCTGATGGGTTGTATTTCAGATAACTAATTTTTGGATGGCAACTATAAGGTTTTTGGACATTTGATTTGACCTATTAAAACTTGTCAAGTCTGTCTAATATCTGCAATCCATATTTGACAGGTGCTTATGAATATGTTTGCAGATGCATTCCTCAAAGGATGTTGATTTTTTAGGCCAATGCTGCTCAGCGATATCCCAGAACACACACACAGGAGGAAAAAGCATCTCCTGTATGAATGTCGGCTTCCTCTTGATTGATTTAGGGAACAGCATTTTTAAATAAAGACTTTTTGCACACCCTGTTGGCCAGAAATGTACAAGAGTGGCAGAAGCTTTGTGAAGAGGGAAAGTTCAGTGACTATGAATGGAAAAACAAGAACTTTGAAGAAATCTTACAACATGATGCCTACATTTCTTCTGTCAAGGCTATTTTCTATAAGACCAAAGTTGTAGAAAAAAGCTATATTCAGCTTTCTTAATTCTGTGCATCTTTGTTACAAACTTTACATTCAGGCCAAGATTCAATTTCTATTCACAACACTGGAAAGAGCCCCATGCCATTCAACAGGAGGTAGAACATGCTCTCTTTACAAACCCATTTTACTTAGCTATCTAGAGTATCACATTTCAAAATCTTAATATAAAATGACCATGCTTGGATTTAAAAATTAATTTACATAGAAATTTGCTTACAGCTGTTCAGAACACATGTTTAGAGATAGGTGCAAACACATGTGTATTTCAGACCCATCTTATTTGAACTGTTTTTCAGGACAAGTTTTGCAAGTGCAGGATTATGCAGATGTTTTTATTTGTACCCTTACTTGGATGGAATCTGAGGACATTAAAGACAGATTTCAACTCCCAACTTAGTTATAGACTTCCTGTGTGATCTTGAATAAACCATGGAGGCCATGTCTACGCAGTAATCTCACCTCATCTGGGCATGGTGCTGTCATGCATGCTGTGTTGCTTCATACAGGCCAGAGATGTAGCAGGATATGTCTGTGTTTGGGGTAACTGCTGATGCACAAGGCAGCATCAGCTTCTGCCATGCCTATTGCAGTGGTGTAGTCAGATGCCACTGCAGTGGTGACTGCTTTTGTGTCCCCCACAATGGTGACACCTAGCACTATGGCCCTGGTTGCCACCCTGTTAGTTATGCTACTATCACAAGATACCTCCTAAAGCTGATGTAGCATAGTTAGGTCTATTTGGCACTGGGGTGTGTAACAGGATCCATGTCCCAGGGGTGGCCATGATACCCCCTGGTAGCCATGTGACTCCTGCCTGACTCTGGTTCCTCAGGGTACTCTCCTTTGCAATTTTTCTGCCATGCCTTGATGTGGCTTACAGACTTTGGCAGGGTGTCCCAGGGTCCCCAAAATGAGTCCAGGCCCCAGCTATCTTTCTCCTTGGGCACTAAGTTGTGGCCCTTCTGGCCCTAGTGGGGCCTTAGGGTACTAGGTGCCTTACAGGCTATACTTGTGGCCTCTGCCTGCCCCTACAGCCATGCTCACACCTCACAGATACTACTCTCAATCCAGATACCAGCCTGTGCAGGCCTCAATCCTCTTAGCTTTGACCTGCTGGGTGTTCTAGCTGGGGATTCCTAATATTTGGGCCACTGGCTCTGGCCTAGCTTCTCAGCCTTAGCATCCCCTCAGTTATGCTTCACTCTTCAAGGCTCAAGCCCTCTCAGCCACTAGCCTGCCCTTGTCTTGCTTTTGGGGTGCAGGCTCTGGCCCCCACAGCCCTTAGACTTCCTTCTCTTTTGCCTTTAGGGCACAAGCTCTGGCTCCCTTGGCTTCAGCCTGTCTCTGTCCCTGTCCCTGTCTCACCCTCTCTGGGCTCAGAGTGCCTCCCAGGCACCCCCTGCGTGGCCCCCAGTCATACACTATTAGCTACACCTGGTCCTTCAGTCATAGTCATTTTACCATTGTGAAAAATTTTTTAAAAAAGAAACCCAGTCCCACAAAAATTTTTGGGCATCCACAGATGGAACTCAGACTCATCCTCACCCCTGGGTAAACTGAAGGCCAAACAAGAGAAAACCATGTTTCACTGCTTGCATAATAAGGCTCTCCATACTGTCCCCTCCCAGCTCCACAGCAACTGTGGAGATCCTCTCCCTTCCCCAGTCAGGGCTAAACTGACTGTTGGTCTGAGGGCAGCCATCTTATACTTCCAAGCCCTTCCCCTTCCACCCAATTTGTGCTATCACCTCCCCGCCCCGCCCCGCCCCGCCCCCAGTTCTCTCATTGGATGGTTCCTGCTGCAGGGCCACTGGTGTCCATGGAAAGCCTGTCTCCATTCCTTATATTGTCTCTGCTCAAGCTTCCCCCCTCTGAGCCACAAAATCTCTCTCCTTAAAAGGCCTTTGCAGGTCCTGCCTGCCCTCCAGCCTTCTCCTAGTAACAGGGGTAGGGTCCCCTGTTACAGGGCAGTTGTTTAAGCACTTTGACTCAGAAGTGCTAATTAACCTTCCTGACAAAGCACATGTGTCTACACTGCTTCTGGTTTAGGAGGCACTCCATGCAAAGCAGCAATGTGCCTGAGGATACTACTGTTGGCCAGTAGCGTAACAAGCAGAGTTGGTGCCTGGGGCAAACCTGGTAGAGGTGCATAGGTCTGAAAGCAGGGAGGGGGTCGGGCATCGGTTCCAAGAGCCGCAGTTGCACAGATCCAGAGTGGGGCTGAGGGGAAGGCCCCACTTCCCCATGCTGGAAACTCCTAAACAATTCCTGGCTGAGCTGCTGCTGCCACTAGCCATGTCCTAGCTGTTGCTCTTAGAGTGGCAGCTGCAGCCACTGGGGCCTGTTTAGGATTCCCAGCTTGAATGCTGCCATGGTGCAGAGTTGGTGGGGATGGGAGGATTCTGGAGCCCCCCGAACATGGTGTCAGGGAGAGTGCCCCTCTTGCCCACCCCCAGCTCTGCTACTGTTATGTAACATTCTACACTGATGTGGCCTTATTCTAACTCATGCCTCAGTTGCCTATCTGTAAAGAGTAAGGATGATACTAAACTACCTCAGAAGGGTTGTGAAAATACTTTAGAGGAGGCCAAGCAAGGATTCAGAGACTGTAAGACATGGGCGACTGGTGCCCCCTGATACTGGGTGGGCACCAGCGGCCAATTGCCAACTGGGGGGAGGGGGCAGTCCCACAGTGGCTGATTGCCACCACTGATCACTGCCACCAGCAGAGGTGCCAGCAGCAAACCAGAAGTGCCGGCTGCAAACCAGAAAGTACCACCAGTACTTCTCTCGGTGCCCTCACAATCTCAGGGTGGGTACCAGCCTGCCGATCTCACCCATGTGCACCCAGTGTCACCCGCAGGTGCCCAATCTCACCAACGTGCACCCCCGACGCATTGTCACTGGTGTAAAATATACTCTTTTTATGCAAAAGGAGTATGGGGCTTTGTACAAAAAAAGGCCATTCTTCAGATGTTAATGCAGACAGACATCTGACTGCATAAACATTCTTGAGTAGTTGAGTAGTGAATAAAAATAAGTGATCCTAACAGCTATCTTGAAAATGAAAAATGTTTGCTACTGCTACTGCTTTTTGAACTATTCAGTCATCTCTGGGCTTTACGTATACCTGTGCATGTTTTGCACATGCAACTGTTGATTCCAATTCACAACGGTGTGTTTTGTACTCACATATAACAGCATGCAAGTGAGACACTCACCTGGATACTTGCCCCTGTATGGTAGAAAATAAAAAACAAACCAAAAGCATTAAAGGTGAGAGCACTGTGGAAGAAAAAACAACACATATCCACAAAAAACCAGGGTTAAGATTAGTTAACCTGAAGCAATATTGTCAGGCATGTCACCCACACATATTGGTTAGGCCCTGACAAATTAGGTTGTCTTCACATTCACATTCTGCTGCCACCTGTGTCTATTTGCTTTAACTACTGAGGGCTAGACGCCCTTCCTTATGACAGTGCTGTAACACTTCTTTTAACGCAACATGCCTGAAGGCAGATCTTTCAGACTAACGCTAACCTTTGGTACCTTATAATCAGTGAACGTGTAGCTGTTTTAAAACTAACAGGAACAAGATTTATTTGCAATTGGATTTATTACAAGGCAAAGTAACATAAGCACCAAGTTAAAAAAACAAAACAAAGAGAATACCCAAGAACAAGTAACACAGCTCTAATCCCAAACTCCAGGAACTAACAATGCAGGCAGAAGACCTTTGAGATACTTCTATAAGAGATAGATCAAGAAGATAATTATCTAGTGGTAACTTAAAGGTGACCTACAAAGAAAAAAAATGAAACATGTCTTCTTTTTTTTTTGCATCTTTATGGTATATCCAGATAATCTGAAAATCTTGATTTCCGCCTTTTAAAATATTTGTCTTCACTTTTTACTTTAGTAAAGTCTAATACGATGTCCCTTGCTTTTGCTAGTGGATTTGAAATGAGTCTCAGAGATGTATAATTTCCACCATGGATCACTGAGGTCAAAAGCATGGTAGGATTCAATAAATGATTAAACCTATACACGGACAGACATAAAGTCTGTAGCAGGGTCCTGCTGCCAGCCTGTCTGAATTTTCCAATCTCTATTCCCCTCCTTCTGTGACCCAGAGACATTCATGCCATACAACAGACAATCCAATTAAACTTCTTTCCTCTTAGGGTCTATTTTATTATGGCACAACAGGAAAACCAGCCACCCAGAGCACAATCAGTTCCTTCTTTAGTCAGCAGGGTTTACCAGATCAGTTTATCTACTCTTCCCAGGGTTCATAGAATAAAGTGTTTCCAGCTCTACTTTGTGAGATTTCCCTTTAGCCCTGTGGAGGGAGAGGTATGTATACTTCTTGATACATGCATCCTGCTTCCATTCTGTTTTCAAACAGTGCAAACAGTCATGTGCCCTCCAAGATTAACTCTTTCCTGACAGCCTGCAGACTAGGTCTGTAAACCTTAATGTATCATCCACAGTTGTATTCAACTCTTTTCCTTCTTTTAGAAGACACTCATGAATCACAGTATAAGATAACTGAAAAACTAGACAGGCTTGTAGGAAACTTTTCTCTGAGTTTGTTACTCCATAATTGTTCTCTATGTGAAATCTTTCATTTTTTGCTGAAGCTTCTTGTACCAACCTGTTAGAGTCTAGATCACTAATTTTAACAGGGGTGTTCACCAGGATCTGGGGCAATGATTGTTCACCAGAGCACCCCAAGGGATGACAAGGTCGAATGGTTATAAACTCCTGCAAGACTGTTTCAGGCTGGACATAAAGAAGAATTTCTTCACTGTTCAAGCCCCCAAGGTCTGGAATAGCCTGCCATCGAAGGTGGTTCAAGCACCTACACTGAATGCCTTCAAGAGAAATTTGGATGCTTATCTTGCTGGGATCCTATGACCCCAGCTGACTTCCTGCCCCTTGGACAGGGGACTGGACGCGATGATCTTCCGAGGTCCCTTCCAGCCCTAATGTCTATGAAATCTGTGAAATCTATGAAATTTTCAACCAAGATGCCACAGCACCACAGGGTTCTGTGAGATTATTTTAAGGGTACCACACAATATTAGAACTGTTAGGTATGCAAACACCTACACATGATTCACAAGATAAAGCCAGAAATTTCAAATAAGAATGTCAAAAACATTCTGACCTGTTGTTGTCTTTTTGAGTTCTCAGCAATAGAAGAATTGCTCTATTAGTTCCATAGTGAAAAAAAATAAGTGAAAGCTAGGAGCTGGCATTTTCTGAGAGGTCTAACGAGTGATGCCCTGTGTCTAAAAGGTTGAGAATCCTATGTTCATATACTAGACTTGATGCAGTACAGGTTTGCTCCATTATGGCAATGGCTGCATTACTACATTTCATATTTTACCAAAGAGGATTAACAGAGTGAATCATTTAAGGGATACAATAGATTTGAAAAATGAGAGCATAGGCAACTCAATTTTCATACCATTATTAGTCAAAAACTGCTCTTGATTCTGTTCAGGCTTTTGAAAAATATTTTTTTTCTGGATCAAGCCTAAGCAATTAACAAGGAACTCAGATTATTTAAAATAATTCACATAAAGTAACAGTTTTGCTACTGTAGGAAGAATGGGAGAAATGGATAAAAGAAAAAGCGAAAAATGAGGACGTTGAGAAAGTGAGAGCTGGTGGAAGAAGAAGAAGTGAACTGTAAAGTGAGAAAAAAAGTGTGTACAAATGTTCCAAAAAGCCTAGTCCAGGAGTTCCCAACCCTCAGGCTGTGGCCCAGTACTGGGCGATGAAGGGTTGGCTGCCAGTCCGCAGGAGGGTTGGCTGCCGGACTGGAATTGACTGCAAACTGGTAAACCGTGGACGGGCAAATTGCGGACTGGAAGCGACTGGCATACTGCAGACCGGCAGCCTGCCTGCAGTGTGCTGGTTATGCTGGTCCACAGTTTGACAGTCTGTGGTCACTTCCGGTCCACTGTTTGCCAGTCCTTAGCATAAAAAGGTTGGGAACCCCTGGCTTAGCCCATTCAATACAACTCAGCAGGTATCAAAGCCTGAAAACTGGGCACAATAGCCATTAGCCAAACTGGACATTAGCCTGGCCCTAAGCACATGCCCAGAGCCACTCTCCGACCCCTTGACTCAGCTATTGTAATGCGTGTTCAGAGCTGAGCTACACCAGTCACCTTGCTTAGTAGCCAAACTGCTGGCATACACAGAGTGGAAGCAAGCAGACAATGCATTTCTTGGTGCCACTCCAAGGCTTACTCCAGAGGCAATGTAAACATTCCTTTTAAGGCTGTAACGTTTTATGTACTATGTCTGGAGAGTGCCTAGCTCAGTGGGCTCTGGTCTTTGTTGGGGACTCCAGGTAATATTAAAACAATAAATTGAAATAATAGATAAATAAAATCTGCCATTCAATCTTTAAAAATTTCATAAAATAGATACAAATATTGTCATAAATTCAGGTTGCCCTTGATTTATGCTGTACATGCATTCCTGGAGAGTGGCACATAAATCGAATTTGCATAAAGCAAACCCACTTTACAATGTAACAAATAGGGATAGATTCTCATGGCAGTAAGGGAGGGAGGGAAGGAGGGAGGGAGGAGGACTAGGGAAAGGGAGGGGGAGGCTTGCCATTCCCAGGGCTGCACAAGGTAGCAAAGCAGAGGGAACAGAGTGGCGCTCACCCCAGACCCGGCTGCAGTGGCCCCAGGAGTGGCCAGCACCAGCTGCCTGCAGCCACTGGGCTGCACTGTGCTCTGCCTGTCTCCACTCACCTCTGCTTCTGGACTGCGCTGCGCCCTGGTGCAGGCAGCTGGTGTCAGCTGCTCCTGGGGCTACTGCAGCTGGGGCTGGGATGAGTGCTGTGCCCCACACCGCTCAGGGCTCAGCTTGTCCACACTCACCCCAGCCCATGCTGGAGCAGCCCCGGGAGCAGCCGACACCAGCTGCCTACACCATGGCACAGCACAGCCCAGGAGCTGGGGTGAGCCCAGGCGCACAGGTGGAGCACGGTGCAGCCCAACAGCTGCAGGCCGCTGGCACTGGCCACTCCCAGGGCCACTGCAGCTGGGGCTGGGTTGAGTGGGGCCACAGCCCTTTCCCCTCCCCTCATAGACTTGGGGGGGGCATCTATGTTGATCGCATAAGAGTGAATTTACCTCGTATATAACGAATTATGGACCTAAATATGCTCATTGCATAAGAGTGAATTTGCATATAAAGAATCCACATAAATCGATGGAAACCTGTACACATTATTGTATCCAGCAAAATGATTTACAAACTTATCCCTTTCAGAAAAACAATTTGTGTTCTTATAGTTCCAAAACAACAGATAACTCAAAAATGGAAAGTTCTCTCATCTCTGCTGTATTCTAAGATTAGATGTTCATACTGAAGCAGTTTAAGTGCAAGTTTGAGGGGCAGCAAGCTTTCAACTAACTGCCTGAATATATCACAATTACAGTAACTTTCATGCTACATAACTTCGCTCTGACTTATTGTGAAATAACTAAGAGTGTTTAACAGTCTTCAAAATCTCATAAAATCTTATACAGTACAATATGTCTGGTGTAAGACATGAGCTAAGACTTTGGTCTCCTCCTGTGTTCATGACCGTACACCTCCAATCTCACCAATCTAATGCTTCTCTCGCCTTCAGTGCTACTCACCACTGTGATTAGGAGTGTCTGCAGCATGGCTCCGGTGGAATAAACTACATAGGGATCTAGCACTGGATTGTAGCTAATGACAGTTTTTGTAGTGTAAATGTACATGGGGGAAGGATACTGGGTGTGTCTACACATGCAAATTTAATGTGCATTAGCCTGATTTAAGGTGCACTAAGGGTACCTGTCTACATGTGCATGCCCTTAATGCACCTTAAAGATGGTGAATTTAGACTAATTCAACCTAAATTTGATTCCTGAATAAAGTAAGTTTCAAATTTAGGTGCAATTAGTTAAAGCACATTAATGCATGTGGGTGCTCGAATGCCCACATTTATGAGGCCATTTCAGCTGGGATACACGTGCGAGGCCACTCCTGGATGGTGCAGCAGTGCTGTGTGAAGGCCAAGGTCTTGCAGGCACAGTGGGTGGCCCCGACCGACTTCAATCATTGGTCCAATCATGTCAAGAAGACCATGCCCTTCATGTGGGAGCAGACCCACATTTTGGCACCCTGGGAGACAGGCCACACTCCTGGGAATGCCACCAGCAGGGGCAGCCTGCCCTCTCTCGCACCTTGCTCTGATGCCTCCAGTGACATATCACCGGAGGAGGGGACCTCAGGCCTTAAGTACCCTGCCCTGCCCACCTCCCTGGCTGCTGCTTCCATTAGAAACTCAGGGAGCCCTACCCAGTGGCTGCCTCACCCTCAACTGAACCCCACACCCCACCATAAGGAGTGGCAAGCCACACCACCGCTTGCTGCCAGCAGTACCAGTTCCTCCCAGGAGGGAGGGGCACCTTGGCTGGGTGCCAGCCTGCTGTACACCACAGGCCATGGACACTGGGGACACATGGAAGTCATCGCTGATGGGGAGTCCTGTGCCAAGCCACCAGCTTCACCAGCCTTGGACATGTGGTAAGTCCTGCACTGAGGGAGGGCCCTCTCAGTCCCTGGCCCTGCCTCCATTCCCTGCGTGGCCCACCCACACTCCCCTGGCCCCAGGTTCCACACTCCCAAAGCATGCAAAATGGTGGGACACAGTTCAAAACTTTATTGAGCAGCCCATGTCCCCACAGCTGAACAGGTACAGGCCTGTTACATGCTGAGGAAGGTGTCAATGTTGGTGATGTCCTCCTCAGAAGGAGGGTGGGGTGCAGGGCAGCCCAGACTTGTCCCCTGTGCTGTCATAGCTCAGGGTCCTGAACCAGGAGCACAGGCATGCCTGGGGCACCAGCAGGATCATCAGCAATAGGGCATAGTGGCTCAGGCATCCCTCTTGCCTACAAAAATAGTTCATCACCCAGGGCACACACAGCAGGGGCATATTCAGGGCACAGTAGTGGCACAGGGAGGCCAGTCCTGCGGCACATCCCTGGAGAGGCACCCAGCAGTGAGGGTGGGGGTGTAGCCAGCTCCTCACCCCAGTTGTCCAGGACCCCCATGCATTGCAAACCCGGGCACCGTGGGCTGGGTGGCAGTGCAGCAGAGTGGCTGGCCTATGGGGGTGGGGGGGGCACTAAGAGAGCAGGGTCTGGAGCTGTGGCAGGCCTGGCTTACCCTGGGAGGGAGGCAGGGAAAGCAGGCTGCCTCCAGTCAGCACCCAGTGGGGTGCTGGCCCCAGGCAAGCAGCAGGGTTGGGGGCTTGGCCAGTGGTCGCATGGGCCCAGTCCTCCCTGGACAGCTTACCATAGTCCCTGGGCACCCACACGTGGCTCACCTCTGATCTGAGGCCAGACAGCACAGGGCCCCTGGTGCAGAGCATCTGATCTCTACAACATTGTGCAATGTTGTAAAATTGCACAAAAGGCTTCTGTCACTTGCCTCTACAGGACCAACATCTGGATGCCAGGGAGAGGCTGCAGGGCCCTGAGGTACTGCTGCATCAGGGTTGTTGCCATTTGCTGCTGGAGCTGCCTGGATGCATTGGTTGCACTAGTGATGCACCACAGACTGGATCCTCCTGCTCCAGTGGCTGACAGTGGTGGTGGAGAACTGGGCAGCATGGGAGCAGGCATGGGAGGTGCAGGAGCTGGCCTGGTGGAAGGAAGACATCACCTGAGAGACTGCCTGGGAGGAGACATGGGACTAGGCACAGTGAGAGCACTGGGCCCGCCTGCAGGCCCTGAAGCAGTGCTGCGTGGAGCTGCTCCAGCAGCAACTGGCCAGCCAGGGCCGGCCAGCAGAGCCCACGTTCAGGTCACCCATGCCAGGCTTCTGTCTCTGGCCCCTCAGAGACCTTGGGTTCCTCCTGCCACCCCACAGGAGCCCCCTGCCTGGACCTTGGAGGAGGGCCTCCACCACCTCCTCTCCACAGAAGGCCCTGCTGTTACCACAGTCCCTGGACCAGCAGGGCAACTGTCTGTAGTAAGGGTGCTGGCTGGCTGCTGCTGGGCTCTGCACCCTGGGCACACCCATTGCACAGCCCTCCACTTCAGAACTCAGAAAAAGACTGAGACTGATGTATATAGTTTTAAGTTTTGGAGGAGAGTTTTTTATTGTTGGTGGGTGAGGAGGGTGGTTGAGTGGCTCTTTGTGCTGGGGAGAGAGGGAGCTCTGTTGGTTGAGGGGGATAAAAGTTTTCATTACAAATGTGCATATCCTGGAGTGGTGCTGGGGGTGTTTAGGGGGCAGGGAGTGTATGGGAGCTGGGACAGGCAAGTGTTGGTAGGGACATCTGGGCACTTCTCCATGTCCTGGCACTCCAGGTAGGGCCAGAGCTGGCACAGCAGATCTTCAAAGGTGGCTCAGGTCATCCAGAACATGTTAACCCACTGGTTGTTGTCCCATTCCTGGAGCATGATGTGCTGCCACCAGTCCAAGCTGGCATGGCAGGCCCAGGGAAGCAGTGGGGCTGGTGGGGCTGGAGGGTGACAGTGGTCCCGGCAATGGCGTCCTGGAGCCTATGGTCACCAGGGGTGGCAGGAGCAGCTGCGTCATGGCAGTGGCCCTGGAAACCAGTACCAGTACCAGTTGTCCAGCAGGCAGCCATAGCATGTTGGGGAGTCATATGGTACTAGGTGGCCAAGTGGCAGGTGGAACAGTGGCGGGTAAGCAGGACAGCTGCGACAGCCCTGAGGAATGAGGGACCCTGTCCCTGGGCACCAGGGCCAAGAGCTGGGGCAGCCAGGGCTGGGAAGAGAAGCTGCAGCAAGAGCTGAGCAGACACATGCTGCCTGTGTCTCTGCCATGCTGCTGCTCTGACACAGGAAGTGTCAGCCCAGACGTCACTGTGAGAGGGTGTGCTTTCAGTATGGCTACCAAGTGCTGGCAGCCATGTGTCTGGAGGCTGGAGTGTCCCCTGCTGGCCACAGAGGCACATGGCAAGGATGGAATGACTTGGGACTAAAGTTTGTCCCAAGTTTCACCACATGCAGACACCTATCAAAAAATGCTTAATGTGCACTGATAGCGTGACCTATTTTTTCCTCCCACTGTAAAAATCTCATATTATCTTCCTAGACAACATTGCAGGTGTAGGTCAAGAAGTACATGTATGGGGTGGGAGAAGGTGGAGGGAAGGGGCAGAGAAATAATTCCCTTCGTCTTCCATTTGCTCAGGAGTTATTGAATATGTCTCCACAAAGACAATATGCTCCACTCCTTCATGCCTCTGCCCCCAACAAAACACGCTTTTCTCAAGATTTTTCCCCATCTCTGCAAAGACATATTTAAGCCTCTGAATTGGTAACACAGAAATACATATACCATATGCCTTCAAAGTTAATAGCTACCATCAGGGGTAGGAACTGTATTGTCCAGATATCTTTAAATATCAATGTACTTAAAAGCATTCTGCTACTCTGACAAATACTTGAATGAGAAAATGATATTGTGAGTTCTGTGTTTATTGTCTCTGGCTAATTTCCAGGTTAAAATGTATTTAATTTATGAATAAAAAGACATAGTATTTGAATTACTACCAGCACTTGATATGAAATCTGAAAGGACAAGCTGTGTTTTTAATGACTCATGCATCAGAGAGTCATACAAAAGAAGGGCTGGAAGGGACCTCAGACAGTCATTTAGTCTTTGCTCAAGGCAGGAACATCTTTATCCAAATCACCTCATACCTTTTCCTACAACTATTCTTGTAGTTGCACAACTTCAAGACATTGCCTCAAAGTACTGAGCATACCATAACCTGCCACAGGTAAAGCAAGGAGGCAAGTGTACTGTCGTTGTCCTGCCGTTGCTAGGGATTAAAATAAATTTAAGAGATAGAAAGAAAAACACCATGCACTTCCTGCTACAGAGGACCATAACACTACCTGCCCCCCCCCCCGCCCACCCCCATTCCAATTTGACTGTGGAGTAAAATTCTATACTTTCCCCAAATGTGGCAAGTGGTTTGACCTTGAACAGTGGTACAATATCCCCTTTCCAGAAACCTCTGGATTTTTATTCCAGGGGGAGCATCAGCACGCATGAGTCCAAATCCCCAGCCATGGTTGCAGCCAGCACCCAATGCTTCTGAAGAAGGCAACAGTCCCCCCCTCTCAACACCTGTAGCAACAGATGGTAGAAAAAATTCTGAATTCCACAGATTCAGAAGCATGGTCAGGTATTTTTAGATTATGCTAGGGAATTTCTTTATTGAACAGATACTTTTGGATGACAGGCATTTTTCTGTGGCCACTGAAGGGCCTGTCTAGACTAAAGAACAGCCTGACTTTGCAGTCAGTATGACATGTCCTTGTCTCCATTCAGAGGTCAGCAGAGATGCTGATTGTTGGCTTGTTCTTCCACAAGCACAGATAAAGTAAGAACAGCCCCTGCAGTTTTCCTTCCCTCTTCATAGTGCTTTGTATTTCACTTAGTCCTTCTTGGTGGCATGGCAGCCTGCTTTCAGCAAGTGCTGGTGTTGATGGCTGCCCATGTTGGTGATGGGCAACTGGTAGGAAAACCTCAGCAGTGACTTTGTGAGAATCAACAAGTACATTCTGCAACTAGAATACTGTTAACAATTTGGATGATGCTTCTGCCAGTATGGGCTCCAGTTCACAGTCATAGAGCTATTCTAAGTTCATTATATTAATGAATTCAAAAGAGTAAAAATGTGTTTTAGCTCCTGAAACTTCAAAAATACATGTAGGGACCCTTGGCAGACAAGGTTCCTTGGGTGAATTTGATATCTTTTATTAGACCAACCCAAATGGTTGGAGAATAGTTATTAAGCAAGCTTTCGGGTTCAAAAACCCTTCGTCAGGCTAAGGAAGCTTCAGCAGTTGCTGTGTGCTCTTCCTGGATGGAATGAAAAGTAAACAAGCCAGAGGCTGGGCTGGGCTGGGCTGGGCTGGGCTGGAGAGTCAGTTGCCAGGCAGATTGTAATGTATCAAAAATCCAATGTCTGTGTTTAGTCCCTGATCTCTAGTATCCAGGAGGTTGATGAAATGGAGCTCATAGGTTCGTCTCTGGGAAGTGTTGTGTAAGTTTCCCTTGAGGATCAGGACTGAGATTGGAGAGAGAGTGGCCCTCCTGTGAGAAATGTGCCCCCACCGGTAATTGGGTGTTTCTGTCTTTGATGGATTTCCGGTGTGCGTTCATTCTGATGCGCAGTTGTTGTCTGGTCTCTCCTACATATGTTCCATCAGGGCATTTGGTATATTGGATGAGGTATACTACATTCTTGGAGGTGCAGCTGTAAGATCCTGGGATGCTGATGGCTCTGTTGTGGGGTATAGTAATAGTGGAGGTGGTGGAGATGTGGGGGCAGGTTTTGCATTTCTCGTCATGGCACGGTCTGGATCCTTTTGGTGTGTTCTGGGCTTGAGGAAGTTTGCTTCTGGTGATGAGGTTGGCGAGGTTTGGTGCTTGTCTGAAGGCTAGGGTGGGTGGCTCTGGGAAGATCCTTGTGTCCCTATATTGCTCCAATGAAGATAGTGGGATTCTACACCCATGCAGGGCCCATCTAACATGGAGTTCATTGGAGATGTATGGCATTGGAGCATCAGAGCAGATGATCTAGTTAAACTAGTGCAGCTTTGGGAGTGGATACCCCATGTGTCTAGACAGAGTATACACATAGAGTTAAAAGCAGGGACAAAGTGACACTTACCCTGTGTTACCTGGTTTTGCGTTAACTGTTTTCCGAGTCATAGAATCATAGAAAAAAGAGTTGGAAGGGACCTCAGGAAATCAGGTAGGCCAACCCTCTGCTCAAAGCAGGACTGCTTCAACTATATCATCCCAGCCAAAGCTTTGTCTAGCTGGGCCTTAAAAACCTCCAAGGATGGAGATTCCACAGCCTCTCTGGGTAACCTGTTCCACTGCTTTACTACCCTTCTAGTGAGAAAATGCTTCCTTATATCTAACCTAAACTTCCTTTGCTGCAACTTGACCCCTTTGTTCCTTGTTCTGTTATCTCTCACCACTGAGAACAGTCTAGCTCCATCCTCTTTGGAACCACCCTTCAGGTAGTTGAAGGTTGCTATGAAATCCCTCCTCAGTTTTCTGTTCTCCAGACTAAATAAGTCCAGCCCTCTCCTATCCTGAAGTAAATGGCAACTAAACTGCAACAGCTTATTAGTGGGCATCAGCCTGTCTGGCAAGACAATAGAATTGCATCAAGTGAGGCTTCAGCTTGTTGAACATCTGTGAGTGTGGCTGTAGAACCCAGTTCTTCAGTGAAAGTCCCTTCCACAATTGTCATGTATGAAGTTTGTATCGAACAATCCTGAATGTGGTGTGGGGTTTTTCCTGATATTTCTTCTTTTCTTTGCATGTTGGCTTTCTCTTCCCTCAAAAGCCTTCATTCCATGAAACAGTTTACTCCTGATCTAGTCATGTGCTGTTATTATATCCTGCATAACTGGCTTGATTTTCTCTTTAGTTGCTGGATTGATAATATTGCATAAAACACATAAATAAATTATGTGCTATTCAGGGGTAAGCTGCTCCCTTCAATTTAGGAGTGGACACATGAAACAGCCACTGATGATGCACAGAAAGTTCTCCTCTCTTCCTTTCTAACTTGGCATAATTTGTTCATCCATCTGTATCCTGACCTGTTTAAAATTTTTTTTAACAGAGGCAATTATTTAAGAGGGGCAAGCTAAAATGGCATATGTCCTAGACCTCATGTCATCCAAACAACAAGCTATGTCCAAGGCACAACAGACTTCCTCTGTAAGCTGAGGAGTTTTGACCACCTTCCTGACAACACCATCCTAGCCACCATGGACGTCACAAGCTTATATACCAACTTCCCACACCAAGATAGCAACCAAGACTGTCTCAAATATTTACAGGAACTAAATTTTGCCCCTGAATACACACCAGAAGAGATCTCCAAACTTATAGAATTTATCCTCACACACAACAACTTCACCTGCAATAACCAACACTTCCTTCAAATTAAGAGCACAGCTATGGGCACTAAAATGTCCCCACTGTGTGCTGTTCTCTTTATGGCCTCTCTGGAAGAAACCTTTCTCAGGAACTGTACCATCAAACCCTCACTCTACCTTTGATATATAGACAACATTTTTATGATATGGACAGCCAACCTTGACACTTTGAGAGACTTCCACCAACAATTCAACAACCAACACCCCTCCATCCAACTATCTCTGGAATACTCCAATACTAACATCTTGTTCTTAGATACAATGGTCACCATCTGCAATAGTACAATACAAACCTTCATATATAGAAAACCTATAGACCAGAACACATATCTACACAGAACTCACAACCATCCAAAACACACTATAAAAGCTGTCATATACAGCCAAGCCCTCAGATACCACTGTATCTGCACTAAGGGAAACACTAGATCTCTAACTTAAAAACCTTACAAGAACCCTCATACAACAGGGTCACTCATCCAGAGAAATAGGCCACACTTTTGAAAAAGCCACACAGACACCATGTGAGGAATTACTCCATTACACAAACAAAATCCCCTGTTTCCATACTCCACTAGTATTGACCTACCATCCCTCCACTGAACCAGTAAAGAAAATCCTTAAACAAATTCAACTGATACTTGAAAAAGACCCCAAACTAAAAGAGATCTTTCCTGACCCACCCATCCTAGCCTTTAAACAGGCTCCAAATCTGGCAAGATTCATCATCGTAAGTAAGCTTCCCACAGGCCAAATCACCACCAATGGATTCAAACCATGCCTGGAAAAGAGATGCAAAACATATTGACACATCTTCACAGCCCCCACAATATCTATACCAGAAACCAAAACCATCACCATCCCTGGATCTTGCACCTGCACATCAAAGAACGTGATATTCTTCATCCAATGCACAAAATGCTCAGACAGTAGGTATGTGGGAGAGACAAGCCCAGACCTGCAGCCACGGATGAATGCACACAGGAAATACATCAAAGATAGAAACCCACGTTTACCTGTAGGAGCAC
Organism: Alligator mississippiensis; assembly: GCF_030867095.1. Lineage (NCBI taxonomy): Eukaryota > Metazoa > Chordata > Crocodylia > Alligatoridae > Alligator > Alligator mississippiensis. The sequence goes on from NC_081825.1 coordinate 245,512,882, forward strand.
ATTTCTCTCAAAATGACCACTCTCTGTCAGATCTCTCAGTCCTTATCTTCAAATGAAAATTACAAAACACTTTCAAAAGATGTGCCCATGAACTCAACTTCATCACCACTCTGTTCAGTCCATGATTTTTTGTGTCCAGAGACATGAACTAATTTCCTCACTACAGTCTGCCTAAACCCTAACCATACCAGGTATCCATACCATACCCCCCCAAAAAATAAATTCCTCCCCGCCCCCTCCGCCAGCCATGCAGAATGTATGATTGGATTAAAGATCAGTTCAACTTCCATATCCACTTGCACAGACAACTGATGGATTCCCCAGTATACACAGGGGAGTCACCCCCACTCCCAAAAGTGAGTTGCAATAACATTGTAAAGGGTCATGAGGAGGTCCCAGGAAATCTCCCCCCTCCATTCCTGAAGCACAGCATGGCGAGCATTGTGAGAGCAGTCCCAGGAGCCAGAGAGGGAGGGAGGGAGGGAGGGGGCCAGATGCAGCAGCCAGAGGAAGTAGAAGAGGGAGAAAGGGAGAGGGAGAGAGAGAGAGAGACTGTCTGGGTTGGGGTCAGGGGGCTGTGGGTCACAGGTCCCAGCAAGCTGATAATTATGCTAATAGGCCCCAGTGTGAAAAAGGTTCAGAACCATTGTACTAAACAATGGCACTAAGAATCCACTCAGTTTCAGGGCCAAATTCTGAAGTGTGAATAAAAACTGAAGATGGGCTCCAGGTTTTTTCATATTATTTATGTAACTTTTGTTCTTAGTATATAAGGACTGCCCAAATAGCTAACAGATGGACACTTTGGTATAGTGACTGTAGAGCATGAAATTACCAAGGGGAACCCCCCCTCCTCCCTTCCCCCCCAACTCTCAATTGTAAGGGGTAATGCATATTTACAAAAATGTTTAGGGAAAGATATGTGCTTTGTACTGTTTTCTCATTTCAGTTGCTAAGAAGAACGCCGACTCAACAATGCAACCTGTCATAAGAATAGCAGGTATCTGCAGTATTTATTTCATCCATGAGCATCTGGGCACACCAGTAAGAGTTGTATTTTTGCAGCAATTGTTCTAGTTGAGACCTGGGCTAATTTAATATTTTAGCTATGTTTCAGTGTACTGGTATAAACATATATTTTGATCAGTAAAAACTGTTTAGGTTGGTACTTTATCTGTATCACTTCAAGTTTTCTCTTCTTTATCAGAAGTTAAGAATTAAGGAACAGTCAAAAGTATGTCTTGTCTTTCTTCAGTATCCACACATCATTTTAATTTAATTGGAACAGCGTAAAGAATTGAAACATATAACAATATGAATACTACTACAAGTATCATGCCATTATAACCTAGTACATATTTCTCTGAGGAAACTCCAAGTTTCCATCTCAAACTTGGCAAAAAGCAAGAAATGTTTCTCAAAAGGTCAGTCCCATCTCAAAGACAAAAGAACCTAATTCAGACCTCGTGTAAAGCTGGACAATTCCTGTGGCTAAATTTTGAGCCCTGAAAATCATACTCAAAGAGCTGAAAACTATCAATATATTGTTTACTTTATTGAGATAAAATAAAATAGAAAAAAATGGATCTCAATTCAGCCTGGAAGTGCCTTCATCAATAAGTCATGTGCTCATAGCAGCAATATTCACACCTCTAGAGTTTAGGTTGTGTCAGCATTTCCATTATAAACCCCTACTTATAGAGAGAACTCAACTGGAAAAATTTGCTCTGGGCAGAATCTTAGGAGACAATGTTTTAACACCAGAAGGGTTTTTATTTTCTGTACAAATATTTTTAAAAGACAACATGATTTCACTGTATTTAACAGATACAAGCAAGTGAAAGCTAAATGGAAATGTGTGGTTTGGGATGCTTTCCTTTTGCTCCTCTAAAATCAATGTTTCAAAATGATCCTTGGACCGATACTCTTGGACAAGGGAGTGAAGTGTACTCTGTCCAAGTTTGCGGATGATACAAAACTGTGGGAAGAAGTGGACACATCGGAGGGCAGGGAACAACTACAAGCAGACCTGGACAGGTTGGACAAATGGGCAGAAAACAACAGGATGCAGTTCAACAAGGAGAAATGCAAAGTGCTGCACCTAGGGAGGAAAAATGTCCAGCACACCTACTGCCTAGGAAATGACCTGCTCGGCAGCACGGAAGCAGAAAGGGATCTTGAAGTCCTAGTGGACTCCAAGATGAACATGAGTCATCAGTGTAACGAAGTCATCAGCAAAGTTAACTGCACTTTATCCTGCATCAGCAGATGCATGACAAACAAAACCAAGGAGGTGATACTTCCCCTCTATCGGGCGCTGGTCAGACCGCAGTTGGAGTACTGCGTGCAGTTTTGGGCACCACACTTCAAGAAGGATGTGGATAACCTGGAGAGGGTCCAGAGAAGGGTCACTCATATGGTTAAGGGCTTGCAGGCCAAGCCCTATGAGGAGAGACTATGGCACCTTGACTTCTTCAGCCTCCACAAGAGAAGGTTGAGAGGTGACCTTGTGGCTGCCTATAAATTCATCATGGGGGTGCAGAAGGGAATAGGTGAGGCTCTACTCACCAGGGCATCTCTGGGGGTCACAAGAAATAATGGCCACAAGCTAGCAGAGAGCAGATTTAGACTGGACATTAGGAAGAACTTCTTCACAGTTTGAGTGGCCAAAATCTGGAATGGGCTCCCAAGGGAGGTGGTGCTCTCCCCTACCCTGGGGGTCTGCAAGAGGAGGTTAGATGGGCATCTGGCTGGGGTCATCTGAACCCAGCACTCTTTCCTGCCTATGCAGGGGGTGAGACTCGATGATCTATTGAGGACCCTTCCGACCCTAACGTCTATGAATCTATGAATCTATGATTTTTTTCCCTGGCTAATAGTCCAGAGGATTAGCTGACTTCTGGTGAGGTAAAACAGATTAGTATTTATGTGGATGATACACAGGTAAATGGCTAAAGTGCATGCATTAAAAATAGATATATCATATATTATAATTATAATAGTGAACAACTATAAAAGAAACATTCAATTTAGTATACAGAAATTGTACCTTTACATGAGCAGAACTGTAGTTTTAAAAAAGGATATTTTTCCCCATATGATTCTAATTTTTCATTGTGAGCAACTACAACAAAGGGTGCAAACAAGTGTTTAGTTTAAGGTGCCTAAACCTGATTTGGGATCATTGCCACATACAAGCATTTACTACTTGCCAGGAGGAGGAAGTGTGGGCAATTGGAGTGTGACAGGGGACGCCCTGAGGCTAGGCCTCATGTCAGCCTGCCCACCTGTCTAGGACAGTCTGTCCCACCTCACCTGCCACAACTCGATGTTCTATGATATAATAAGTGGGAGGCTGCCCATAACTGCCTTGATGCCAGGGGGTGCTATCCACAGCTCCATACCTTCCCTACACCATGGCCCATGCCTTGCAGATGGCATCCAGATTATTATTGCTCCCCAGCTTCAGGCTGGGGCAAATTCAGTCCATTGTTGGATCTCTTTCACACTCGCACTCACTCTGCCCCCCTCTCACAGGGGCCTCTTGCATAGTGCCCATCACTGGGCCACTCTCCTTCCCTACTCCCTTGAGCAACCTCTCTTGGCCCTCAGGCTTCACTACTCTTACTCTGGCATGGCACATGCAGCACCTTTGTACCTTTGGTTTGCTTGAGCTCCCCTACCCTACATGGCCTTGTCCTTCTGCTAAACATTGGACTGACTCTGCCCCTAGTCCCTCACCAGGCAACTTGATCCTCATCTCACTCATGCGGTTGGCCCATGTACTGCCCTTCAAGCTGCCCTTGAGGCCCTACTCAGTATGCTCCCAGTGCAACCCTTCAAGCCACCTTCAGCAGCCTTACTCTGCATCCCACACATGCACAGTCCTTCGAGTGACTCTTTGAACCCTACTCTGTGCAGGCCTCCACACCAATACTACTCCCTTTGGGGCCTCCGGGGTCTTACACTCCTGTTGGGCTCAGATGCCTCTTCGTTAGTGTGCCTAGCCCACATTGCTCTTACAATTACCCACCAGATGGTGGTAGCTGGGAATAAGGAGCCCCTACCCACCTTTCACTGGGGGGGAACTGGTTTGGTATTTCTTGGAGGCTGTCCCACCACAGAAAGTCCTGCCAGACCCCCTTCCCCAGTACGGTGCAGTTTCACATCATGCCCAGGACCAGGAGCCTCCTGCCATCCCCATAGGTCCTGAGATGCTCCAGGAGCAGTAGCTCAGTCGGGTGATGTTACTCCCTCAGTGGCTGACAGCCAATTGCTGCCTCCAGCCCTGAGAGCCAGGTTCTAACATGGCTGCTCTCATTAAGCACCTGCTGGCTGCCTGCCTCTAGCCCTTAAAGTGGCTGGCACCAAAGGTGCACTGCCACATAGAGTTAAGTCAGTTAGAGGAATGGGGCTGGTGGGTCTGGGGTGGGGGTGGGGGCTGGCAGGTCCAGTGGGAGTTGGTGGAACTGCAGAGGATGAGGGGGCTGCCCTGTCTGGTTGGGGGTGGGGATAAAGGCAACACAGCTCTGGGGCTGTGGAGAGTGACTGGGTTTGGAAATATGTTGGAAATGCATGCAAATCTTCATTAGGTCAGGTTAACCTATTTTAGGTTAGGTGAACCCATTCTGATCTAAAATGAGTTCTTGTATGATGAGAACTAACTTTAGATAGGGCACACCATGTTTGAGGTGACCTAAGCCCTGTGAACTCTTGCGCACACAGTCATTTAGATCACCCTAAATTCAGTTAGGACAATCTAAATGTAACCTTTGTATGCACTCATAGCCTTAGTTTTTGAGACTCCCAGTGCCATAAACCAATGTCTATTGCACTAATATAAACCTTGGAATGCAAACTAAAGTTACACTGAATTTACATATAGGTAAATTGATTAGGCTTGGAGACAAGTATGAAAAGAATACTGCTTCCACGCCTGAATATGAACATTTCACTATTGCCTTTCCTACCCACCTCATACAAGTTTATATACCCAGTGTCCCTTATCACATTAGATTTTTCTAAAAGTATGGCAAAAAATGTTTTTTATTATCTCAGTGTACCATACTCAGTTTAACAGGGTCCTGATCACTGATTTGCTTTTAAGTGCTATGACAATAAAAATAATACTTGGCCCTGTTGGGCTAATATTCTGTATAGTAATACGAGGCCTTTAAAATCAAATGCCATAATTCAGAAGTTTCTGAAAAAATAAAAATCAGCTCTAGCCAATGTCTTGTCAATTTATATTCATGAGACCAGGAGAGAGAGCAGTGAAGAGGTGTGGCACACTTAAGAGATGGAATATGTTCAGAGGCTAGTGAAATTTGTACCACTCTTTCCAGCAAGGACTCTATATTCACACTCAGCTATTGGGTAGTGCTACTTAAATCCACTAGACCACATATTTTAGTGGCTACTTATACATGTGTAGGGAGGCTGCTCCTATGCGCTGTAATTACAGCATGTTAGAGCAGACTCAATTTATTGAATCTGCTGGAGTGTGGTATTTGCTGCACTCCAGAAGACTCCAGCATCATGTGTATCAGTGTCAGATGTCCAGCAGGTCGCAGTGTGCCAGAACTCCACTGTGTATATTGAGTCCATGAGTTTCTGTACCTACTACCTAGGAGGCTGATGAAGTGCAGTTCATAGGCCTTCTGTTGCTCCACCAGCCTTCCAAGCATCAGGTATGTAGAGTTCCACTGAGTCTCCACATCTGGGCATGATTTTGTGCTGCGGGATGCTCAGCTCTGCCTGTTTCTCCTACAGCACCTTGCCCCTCTTGATGCTGTGGTGGAAGTAGCCCGCCACCTTCCTGCATTTTGAAATCAGCTGGCTTGTAGCAGTAGTGGTGGTGGTGCCATCACTGGCAGCCCTGTCCCTCTCCAAGGCATCCCTCACTATGAGGTGCAGCCTGTGTGCCACACAGCGGATGCCAACAAAGTTGGCATCACAGACAGCCTTCACCATATTGGCCCTGTTGTCAGTGACTATGAACCCACAGGTGAGCTCAGCCTTCCCAATGAGCCACTCCTGCACCATGTGGATCATGGCTCCCATGATTTCCCTTGCCGTGTGGGACTCATCCAGCACCTCGGCTTGAAGTAGAGCCCACTGACAGCCTCCCTGATCACACCAGTACCCTGTGAGGGAGAGGTAGGTGTGATCGCCACCCCGGCTGCTCCAGATGTCGGAGGTGAAGTGCAAGGCTACCTGCGGCCCTGCCTTGTGCAGCTCCTCCCTCAAGTACTCCCTGCATGCCTCATACAGGGAAGGCACCACTGTCCTGCTAAAGGTGGTGTGTATGGGTGCTTGGTAAGATGAGGCCAGAAGTGCTATGAGCTGCCTGAACCTTGGCCGCTCAACTAGGGAGAATGGCTAGCTATCCAGAGCAAGCATCTCCGCAGCGGTCTGAGTGATCTCGCTCATCTTGGGAACGTGCCTCCCTTTCTGTCCCCCCTTCCCCCACTGGTTCAGGGTGGCCTGCCTCTGCTTTGGGGGGAAAGGGGCTTTGGAGTGAGTGGGGAACTTCCCTTTTGGCATGCTCACACTGGTGCCAGGCTGAGCAGGAAGAAGGGCAAGGGGGTGCTGCCTCCTCAGATGCATTAGCATTGCTGTGGTGGAAAAGTGTCTCACATCCTTGCCACGGCTGATATGCCTTCAGCAGTGCTGGCAGATGGCAAACCTGGGATCATCTGCCAGCTCAAAATACCCCCACACTAGGCTACTTCTGGGTTGAGGGTGAGGGCCCTGCCTTATCCCACTCCTCAGCAGGCTGAGGCTCAACAGCAGGAGGAGCTGCTTCAGGCGAGCCACTTGCCTCCACAACCTCAACCTCCTCTGAGGTGCTGCTTTCTGGAGGAGACCTGGGTCTAGGGGAAATTTGAGGGGTGTGGAGCACAGACTCTGATTTCCCCTCAGTCCCCAGAATTGCTTGAGCCAGGGTGCTCAGCATCCCTGGTTCCAGCTCCAGCTCCTCCTCTGGCAGTGGGAGGCTCATGCTGAGAGATGACATTGGGGTGGAGGAGACAGTGATTCCACTGCTGGTGCCTACTTCTGTACTGAGGGGAGGTGATACAGGTGCAGGGACGTCAGGTGCAGACACTGCTCCCACTGGCAGTACTGATATCATGGCTGCTTGGGAAGAGAATGCGTCTATGTTTGGGAGGTGGGGGGATGGAGCTCTAGCTCTCCCCCTACCCCCTCTCCCTCCCCTGCCAGAAGACCTGGCATCTGCCTTTCCCGTATGCTTCATATTAATCTTTCCTGTGCTGCAAAAGGTCTGTGTGTGTGTGTCACTCCCTTTGTGTTGTGTGTTTTATTCTCTGTTGTGCGTGTGCACTGGGCTCTTCCTTGATTGCTTGCTTCAGTAACAAGAAGTGTTAAGAGCTATGTAAAAAATGTGTGCTGTCTGGCTGTCTGTCTTCTTCTATGAACATCTGATTTTTCTTCTTCTATGTGTGTATATTATAAGTGTGTGTGTGTGTGTGCGTGTGCGTGCATGCGTGTGCGCACGTGCATGCAATCTGTGTGCCTCCCTGCACAGTGGTGGATCATGCTGGAAGCAAAAACGCAGCTTTCTTTTTTCAAAGTTTGCAACAACAAAAAAAAGAGCAAATATAAATTGAAATAAATGAATTGAATAGTAGTAAGAGATGCTAAAATAAACTAAGCTAAGCTAAATCCTACCCAATCCTTTCTAACAACAAAAAGGAGCAGGCAAGTTCAACTGCAGACTAAAGCAAGCCAGGCCGAGCTGCCTGCCTGCTACAGTACCTTTCTCATGCAGTTCCCAAGACAGAATAAGCTTACAAAAGGCACAGCCCACCTGCAAACAGAAGCTTTTATGCTGTTTCTAGGTCCCTCCCCCCAGACACTGTCATTGAAAAGGCAGCCAGAGAGAAATCCTTCTCACTGACCACCTAGACATGTCAGTCTTCCCTTCCCCCCCCACCCGCTCCCCCTCCCTCCCCAGCTCCCCCTCCCTCTTCTTTCTCTTTCCCCACACAGAAAGCCTGAAGCATCCAAAGCTTTGCCGAACCAGTTTGGAAGCTCCGAACCAATTCAGAAAGCCTAAAGAAGCCAGCGCTTCGATTTGGACATGCTGCTTCGGCGTCTGAAATTTCCAAATCTTTTCCAGATCCGAAGCACAGTCCGAAGGCTTGCACAGACCTAGTAACTACTTTTGTGGCTGAAGCTTTCTTGAGAAAGATGAACTAGCCAATTACTTTGTGAATTAAGCACTCTGGAAGATCCTAATGTGAGCAAAACGTCAGGCTAATGTATCAGAAAACAGAACAGAAACACTACTCTGTGTCGTCCTTGGCTTCTTTGCATTCTGAATCATCTTCTGCACTATACTCTTACAGCTGCTTGGTTGGGAGATGTTTTAGTGTCTCATTCTTTCCTCATGTTTAAAAATGAGTATGAAAGGTCAGATGTACCTAAGAAGCTTTTCTGCTCTAATAATGTGCAGCCTGAAACAAAGGCTCTGAAATAGTTAACTTTTAGGTGGCTTAATATGCCCAGGAAAACTGATAGTTCTTAAGTTTCTTATTGGAAAAGCAAAACCAAGGCAACAATGCGGACTACACATACAAATTATTTGTATTACCATGGACCAGGATTTTTCTGAGCTAGGCAATGCATAAACACTGAATAAAAAGATGGTCTATACTCCAAAGGACTTACAATCCATCTATAATGGACAAAAGAAGAACACAGAGACAGGAGTGAAAGGAAACAATGAGATGCATACTAAGGATGGACAGTCCAGCCCAGACTATGACACTTTTTGTTGTGTGCAAGGGGGACAGTAGGGCAAAAAGCCTCTAGGGAACAATTTTCATGACATGACTCATTCTAGAAACAGTGAATTTTACTTTGCTATTAAAGAATATACATGGCAAGATAATATTAAATATTACAAAACGTTTGCCCCAAATATCTGATTCTAAATGTTATGCTCATGCAAACAAGAAATAAAATCTGGTGATGTGTTCTATGTATCCAGTCAAACATAACCAACCAACTAAAAATTTAAATGTTAAATACCAAGTACTCAGAGTATGTGGCTTGCAAAGGAGGTACAGAACAAACATTTATATTTTTAAATAAGGGGGCAATTTCAAATTAATGCACTTTAGAAAACTGTAAATTGTTTGGGACCAATCAGCAAATAGAAAAAACAAACTTCCTAAAGTCACAGTTTCCAGTGGGTTATTTGTCCCAATTCTGTTGCTCTATTGCAAAGATTCTATAGATCTATAAATTCTTTAACTAGTATTCAAGGACGCTGACAAAGACCTCACTATACATGTTATGATTTTTTCTGTATCCATTCAAAGCTCAAGGACTAACCAATAAAGAATATTATTTGACGGCTTATATCAAGGATAATAAAGGCCATCAAATGCTGTCCTTTATGCAGACTAAATTTAAGTTTTTCCCTGGAATATTAAGCCTGATATCTCTATAAACTGTCTTTCAACCTTGAGATGCATTTAAAATAGAAAAAAAGCATTGACAATACTTAGTATCTACTGATTTTACTAACAAATCTGTATAAAACATAGAGCACTTTGATGCAGCATGATTAAGGGTTACATGGGCTGTGTACACATGTTCAAATGATCTGGAAGAATTCTCACTGTGTTGTTTCTCTAGTAGAAAAATCTATAAGAGTACCATACAGATGTTTTCCTTGGGACTTCCTGGGAATTCCCACTGGGGAAGCCCTGGCTGGCTGTACATCAGCTGTGTGTGTTGAGAGGGGGTGGGAAACTTGGGAGTTTCACATGGCACAGAGACATGCCTTAATTTCCCCATGCTGGGGGGCTATGTACAGTTTTGCTTGGAGCACTGTGAGGGGAATGGCAGATTCAGGTATGGGATGGCCAGGGTATGGTAGGTCTGAGTATGGTGGGTGGGGTCTGTGTAGTTTGGTTATAAGGGCCTGGGATCTAGTTGGTCCAAGTATAGAGGGGCACTGGGATATGGCAAGTGTGGGTATGAAAGGCCAAGTTTTCTGGGCCTGGGTCCATGGGGATGATGGCTCAGGTGTGCCCAGGAACAATGGAAATGGGGGTGGGCCGGTCCAAGTCTAGGGAAGGTTGGGATCTAGACACTTTGGGTCCTGTGTGATCAGAATTGTATTCAACAAACCCTACCCACTCCTAGACCCAAACTGAATAGACCTGGCCCCCACTATACCTGGACCCACCAGAATTGTTCCCCTGTAGTGTTGAATCAGCCTTACAGGTATGGTCCAAGTCTGGGGATGGCAGGGGTGGGCCAGTCTGGGTCTGAGAAGGTAGGTTTTTGTGGTTCCCAGAATAGCAGTAAGAGAGAAGGCAATCTGGGTCCAGGTCCAGGGAGGCAAGGTCTGGGGGCTCTGGAGATGGCAAGGCCTTGGGGAAAGGTGGGTTTAGGCATAAATGGGACAGGGTTTTAGGGCTCTGGGAAGAGTTGGCAGTAGTGGGAAAGGAGGAGTCCAGGTCGAGAGAGGGGCTCTGGCAGGTCATGTGAGGGACATGCTTAGGGTCCCTCTTGGCAGCCTGTGTCTCCCTGCAGTCCTGAGACTTTTCTGGCCCTGAAGCACTTCAGGGACATGTTTTGTTCTCTGTTCAGCTGGAACAGTAGAGTCCAACCTAAGTGATCTATTGTGTCTTTCGACCAGTAGTGGGGTGGGGGGATGGCTGGGAGCAAAGCAAGCTGGGATGCCAGAGGACTGCACTGCAGCTTCTATTGGAAGGGTAACTGTATAAATGTTCAATCTCCCAGCAGAGACTCTCCCAGGAATGGCTTCTACTGAGTTGGGGTTAGTTTATTTTTTTCTCCAGCATGGCCTTTTTTGCTCTGACAGAAAAATCTTGAATGTCTCTGTGGTTTCCACCAGGAAAGCCAAAATTCTCCCAGTAGAAACTGAACATCTGTACGTGGCTGTGAGGAATACTTATCTCTTAAGCATCATCAGGAGAGGATAATAGCAAGTTACTGAGAGTGATTGAAAGGTTCATGTTAAATTGTTTATAGCACAGACAATCATATAGTTACTATAGGAGCTTGCACTAGAAATGAGTTTGCATTTTCATGCCAAGCAATCAATATCTTTTGCAGCATTTGCTGCTTACAGTGATTCAAAGTTCTGTAGTTCAAATATAGCTCTATACATGATGAAACATATTTGCAAAAGACATACACACAAAGTTACACAGATAGTGCCAGTCCTATATGGACAGGAAAACATACAATCCCCATGTGAATAAAAGTACTTGTAACCAGGTTACAATAGTCATGTATAAAAGCTCTAGGTGACCAACAATAATTTTTATACTCATTGTATTAATTATAGTATTGCCAGCATGTTAAACTGTCAGTCAGTGAATTGCTTCAGCTGAGGTGAGGTCTCCCACAATGTGATTCACTAAAGAAACAAGACAGTATTTAGGCCACTGTAGATATGCAGAAGTAGTTTGTAGGGTTGTTGACTGTACTCTCCTTATGCCTAAAGAAGGGTGTTTGTGCCTGAAAGCTTGCAAAGAACAGATTTTCTAACTAGTTAGTCTAATAAAAGATATTGCATCTACCCAAAGAACCTTCTTGACCAAAGTAGTTTGTATGTGGACCAAAGTAGGAGTCTACACATCAGTTTCCCCAGAAAGCCCACGTACAACATGCAGTAGTCAGGCCTTTATTGCTCCATTTTTGTCTCCTTGGTAGTAAGTGCTTCAAAAAAGCCACCAAAATAAGCAAATGGCTGGCTTAGCTATCATTCTGCCATGTAGTCAGCAGCTCTGCTAAGCCACAGGTCATGCCTTTATTCAGCTGCAAATCCAGTGCTCCCCAAAAATCCACATAGTGTTACCCTAACAAGTATAATTGTACCAAGGATTTAATAGCTGTGCTTAGCAATCCATTCCATCTCACTCAAGAGTATTACTAATTGTATCTCTACTGTGAGTAGTACAGGTAAAAAAACAATAAAACAATTATGGTGTAGAGCTGAAGGATGGTAGCCAACAAGCTCCAGCTCTCTTTGTACAGGCAGGTCACATAATTGTTCCTGGAGAAAACAGGACTTTCACTGCTATGATGTGGTCCTAAGCCATGTAATTTATTAATACACCCCACGTGAACTCATCCAGTAGTCCAGCTGTGTCACTTTTAATGTGACCACCAAAAGCAACAGCAGTTTTATGCAAAGTTTCAAGATGCAAACATTCATACAAGTCATAGAACAGGGTAACTGTAGTTCATGTTATCTCTGTGCTAATGCTGTTACACAGGCATCATAATAACAAAGACAATGGAATCTATACTGTCTTGCATAGTGATTCTCAATTTTTGGGGGAGGCCCATTTTTTTTAAAAGGTACAGTAGTGCTGTCTAATCCTGTAATTCAGTGTTAGGGATAATAAAGTAATACTTTAATGGCAGGGCAGTCCATCTTAGTAAATGGGGCCTGCAGACCATAGGGGCTGCAGTGCACAAACAGGGGCAGATGTACCATGTCCCTCTACTCACCTCCAGGATGCAAGCTCCCCTAGCAACTGCTTGGGTTGGCAACTCCCACCTATGCATGTAGGTAGGTGCCACTCCCCCACAGCTGCACTGTGCCTATGGGTGGGCAGCCTCTCTCCAATGCTGCATGTCATGAATGGGAGAGCAGGTCCTCTCACTCATATTCTTGGCTGCAGGCTCTCCCTCTGAACCTTGCCATAGTATCCCCCAGCACTGTAGGATGCATTGAGCCACACCACCCTCACCTGCCCCCTTAGGGCCTTGTTACACCTTACGCTGTGAGCTGCACAAATATTGATTGGCGTTTGTGCTAGTTCGAGTTTGGAGTAGTTGCATTTCAGGCCAGCAGAATCCTGGAGGACTCAAAGGGAAAAATCCCACCCCACCTCCATTCCAGGCTTGTCCCCTGGAGCCCCCTCAGTGTTCCCCCAATCCAGGGCTTCCTCACACCCCCAAGGTTCCCCCCTGACCCTTGTATTTACTTGTGGCTGCCTACACTGTCTGTCCTGGGAAGCAGGCAGGGAAAGGGTAACCTGCCTGCCCAGATGCCACCGCTGATGCCATGCTGCTTCTTTTCTCTTCCTAACCCTTCCCTATCTACTCCCTGGGACAGGGCAGCCACAAATAATTGGAGGGAGCAGTAAGCAGGGATCTGGGGTGCTGTGAAGGGTGTGGGGGCATTAGGCCTGATTTGGGTCAGTGGGTGTGGGATATTTATGCTAAGGTGTAGCCTATAATGACTACACAGCACCATAGTGTAATATGAGCTGGATAACATGGATCAGACATAAATCTTCCCTGGAGTGGCATAACTTTGAGGCACATAACAAATGCTTAACATTTTGTTTTTTTAAATTTCAGGTGTTAATGTGCAGACAATCCAGGTGTTAAGAGCTCCAGGAGCTGCCCAAACTTACCATGTAACAAGGCCCTAAAAGGAGCATTGGGAACAATAATTACACAATTATTATAAGGTACTATGAAGACACAAATACAAGAGCAGGATGCCCAAGTGGATTAGATTTAAAATGAAAAATTCATTCTGAAATTCATTACACTTTTGCCATCAACTTGTTATGACCCATGGTAGAACTTACCAACAGCAGCGGGCCTAATTTTAATAGGAAAAGCGACTTGCATGATACACTTGCTGAAAAGGTAACTCGATTTGACAGACATAATCATAAGTTACACTTGAAATGGAAGAGCAGATTCACAAAATGATGCAAGTAATGCTTAAGAAAAATGCCTGAGTTGATTTCTGCTTGCTCTCAACTTTGGCTTCAGAGACTCAGAAAAGAGTTTCTTTAGCAGGACAGTTTGTACTTCACCAGACCCCTATTTTTTCCATGCATTTATGCTCAAATTTCTATGCTACACTGACTAATAGAGGCTGTCCTATGGCACTGAGGACATAGCTACGCCACCTATGTGCCCCAATAAGAGCACCACTGTGCAGTTTATACTCTGTGCATGACAAATTATGGAAATAAATCAATGAAGCTATCTGAAAGCTTAAAATGTCCAGTAAGCTATGTACTAACAGGTGGGATAGGATCTGGTCCTGAGATCCTAAAAGCAGCACTGGGCTCATGATCATCACCAACCTTAGCCAACAACATTGCTGAGAGCTGGTACAGACAGGTCATGTCCTACACAAAATGTGGTGGCAGCTGCCAGTTTCCTTTAATGCCTGGAAAGTAGAGATGGGGGTGCCCCTTTATACTAATAGTTCAAGCCTTTGCCCAGGAAATGGGAGATCAAAGTTCAATTCCTTCTTCTACCTAAGGGGTTTCAAAACCACATTTCTCACTGGACATTCCTATCCACCAAACTCATAGACTATTCTAGGTGGTAGAAGTGGATTAAGATTTATTGGGGCCCTGGCCAAACACAAAATTGGGGCCCTCCTCTCAAGGTGCACTGATATATTGGTCGCATATTGGATCAGCACTATTAAAAGAAAAATTAACATTATTAGCTATTGGGTTTTTTGGCCAGTGTAGCCGATTAATGTCAATGATAAATGCTGCATGCACAGGGCCAGGAGTGCAACTGGGAAGCTTGGAAAGCAGTGTATGGATCGTAAGTCTGTGGGGGGAAGCAGTTTGGGGGAGGTAGAGGTGTGGGGGGGGTAGAGTGAGGCCCCCATGGTAAGGGAGGGAGTGGAGTAGGGGCAGAGGCAGGCATTGTCTATCTAGGGTGTTGCATGGGACCCTGGGGCTGGGAGCAGGATGGAGCTATGGGCAGCTCATCTGGGGGGCACAGAGGGGTAGGGAGGAGGGGCGGCTCCTCACCACTGCATTCACCCTCAGGGGAGGCATGGGCGGCATGTACCCCCCTGAATTTATGCATGGGGCAAGGGTGGGCTGCCTGATGTAGGCTCGGGGCCAGGGGCTGCTCTGGCCTCTTACTGGGTTGGGTGGGGGTGAGGTGGGCTCAGCTGTCTGGGGCGGGTGGTGGTGGCACTGGGAAGGTGGTTACAGGGGGCTATGGAATACTTTGGGGTAGCTATAGGCCCCCAACCCCTCCCCCCTGGTACTGCTCATGCTCAGGTCAGTCCACTCTGCTGCTTTTCCCTCAGGAGCCCCATGTGGCATGCCCTGACCAGGGACCGCACTAAGAGGGCTTTGGGGAGCTATAGCCACCCCAAAATTCCAATAGCCCCCCAGTAGCCACCCCTCCAAGTGCTACCACTGCTGCTGCCTGCAGCTGAGCCTCCCCCTCCCCCCGCATCAGGAAGAGCCTGGCAAATCCTCTGGCCCCAAACCCACTGCCAGCAGTCTGTCCTTACCCTGCACACAAATTGGGGAGGGGGGGCATATGTCCCCATGCCTCCTCTGGGGGTGCATGCAGCGGCAGGGAGCCTCCTCCTCTCCCAAGCCCCTCATATGAGCTGCCCACAGCTATGTCCCACTCCTAGTCCCAGGGTCACATTCACTGCCCTGGCTGGGCAGTGTCTGCCCCTGCCCTGCCCCTGCTCCAGTCCCTGCTCCACTTCCTCCCTTACTGTGGGGGTCTCTGTCTGCCCCCCACACTCCTTCCCCTCCCACAGACTTACCTGCAGGGAACTGGCTACCTGGCTATGCTCCTGGCCACGTATGTTGCAGCATCTTTAATTCTGAAGGTTCCTCTGACCCCCCCCCCCCACTGATTGGTGGAGGGTCCATGCTTGCAGCTCACTCCTTGGGAGGAAAGTGAAATCTGTAGTTCTAAATATGGAACCATTTTTGTCTCTGCACTGGCTGAGGGGCCCTGGCAGCCCAGCTGCTTGCTACCCACAAGCAGGGAGACAAAAATGGTATCAGGTTTAAAATCGCAGCTTTTGTTTCCATACCAATGTGGAGTGAGCCCCAAGCAGGTCCTCTGGTTGGCAGGGGACCCTGGGCCCAGGCCCCACTGGCTCATCCATTAATCCACCCATGCTGGGTGGGGACCCTTGCCACTCCTGCTTGAAGCTGTACCATTGTGCAGAAAAGAATTTAAGATTCATTGGGCCAAAGAGAAGAGAGTGTGCTTGCAAAAAATATAAAGCGCAGTGGTTTGGGGATTGGGGTAGGGGCAACATTGGGTTTGGGTCCTTGCTTTAAGGACTATTTATGCATTTTACATTATATGGTCCCTGGATAAAATATTTTTACCCAGTACTGTAAGCAAAATGGCAAATGTGGGCATTCAGCCTTCTGAAAATCAGGATTGGGGCCCAAATTTTCAAAACCAGTCTCCGATTTTGAGTGTCTGACTTCAGACAGCTGGGACCAAATTTTTCAAGTCATAATCACTTAGAACAGGGGCAGGCAATTGTTTCAGGCAGAGGGCCACTTACCAAGTTTTGGCAAGCTGTTGAGGGCCAAATGAGTAGGCCTGCCCCTTGACAGGTGCCCCGCCCACTGGTCACCATCTTGTGACCGGAAGTCCCGACCCCTTGCCCCTAACCTTTGCCAGCAGAAGTCCCTCCCCTTGCTCCCAGAAGCACTCATTTCAGCAAGGGGTTTTGCCATCTCGGAACCAGAAAAATATCAAATTATATTCTAGAAAGCAAATTTTTACAACATTCATTAATTAGTTTTGTAGCAGGCTTACCTTTCAGAGCTTGGATTGAGTCCCAGGCTTGAGATTCTGCTGTTCTGATTGGTGGAGTCCATCTGCCAATCAGGAGGCAGCAAGAGAAGTGAAGTCATGCCCCTTTCCTGAGGGGAGGGGCAGAGGACCCCCCGCCCCCCAGACCTGACTGTAGACTGCAACACTGTCAGGTCCAGAAGACTTCAGGGGCGGAGCCCTGAAAAGTATAAAAGGACCTGTGTGCCCAGCATGAAGGAGATGAGTCCAGGATGAAGAAGAGAGAAGAGTGGGACTTAGAAGAGCTAAGGTGAGCTGCTCAGCAGTGCAAAGCATTAGCCCCTGAAGACTTCCATCAGTGGAGAACGGCAGATGGCTCCAGAAGCTAGGCTCTTGGTGCATAGCACAGCACATGGCGTCCAGACCATGGGAGCTGCGTGAGATGGCTCGGGTCTG
This sequence comes from Alligator mississippiensis, assembly GCF_030867095.1. Lineage (NCBI taxonomy): Eukaryota > Metazoa > Chordata > Crocodylia > Alligatoridae > Alligator > Alligator mississippiensis. Next base: position 245,529,922 of record NC_081825.1, read on the forward strand.
GAACCTCGGGCGTGCAGATGGTGCTTGGGCTACTGAGCCAGTGAGCCAGGCCAAGCCAGAGGCCCCAGAAGCTCTGCATAGCAGAGCCATATTCCAGGAGACAGCAACCCCTGAAACCCACCACAGGTGAGAGAGCATCTTGGCACAGAGGATGAGGGCCACCCTCCAGGCTTGGGAGCCATGAGTTGCAGGGAAAAAGGATTCCCACAGGGGAGAGGGAGTCCCCCTTGGTTAGTTAAGGGCTCCTGAAAGTGGAGGTCTCATTGGAAGGGCCCCCCTGAAGTTACCAGTTTCCTTAAAGGGTTTGGGGAAAGGCCCAAGGGCATTGGGGTTTCCCTTTGGGATTAAATTTATCTTTGAGGTTCTTGCGCCATAAGTGGTGTGATGTTGTGACTTATATTTTGTGAACTCTCATGTTTGTAAATTAGTAGATGAGTAGAGTCTTAAATTTATAACTTTGACTAGGGCTCTGTTGGGACCCCCTTTCGCTATTATTCACCTGTTGTTTATTTGTATTTATTTGTGGCTTATTTATTGTTTACCTATCCTTATCTAAGCTTATCTATTGGTTATCTATTTTTATTTTGGGGTTTCTCTGTTTCAGATCAGATACTTACCTGTGACTTACTTGTATTGGTATAAGGTTTTATAGCATTTTCCCAGAGGGTGTTGTTGTTTATGTTATTTGTTTGGATATCATTCATATATATATATATGTTTATATCCATGTTTCTTTTCCTTGTGATAAGTTAATGTACATAAATTTGTATATAGTTAAGTCCCCTGACTATCCTGGCCTGATTCCTGGCCCTGATTCCCCTGGCTTCAGGGATGGAGGGAAACTGAGTGGTCTGCAGTTCCCCACAGCACAGCTGCCAGCTAACAATTCTCTTCAATTGGAGTAGGGGAGTGTATACCTGAGTACACCTGGGCTACAGTTTCAAAAAATATTTGGCCCTGATTGACATGTGTTTGTGTAGTATACATAGAGGTGATTGTATAGTAGCTTAAAATGAAGTCTTACTTTTGTATATTGTGTGGGGGGACTTGGGAGGTATAAGTTTGTGGGGATTGTGGGTATGTGGGGTGTGGAGGAGGATGTGGGTGTGTCTGTGAGGGGGGATAGGTGTGGGGGGTGTGGGTATGGAGTGAGGGAGCATGTGGGGGAGTGTGGATATGTGGAGTGTGGGTGGGTATGGGGTTTGTGGGGAACTGTGTGGGGGGAGGGTGGGTGGGGTTTATGAGGGGGTGTGGGCATGGAGAGTAGTGTGAGGGGCTGTGTGGGAGCATGTGTATGGTGGGGTGTGCATGGGATTCACACTACAAACACACACACACATACACACACACACCCTGCCCTCCTGCTCATGGACCCAGTGTACTGGTGCAGGCCCCATGCTTCCACAGTCCAGTGATGCATACAGGAGCCATGTAGTGCTGGAGCAGTTCCAGGGCAGGAAGGCAGGGAAATGGCTGGGGGTGGGGTGCAGCTGGGCTCCTGGGTCCTGCTGCTGGCTGCCCCTGGCTCCTGTCTTTGATAGGCAGGCAGAAGCTGATAAATATTAATTTTCTAAATTTTTTAGGGGCCCTGCAGGCCAGATAGAATGGCCCAGTGGGCCAGATTCAGCCCGCGGGCCATATCTTGTCCACCCCTTACCTAGAGATTCTGAGAGTTCTGGTGAGTTGTAGGTAGGTACTAGATGCTTCCGAAAAGTGAGGGCCAAAATATCTCAGCTTGAACGGAAACCAAAAAAGCCATTCCTTCCCTAGGAACATTTCTCTTTATGATTACATAACTTCCATTAACTCATCTCACCATAGAGCTGCTGCCTTATAGAGATTTTCCCATGTTTTCTTAGGTCTGGCTCCTTAAATGAAAAGAACAAAGCAGCTGTTGCCACATAGAATTCATGCTGTAACTGATTGCTGTTTGCTGTACTTCTCTTTCATCTTGCTGGTAAGTACTGGGAGTTTTTTGAAGGTGGGCCAGGGTTCAAGGTTTGGTTTTCTCTGTTTATTTCCTAGGATCTGGCTGTCTCTTTTAGCAATGTCTAGCATATTTTAACTAGTTGTTCAGACCCCTGCTTCAGAGCAAGAAAGCTAAGGGAAAAGTTAGATCAAATGTTCCTAGGGAAGGAATGGCTTTTGTGGTTTCCATTCAATTGCTATATTTTAGCTGCATAACATGGAATATTAGTGTTGTTATAATTATTGTTATACCTTTTGCTGATTTTAGCCTTTTCTATGTTTTCATGATGTAGAGATTTCAAATGTATCTTGTCTCCTATCATTATACTTCATGCAACACTATCATAACTCAGTTTTCTCTTGAACCTTGCTTTCCTCCCCCATATTCTATATGCCCTTGACTTGCATCGTAAAATGTATTACTGAACCACACACTGCAGTATTGGACAGATCTTTTTTATCACTAGATAGGGCTCTTTAAGAATCAAATGTACACAAATACATTATGGGCTAATTGACTCATGTTTGAATTATACTTTCAGTTACTAATAATTAATATACCAAAGAGTGAGCCATTGAGTAAAAGGTTATATCTATAAAATGATTAAAATGATTAAATTATGCCTAGCAACTACTGGTGAAAATGTACAGGGCCATAATCATCCATGGTACAACTCCTCTGGCTTTGGAGAAATTGGATGATATATTAATTTGGCCCCTTTACTTTATGTTATAGACTTCTCTGAAGTGTGATATATTTGAGAAATGCTGAGGAGACTAAGAGAAAATACTAATGGAGTGTGATAAAGTGTGGATTTTAATATTGAGAAATTAATGGCAATTTCCTATTTCTGCTGCAGTAAGTGCACTGTTATTAATTACAACTAATTTTTATTTCTACAATTTAGTAATTCATTATTTTAGTAATGAATTTGGAAAAGAAAAATAAGGTGAACAGGCACTCCATTTAGTAAACACATTCTCATTATTTAAAAAGTGACTAATTGTTTAAATTAATTTTTGCCTTTGCTTAATTTAACTTTACTGAATCTTCTTAATGTTCTTTTCCATGTACATGTTTATTTTAACTGGATTTGCCAAGAACAGATGAAATACCTGGGTCACAGTACTAACTTTGCAAAACCAGGTATTAAATGTTGGTTCAAAGGTCATTTTTTGAGTCAAATGTTCATATTCCTCTTTTGAAAAATGGGCCTTGCATAGGGCAGGGCTTTGTACACAGCTGCAGCTCCTTTGGACTTCTTGGCACACACCCAGAGTTTATTACAGGTTTGGGGGCTGTGTTAGTAACAATAGAAATACTTAATAAAAAGCTATCTGATGTGCTTACAGACTAAGCTTTTTAGAGTTCCTAAAGAGGCACATGTGGAAACCTAACGGCCAAAAGTAGAAAATCTAATTCAAGAATTGTCTGCATTTCTTTCAGTTATCACACATTCTTTTACCACTTCTTATCATTCAGAAGCTTTACCTATACAGTAATTAAAAATGATTTTCCCAACTCTGTTGACAAGCCTTCAATTTTGATATGACAACTTTTGTTTTATAATGAGGTGAAAGGATATTAAGGTTGAAGAAAAATGGACTTCTCTGCTTGTAAAAGATTGTCAAGAACTATATTCCTCTGAACATACTGTCTCATTGGGAAAAAAAATATTCATACCAGGTTCCAAATTTGCACTGGCATATTTGTTTTTATAATATAAACAACTGTGAATTTAAGGTGACGTTCTTCAAAATTAAAAAGGGAAAAGATCCTTTCTTATCTCTGATGCTAGCTGTTCTTTTCCTTAACCTTGAAGGAGCCCTTAAAGCAAACAATGAGTAGGGAATGTTCCTTTTCACATTTTTACTGGCCGGTTAGGCAAGCAGCTGATAAGGTTTGATTAAAGTTAGGCCTCGTGTTTAAAAGACTATGTTTCCTGATTAGAGGTTAAATGTCCAGTTGCATCATTAATAAAGTACACATGAAAAATGTAAATTGTTCATTATAAACAATATTTTCTTGCCTCCAAATGGTGGCAACCAACCCTGTTTAACTTCTGCTGTTTCTTCCTTTACGTGTGGTCTGCAAAATAGGCCTGTTTATCACCTGATACCAGCAAACCATCTGAGATGGATATATTTCTTTCTATATTTAGAATGGTTGCTTGAGAAGACATGTGTTTCACCTGTAAGGCTAGGTAGAGACATTCAAACTGTCTGAGGCAGAATCAATCTAAGGTATGCAGTTTTCTGTAAGTGGTGTAGTTTAAATTGGTAGCAAACAGAACACAGATTTGCCCATGGGTGGGGAGAAGTGGGGGCAAACCTTAGACCGGGTTCTGCCATTTTTAAACCAGTCTGTGTGTGCTGAACTTCTGTTCTGTTATGGGTATAGCCTGGCTTCTGATTGCTTATACCAGTAAAAGTGTAATGTCTGTACCTGGCTTTAATAACTTTAAGTTACTTTCAGGAGGTTCCCAAACTAGAAAGATAAAGGCCAGAATACAGAATTGCTGTGCCACCCAAGTCTGCTAGTGATACACCTTAGCACTGAAAGACATTCATTCATTTGCCTTTTGGAATGCCTGTCCTCAGGTGGGTGCTGAGTCATTTCTGGCAAAGTCTTAAGCATAGCCAAATGGGTGAAGTTGAGGGTTAACTATATTTAGCATTGTTTCAGCAGGTGTTTCAGAAACTTCCTGAACATGGAGAAGTTTCTGAGTTTGGGGGAATAGTGGTCTGGGACATCTTTTTTTACCGAGTTTTTTTGGGAAGAAAGGGGATTGTTTTTTGTTATGAGTGGGGGGAGGGGTAATTTAGGAAAAAGAGCCCAATTGCAAATAGCAAGTAGAAAGGTTACTACAAAATGGAGGTGTCAAGATATCTCTCTTCTCCCCACACTGCCCACTGAATTCTCCAAACCTAGGGAACCACAGAATCCCATGTATAAACATACCAAAATTAAATGTGTCGATTACACAATTGCATGGAAAAATTCACAGTTGAAAGAAACATTAGCGATTATATGATTCTATGAACCTTAATTTATCAGCTCTTTCATTGCCACAGAGTATACAGTGACAATGACAGCAATAAAAGAAAAATCCAAGAGCTCTGAGCCCTTGTTTCTCTATTTGCTGTCAATAATAATTCCGGTTTGATGACAAAATAATGATAAGTATTCCCACAAAGATGAACTATTAGTGATGGGCCTTTGTCTTTCCTTTTTTATCATAATACCTTATCAGAAAGAAAAGGAAGTATTTAATTGTTTTATTAAATATTCATTCTAGTGGCTGTAAAAATATTAGAAACAAAAACATATTATACAAATAGACTTATATCTTACTTTGTCTCAAGGCACACCTAGTCATAAAGCACAATTCCTTTTGATTAATACCTCAGTGATGTTCACTGCTTTTCAAGTGCTAGTATATTCTCTTCATTTTAGTGTTTCCTGTATTGGTGTGATGTTTATTGTTTTTCTGTGCATTTCTGATCTTTAAGATTGTATGCACTCTGTTGTTTAAAACTTTTTTGTAACTACAGATTTCATATTATTTGTGCATTGCTGATTTTTTTCAGTTTAATCATAGCACCAGCCTTCAGGTTATTTGATAGTGTGATGTCAGAACAGTGGTAAGTAACTCTGGAAACAATCTTTTCTTACTGGCTGCTATAGGAACATTCAAAATTGCATTGACTTTTTAAACTAATTGCTTGTCTCAGATAAAGACCAACTGTGGGTACAAAAGGCCAAGGGCAGCAGAAAGAATGAAGTTCCTTCATAGGAATATTGGAGCCTCATGGTAGATGAAGATCCCAGCTTTATATTAACTGCCCATGTGTTACTGTATGGGGGAAGGAAGGAAGTCAGGGAAAGAGTGTGCTCAATGAATCCAGTTTCTGTCAAATATTCCAGCACTCTTTGGCAAGGAAGTCAAATAAATGTTCTGTATCAGCTAGGTCCTCCATGGGCAGAAGCCAGATGACTCTGTAGTTGTTCTGTGACTTAAAGGGGAGAATTCCTCTGTGCATCCCCTGAACGTCCTACTGGACTACTCATATTGGATGTTGGCAGTAATAAATCTTTTTAGATGCTAGGATGCTGTAGTTCAGTCCTTCAAATGTAAGCCGCAGGCCTTCTGATCCACAGGGAGTAGATTTCTAGTGGGTGGAATGAATGGTACTTAGTGGCTAAAGTACTGCTCTGAAGATATATCTACATGGCTTCTTCACTGCTTTTGAGGCCCCAACCAACTACTCCTGTTCCAAATCCAGAAGTGAGACAGCGAGGACACTCTGGGCTGTGGCCTGGCTCCCCTTCCTGTTCCTTAGCACAGAACAGAAGGAGATCTCACAAGAACCAGCTTGGGTGTTCACTGAGCATTCGCATTACCACAGTTTCAGGGTGGAGAATGTGGAGAGGGACCAGATCAGTGAGATTTATTTTTCAGCAGAAGTCTCAACAGCACAGCAGAGCTGGTTTGGACAGATCCTGCATATCTAGTTTTGTCCCAAACTTCCTGTTAACCAAGGCAGGTCACTTTGAATGAAATCCACTAGAGGACTTTGGCGCCTAAAATTGAATTGAGTTGGAATGTAGTAGCCTATGTCCAGAACTGAAATCTCAAAAATGCCTTCTTATCTGTCACTAAGCCCTGGAGATGCCTAAACTTCATAGGCACTTTGGACACTTTTACACATGCTCTGGTGGGGGAAAGGGGATGCTTTAAATAGGGCAGCTCCGAGAGCCGCTCTAGTTAAAACACCACAGCATCTCATGTATTAGTGTCCCCACACTTCAAAATGGTGGTGGGGGTGCTTGAACTAAAGCTTGTTCAATGATCTTCAGTTAAAGTGCCCCTGCCACCATTTTGAAGCACAGGGGTGCTAATACACGAGATGGGAGGCTGGCTGGAGCACGGTAATTACCATGCTCCAGCAGACTCAGTTAATCAAGTCTGCTCCAGTTCATTGGAGCAGCCCTGAAGCATGTCTACAGGCACTCTTTGATACTAATGTTCCTTGGGTGCTAGAGTTGCAACTCTGCAACCTTTTAACTGTCTAGGATCCTAGATGACATTGGGAGGGGACAGCCAAGATAAACGCTAGCATTTTTTGACAGGTGTATTTTACAGGTGTTTGTTCCATGGAAGGTCCAGTTCCCAAATAAATGAGAATTAGCTGGATGGAGGGAGAGAAATGTGAAGGAAAATATCTCTCAAGAAGTTGAAAGTGAGGCTTCTAATGTCTGATACAGCAAGGTGGCAACTAGACCTTTAACCTCTGTACAGAGGAGGCAGTATGGTCCCAGCAATGTGTGGGTATCAACAAGAACTCTTTACCAGATGAAAACTACAGTGTTCAAGCCATAATGATGGTTCACACTGTATGACTTACTGGCAGTAGTTCTCAGAAAAGCAGGGTTTCTGGTTCCTGGGAATTCTTGTTTTTTTCAAAAATGTTATCTTGCTCTGGATTGATCAAAGCCAACATTTTTTGAAATTTCCTGTGAACTTGAAACTTCCTGGAGCCAGAGGCTGCTCTATGAAACTGACATTCTCAAATTGTTAAACCCTTGTTTGTGTGACCAGAGGTCATTACCGTAGGGTAATCACAGGGCAGACCCCGGGAAGGCAAACAGCAAGGACAGACAAACTTGAGATAAAACTTTTATTAAATACACATACACTCAAACAATGCTTATACAGAATAAATAAAAAATAGTGTGGTATCAGTAGCTCCCATGACCTGATACTGACACTCTCTGAAGTGATAAAAAGCCTTAATTCTGAGGAAGATCAAAGAGATGATGGGACTTTCCTTGATTTCTCTCAACTTGGGTGACAGCTAAGCAGGTGTTTTTATGAAATCAGTTTGGGACTTGCATATGTAAGTTGTAGGCCAAATACTGACTTCCACAACTCTGAATTCAAGATCCACCACTTAAAACCCTTTACAATCCATTGTTTATGTCTAATTATTAAATCACTTTCATCAGTATCTTTATAAACTGGGTTGTGATGGCACTTGTGGTTTAACTGTGGCCCAATGGAGGCAACTGTCAGTTTTTTTAGGCTATGTTATCACCAAGATAGCAGCAAGGATGCCCATGGAGAATCTTTATCAGCATATTTCCAGTTTTGGAGTATGAATGCATGAGCATGCAGTACATGGGGGCTAGTTAACACATTGCTCCTGTGAGGTAGATATGCCCTTATTTCTCTAGTTTTTACCTCACCATATTTCAAAATATCTGTTTGCACATACCTGCAATCTTTTGCTTTTGCCAAACTTATGGCATTTGCTCTATTTCATACCTAAAAAACATATACTACCTAATAAACGTTCATGCTAACTAACTAATTAGGCTCAAGGCCAAGCCATAGCAAGACCAGCTACAGGTATTAGGAGTCCTCCACTGCTTTATTTTCCTATATTTAAACTAAAATTGCATATTCATAAGTCTTGGACAAAATACTGATTTCCACACCTCCAAAAGCAAGGAATGTCAAGTACATGGATCAGTTGTAGGGGGGCATGCAGGATCATGCTATACTGATTGTCTCAGAGCTATAGAACCTGAGAGCTTATCTTAGGGTTTCCAGGCACTTAGTGCTGTCTTCACAGAAGGAACCCTGTTTGAGTTTGAGACTTGGCTTCATTTGGGGTTCTCAAGGCTTCCAGGCTATATATTGTGGAGCTGGGAGCTGAATTGTGGTTGAAGTCAGGGTTTCTAGAGCTTTCAGATACTTAAAACCTTTGTTTTCAGGTCCATTCTATGTGGTGGATCTACCCAGAAACAGATAACATGAAGATGGGTGGACTGCAAATTCCAAGAACCTGATTCCATGGTCCTCAGTTCTGGAGCAGATCAATTAGGTAGACTGCTTTGAGGCCAGGTACCTCATGCTTCCAGTGTCTTTAGCTCTTGGGTATGTATACCATGCAGAGAGCCTTGAGGCTGAGCATGTGGAGCTTCTAGGGGCTCCAGCTGTGGGCAGTCTCACCAGGTGATTTCCCTGAGATCAAGGATGCATCAGTTGAGCTTCCCGCCCTATCAGCAGACCTACTAGATAGTCAGCTGGAGGGCCAAGAACCTCATGGGTGCCTATACATGAGCAGGGAGACTGCTCTGACATGCTGGAATTCCAGCATGTCAGAGCAAACTCGGTTGATTCTAAGTGTGGGGACACTGATATATGAGATGTGGGAGGTTGCTGGAGCGTGGTAGTTATGTTCCAACACACTCCCACATCTCTCATGTCTCATGTATCAGCATCCTTGCACTTAAACATGGCAGGGGTGGGTGTCAGGAGGGGGTGGTGCCTGAACGAAAGCTCATCAAATGAGCTTTAGTTTAAGTGCCCCCACTGCCATTTTTAAGTGCAGGGATGCTGATACACATGACATGGCATCACTTTAATAAGAGCAGCTCTTCGAGCATTCACCATTCCCCCACCCCTGGAACATGAGTAAAAGTGCCCTGTGATTCCCAGGTTCCTGGATCTGGGACAGACCTTCTATGCAGGCTGTTCTGGGGCCTGGGGACTCTGAGCCTTGGGCCCAGAACTCTTACTCCAGAAAACAGTTAAAAGTTGTGCTAGAGTCCTGCCTTGGATACAGTGAATGTTCATTGGACCTGAGATATTTCAAGAAGAATATTTTGAGTACAACAAGCTGAAAGTTTTGCCAGAAATTTTCAATTGCATCCATTCCCAGATGAGCTAAGTTCATAAAGTTTTAACCTAATTAAATCTCTTATATCTTACCTTCCTTTCTTTGGATACTGAACAATTTATACTTTTAGTCTAGTAATTTTAAATATCACATTTCCATGTACTACATCTTTATACTCATTTTACCTTTCCACTTATCTACTGCACATAAACTTCCAGGATAAATAACTGGTAGGGACTGAAACATACGTTTGTCCAGATTGGCTTTCAGTTTCTCTCTCAGTTGCTAACACCTTTTTACTACTGACCTCTTTCAGTTCTAGCAGATGTCATTATGCTGCAAGTAGAAAATACAAAGTAAGTGAATCATGTTTTACAAAATGGAAACAAAAGAAAATGTTTGAGTACTTCCCAAATACTTACTAATCTAGCAGAGCTTTTTTGTACAGTAAGTAAAGACATCATATAACCCTTTATTTCACATCCTGGTCTATTGGAAAAACACGTATTTCCTTATTTTCCAAATACCACAGTGAACTGCCCAATAAAGGAAAAATTGCCAATACATTAAAAAAGTGTGTGCTTGAGTTTTCAGAATGTCTCATTATTATTTACTGCTGCTATCTATACAGAACAAAATATCATCACTACTACAATCAGCAGCCTCTCAGGTGGAGCATAGCAATTTTTTTCCAGCAGATAAAATGCAATTCAACAGATTTAAAACAAGAAGAGATGGAAAAAGATATCTTCAAACTTCAAGAGATACTAGACTATGCAGAATATAACTGGTAATCAGATTTTAATTTGTATGGGACACTAGGATGGACAACTCTACTTTTACAAAAGAGTAAATTCAAGTGTTTGAAAATGATTTTGCATGTCATCTGAAAGACAATAGACTCAATCCTCAGATTCTGAGTTTATGCTTACCGCAGCACAGGTAACATGCTCTAAACTGGAAGTTCTGTACCCAACAAGGCTACTTTGAGTTATGTCGCCTACAGCCAGCTTCTGTTCATTAGTATTTTCCGTGCATATTTGTGTTGCAATAGCATCAAATGAAAGTTTTATTCATAGATTGCAAGCCTATCGTGTTAGGCATTGTACAACTTCAGGACAAAAAGACAGTTGCTGTCCGTTCCCCACCCCCCAAATTGCAGTCTACATAATTAGCAGCTGTGCCAGCTATGGGTCTCGCTGAATACGTGCTTTTTTCTTCCTTAGTGTATTCACTCTTTGCCATTCAAATTCCCTACATGAAGGGAGAAGATGGGTAGCATATGATCTGGCAATAGCCAAGGATTCTTCATACTGACTGCTTCTGGTCACCTAGTACCATCTATTAAAATGTTAACAGTTTTCTTCAGTGTTCTTAAGCAAATAATTTCATTATAAATTCTCAGAAAATTCATTTAGTCTCCCAAAAGTAAATTCTGTGATATTGGTGATGCTAGATTGTATTTTACGTGTATAAGAAAAAGGTTGAATCCCTTGTTTAAAAACCAAAACCACCTCATCCATGAGTGTTTGTACATGTGTTCTGGGAGTGTTAGAGGGCAATTTAATTAGATTGGCTTCCAGAGCCGCTCTAATTAAAGTGCCCGAAGAGTCTCATGTATCAGCGTCCCCACACTTCAAAATAGCGGTGGGGCACTTTAACTAAAATTCATCAAATGAGCTTTAGCTAAAGCACCCCAACACCATTTTGAAGCATGGAGATGCTGATACATGAGATGTGGGAGGCTGCTGTAACACAGTAATTGCTATGATCCAGCAGACTTAATTAATGGAGTCTGCTCTGATGCTCTGAAATTTCAGAGCATCAGAGCAGCCTCCCTGATCATGTATAGACACTTGTGGAGGCTTTTGCCCTTTTTTATACCCTATTTTGGAAGAACAGATCAAATTTTAATTACTCAATGGGCGTGTCTACATGTGACACTATGTCACCATAGCAAGGTGCTATGGCAACTTACCATCTGCAAACACAAACTATGATGTCACAGCTACATTGCTGTAACAACATGCTTCCTCATTATAGCGTGTTGCTATGGCAACTTGGGGGCTAAAAATAACCATGTGCTGTTGATACGGTCTTCTGGAAGTACTAAATGATGGCACAGTAACAATGGTGCCTTAGTGACACATGTAGATGTGCCCACTATAACATAGATGTAGACCAGTGGTGTCCAACCTTTTTAAGAACAAGATCACTATTTGAATTAAAGTGCAATCCAGGATCTACCTGAGCTGCACCCCCTGCCCGCCTGGTGGTGGGACACAAATCTCACTGCTCCCGAGATAGCTGCAGCAAGGCTGGGGGTTCAGAGACCAGCATGCAGCAGCAGCCACCTCTGCCCCATGCACAGATTGAGGGGGCACATGCCCCCTGGGCCTCCACTGGGGTGTGTGCAGTGGTGGAAGGTCCCCTGTGCCCCAGGATGAGCCACCGGGGCTCCAATTGTCCAACCACCCAGGCTGACCAGGGCCCCACTCATCCAAGCCTCTGTTCCTGCCTCTGCCTCACTCCCTCCTTCACCAGGAGGGGGCCTCAATCTACCACACCTGCCTTTTCTCTCCCCCACAGATTGACTTGTTGGGTGGGAGGGAGGGGCACGTGCACGCTCATCCCTGCTAAATAATTTTTTCTCCCTCCACCTATGTAGGGTTACCATATTTCCAGTACTGAAAAAGAGGACACCTGTCGATGGAAGGTGTGGAGGAGGAAGCAGGGGAGGGGAGGAGTGTGGGGAGGGGTGTATGATGGGGGGCAGTGATATGCCCATGCCCTGTCTCTACCCTTCACTCTTAATCCCCTGCTCCCCCAACACTGCCAGTGCCCCTCACTTCTGACCTGCAGCCCCCTGCCCCCCATCCCTGCCGGTGCCCCTTACTGCTGACCCACAGCTCCTTCTCCGCCAGCACTGCCAGTGTCCCACACTCCCAACTTGCAGCCCTCTGTCCCACCCCAGTGCTGCTGGTGCCCTGCACTCTTGATTTGCAGCCCCCTGCTCCTCCCCAGCCCTGCTGGTGTCCCTCACTCCCAACCCACAGCTCCTACCCCCCCAGCCTTCTTGTCCATGCAGTGCACATGGACCCACCCACCCACACACAATCTGTGTATCTTACCTGGGAGCAGTTTGCCGGGGCCCACATGCAGACCACATAACCCCCAACAGCCAGTCACCTTGCCTTCTGTTCCCAGCCCCAAGCAGCCACCCCAGGAAAGCAGAAGCAAAGCAAAAACCTGGACATTTGCTCGCATTTTAAAAATCTGCTTGAACACAAGGACAGGGGGCCAAAAAAAAAGGACATGTCTGGGAAAAACTGGCCGTATGGTAACCCTACATGTGAGGGACTGAGACTGAGATTGACTGTCAGAGGCTCCATGATCAACCAGCCAATCACAATCGACTGGTTGGTGACTACTGATGTAGACACATGGCTCTAGTTTTGCTACTTTGTGGACTACTGTAAAATATCAGAAAGAACCCACAAGTGTTCTTTAAATGCCTATACAAGAATTGTGTTTACAGTCTTTTCTAGAGAAAGATTCATCAACCCAACAGCTCACATTCCTTGTATCACTCCAGTCATGCCATTCTAATTCTCTTGGTGGATATATCTTGCAAATAAAAAATAACAATGTTACTTATGAGCTGATAAGTCATTTGGTGCTAAGTGGTGTAAAAATGGTCATTTGGTATAAGCATCAGTGCTAGAACTATTTATCTATTGAAAGGAGAAACCTAAGAACAATTAAAAAATATGAGGGCTTGGGAGAAATTAAGTTAAGTTCAGTTACATTATAGCTTTCAGAGCAGAAAATAGTCTGAGATAAAAAAATCTGTAATTCGCTAAGGGTCTGGAACCTTTTGTATGAAAAGGAAATTGTTTATATGCAATTACAATCTTCAGACACATCAGCACAGCTATAACATTCTATTCCATAAGGTCAGCAACACCATCAATTCAATTAATCGTCTCAAACTATTCCCTACATTATTAAAAAGCTAGTCTTGACAATGAAGAAAATGTGATACCATCAAATGCCAGGGATGGGAAATATTAGCTTTCATGTGAGTTTTGCTCATTGTTTCTTTACAGTGTCAAAAGGTTTATAGAAAATAACGTCAATGTCTAGAAATTATTGTTCTAAAGTCCTTTCTCTCAGCTTCAGTTCTATTAAGGCATAAAGCTCTCCCATTCTGGCCAGGGGGCATTCCTATTCTTCCCAGAATATATCTCTCCTACTCTCTATTGGGCAATCTTATATGCTTCCATCATGTCAGGATACAGCTCCCTCAGAAAGGAGATGTCCTATTAGGATGCCTACTGGAAAGAAAGCAGCATCGACATCAATCTGAAGTAAAGTAAGAAGTAGGAAAATGAAAGTCCATCCATCCTTTAACCAGTGCCAACTGGTTAGGGGCTTTCCTTGCAAACAGAGCTGGGTTATAATCCCCCCATCAACTGGTAATTGCATTAGCCACTGAACTATGGACTATCCTCTATCCATCCTGTTGAAGCTGGTCCACCGGTGGAGAGGAATTTAATTGTTCTTCAGCCAAAAGGTGAGTATGCAATATGTAGCACAGTGGCATTTTCCTGGAATGGGGAAAGACATGGATCCTGTTCACTGCTCCCTGTGCTGCTTGTGTATTTATCTTATGACTGTTTGAAGAAAAATGAAACCCAAAGTCGCATGCACTCTTGCATACTCTCTTTCTGTTCCAACAGACTCTTGCATTCCTTTCAACTTAGTACCCCATCTTCGACAAGATGCACAAAGGAAAACTTCAGCCTTGTATAGCCCATACATTTCATGGAAAGTGGGATTCCAACCCCACCTGACTGTAGGAGGCCTAGAACTCATACTGACTACTTCCTAAGTGAGTGCACTATTCACTTGCGGTTTGGCAAAAGGTGAGGGAGTCCTCCTACTCCAATCTCAGTATCAATCACTCCGTCTACAGCACTGAGGATTTATGCAGAGTTTATATGCTTCCAACACAGAACTGGATCAAAAGAATACCTGGAGGTAGATGTTGTGATAGAAATTGTAATTTAGAGACACTCCTTTACTTAGAAGGCTACACAAGTTGGAAATTGGAAGATGGTCCCTCAGATAGGTTAGTTAATTAGACAGAGACAAAAGGTCTTCAGAGATTGCTTACTGCTCTACAATAAATGTCATTGTTGTTAGTTCTTCGTATTCATGTATGGCTGTAGTTATTGAACCCAATGATTGCTACATGGTGTTAGAAGTGATGAATGAGAAAGAACTTGCAAGAATTTGACTTCCAAACTGAAAAAGAAGTTGGAAACTGAGAGCAAGTGGAACAATATAGCAGAAAATTAAAGGGTTGAGTGGTGCTTAGCCGCTGCAGGGGCAAAAGATAAAAATGACAAAATCAAATCAAAATCTTCTTGAATATTGTGGGGGAGGAAGCCCTGGCTATTTATGGCAGCTTTACCTTTGAAGAATGCCAAAACATGCAGCAGTTAAGTGTAATATGAAAGAATACCTGAGGAGTACTGTATGCCAAAAAAGAATGAAACCTTTGAAAGAAATTTTTTTAATGTACAGACAAACAACAGGAGAGAGTATAGATCAGTGGGTGCATCCACATGTGATGCTTTAAGGTGCATTAGACATTTTTAAGTCACATTAAGAGCACAGGCCCACATCTGTTCACCTTTAATGTGCCTTAAAATGGTGATTTTAGGCTAATCATGCCTAAATTTAATACCTGCATAAAGCAAGTATAAAATTTAGGGACAATTAGTTAAGGCACCTTAACCCATGTGTAGATGCCATAATGTGCCTTAACACTATGTGATTGAGTGCACCAGATTTGAGTCCATGGGGCCCCACACTGCCACTGGGTACCACAAAAATGAAGACACGGTGGGTGAATGGCAGTTCTGGCAGCAGTGGTCCCTGTCAGTGGGGGAAGGAGGCATGAGGGCTCCAGTCAAAGAAAAAGGGAAAGCCCCACTGTGACTGCCTTCAGGGGGCGAGGGCAGGTCAGCATGGGCAGGGCCTTTGCTAAAGGCTCCCCCATGCCTCTCCCTCATAGGAGGTTTGCTGGGGCTTCCACCTGGGACAGCAAGTGGGATTTGACTATGTCTGCTCCTGGGCAAACATCTGGTCTCTTTGCCAGATGCTGCAGGTGAGAGAGGCAGAATCATCTCCTGGGGCTCTGCCCAGTTCAACCTGGGCAGGCCAGGAGGGCTGGGTGCAACAGCTCAGCTCTCTCCTTGGCCCACCTGATCCAAGGCTGAGCCCTCGCCCATGTTGTGCCCAGCCTCCACCCATGTTGTGTCCAGCCTGCTGGGGCTAAGCTGCACAGAGCCCTCAGGAACTGACACTGCCTCTCACACCCACAGCGTCCATGTTGGAAGCCAGGTGCTTGCCCAGGATGGTGGTGGGAAAGCCATGCCAGGTGCTGGAGGAAGACACAGTCCCAGCCTGCCTACTGTCCCTGGCAGGAGCCCCAACATGGGCTTCTAAGGGCACCTGAATGGCAGGAGGGCAGTGAGGCAGCCTGCCCCTGCAGGGCTGCAATGTCTGACCAGCAAACCTGCCCCGAGGGAGAGGCTGAGGGAACCATTAGCAAAGGCCCTGCCCATGCTGAGCTGCTCCCTTCCCCTGCAGGGAGTCACAGTGGGGCTTTCCCTTGTGCCTTGACTGAAGCCTTCATGCCTCTTGCCCCTTCTGCCAACTTACCGCACACCGACAATGACTCCTGCTGCCAGAACTGGCGCTCACCTGCCATGTTTTATTCTTGGTGGTACCTGGCAACAGCACAGGGCCACACAGGCTCAGCTATGGCTCGCTGTTATCTGATACTGGGGAGGCAGGAACACAGGGAGGAGCCAGGGCCACAGCCAGGGCTAGCTGCATCAAATGGAGACTCCCACCTTCTTGGCCCACGCTGGTTTGTAGCACCTGGCTTTGCTGCCACAGGCTTCAAGGGGCTGTCCAGGGTGCTGACTAGAACAGGTGGCCCAGCGAGCCCCATTATGGTGCCTTAAGGCAGTCACGTGTAGATGCATGTTTAAATCACCTTAATGCACCTTAGGCTAGGGTACATTAAGTTTAGGTGCACATAAATTCATGTGTAGATATGCCCAATATATTACTGAACTAAATATTCATAGATTCATAGATACTAGGGTCGGAAGGGACCTCAATAGATCATCGAGTACAACCCCCTGCATAGGCAGGAAAGAGTGCTGGGTTTAGATGACCCCAGCTAGATGCCTATCTAACCTCCTCTTGAAGACCCCCAGGGTAGGGGAGAGCACCACCTCTCTTGGGAGCCCATTTCAGACCTTGCCCACTCTAACTGTGAAGAAGTTCTTCCTAATGTCCAGTCTAAATAGGTTGAGTAAGAACTGTGCTTTTGGGAACTTGACAGAATCTCTGATTAGAGAAAGGATTATTTGTTTGATTACAAGAAAGGCACATGCATGAGGGAGATTTGTACCTAGAAAAATCTATTCAAATGGGTAGGGCATCAAAAACTGTGAAGGACCAGGCTGCAGAGCTGAAGGTAGCAAAAAGAGTAATCCATACAGTAGGCATAAGAGCATGTGTCCAGAAAGTCACCTTACAAGGTAGAATTTTCTACTGGTAGGAATCCACTTCACAAAGTGTAATTTTCCAGTGGGGAAGGAGACTGCTAAGGGAGAGAGTACAAATAAGTAGATGTGTTCCAAGCATGGAAGGCAACATGGTCCCAAACATTGTGTTGCATGTTGGCCTGTTTTAACTGTAACAAGATCTATTTTGCCAAGTGCTGCAGAGCTCAAACACAAAAACCTCATGCGCATATAGTTGAGAGCATACTGTAAATATTTTATATAGATGGATTGTTTTTTGCTAGCAGAAGTGTAAGGAACAATTATTACATTTACATTTTGTTCACTGGAACTTAGGTTAATATTTTATGAGCATATAAATATAGAAAATTTAAATTGAGACCAAAAGTAAGTCTAATGGACATCAATACAACTGAGTACTCAGGAACAGATATTCTGGTGGAAGGTAGTTGAATTGCTAGCATCCAATGTGAAAAACAGTGTATATAGACTCCTATTCACTGTGGTATCAAGGGAGGTGACACCAATTTTAGGTCTGTCAGATTGTGAGAAACTGTATCTAGTTAAGTATGTACTTTCGTTATAAGAAGACACAACATCCATGCCTGTGATAATCCTTTTGGCCCTCATGGGACAAATCTGGACAGTCTTCTTAGGAAGAAACCAATTGTTCCAGAATACAAGAAGCAACTCTGTCCTTATGGGTAGAAATGTACCTGTGGACACAAATGCAAATAATGTCATGCAGAGAGAGGTGATCAGCTTTAGTGATCTGTAGATAATGAATTATGGGCTATGTGCAAAAGTACAGCTGCCAAAAGTACAAGTCAGTCGGATCCTGGTATAAGGACTCCAGTCTATCAAGACTTGGAGGAAAAGCTTCCCACTGAAAACTAAGCAGAAACTGGATCTGATGCATCATCTTGTGCGGGCCGGGTCTGACCCCGGGCCCTTTTTGTTGCTCTGCACGCGGGCTGTGGCCAGCAGCCCGGGCAGGCCGGATCGGAGAGGGAGGTCGCCGAGCTAGAATTAGGCACAGACACGTAACGGTTGATTTTAAGATTGTTTTACTTACACCGAGATGGTCGTGGTGTAGGCTGAGAACTTGCTTGAGTTGCGGTTACAACAAAAAACACGAACACATGTGGAGGTTGCAAGGCTCCACGCAGACAGAACACGAACAATCACGTGGAGCTTGCTAGGCTCCACGCAGACAAACTCCGGATGTCCAGGACAAGCGCGCATTAAACTCGTCGTTATGTCTTATAGTAGGCTCCGTTCGAAGACGGGAAGAGGTGGGCGGTGGATCAGGCCACCAAACTCCTCTGAGCGATGCACAGGGTTTCTATTACCCTGCCGCGCACACTCAGAGTCCCCACGAGATGGATGCGGAGTCCTCTTCGGCTTGGGCGGAAACTGCTCAAGCCTCTTATACGGCTAGCAGGCCAATCGCTAGCCGCTACGTGTGAATAATTTAGCACTAGCCAATTGCGGGGCACGAATTTGTATACGATGAGCGGGAAATCTTTGCACCGTGCATTTCTGTGTTGCAAAGGGAAATGCACCCTGCAAAGATCGCTGCAAAGTGGCGGGAACACTCCTTTGCACGTGGGTTCTCTGTGCAGCAGAACTCCTCCGTGCAATGAAGTTGCAAACCCACAGGGATAATTCTTAGTGCCGAAGCACACACAAAAAAATCAGACCTTTGGATCATGACATCCCCCCTTGCTGAAGGCACAATAGAATTATACTTCAAACCTATCATCCGGGTTATTCATAGCTCTGTCAATGGTTCACGAAACTAAACGAGCAAAAACAAAATCAGTCAATAATAAAAGTTCGTCCTCAAGGGATCGAATCAAATAATAACCGACACACACACATACATAAAATCACATTCATAACAAAAAACTGAATGATCATGACTTCGGTGGGCGTCATGGTGGAATCGCGCGTCAGGCCTTTGTTCCTTTCTGTGATGTTGTCCCTCTCGGGGCCTCTCTCCACCATGCACTCTGAATCCCTGATCTGTAAAAGAACTCTCTTAAAATGGTTATTCACTACTATTTATAAAATCACACAGGACCGTACGATAATGCAGTCGATTAAACTTATCATTACTATTAAATACAAATATGTCAATACGATTTTATACTGGACAGCTCTCTCTCTTTCTTCACACTCAGCAACTCGACGAAATCATTGATGAGTCGTCGTCGCCTTCTTCTAGATAGTGAAAACCTAACTCGTAGGCTAGCTGCCATTGTCCTGCGTCTCCTAAAATCCGAAGCTGTCTCTTATTAAGTCCAGAACGCTGCAGGAGGTATCCAAACATGTATCTCTCCTCTTGTGTTCTCTGGCGTAATACTGGACGCTTGGATTCGCGGTGTTTCGTGTTCTGAGCCTCAGTCGGGTGTTGATACTCCCAATCACTGGATAGTCTTGGCTCCATTAGGACGCTCAGTCTTGACAACTGATGAAGGAGACTACTCACAGGATGATCGACCAGTGGGTTCAGCACAATCCACAAAACCACGATGTTTCTTTGCCCGTAAACCTTAAGACAACTATCTATGCTGTCAAGAGTCACCGGAACGGTTCCAGGGTCTCGCAGGTGACGGTGAGGCCACGGTCACATTCATTGGAGCGGTGTTAGTCCCAACATGCATTCTCTTGGGTTCCAGGTGCAGTACGAAACTCCGATGATCGCCAGTACAAGCTGTTCTGCACCGGTGTGCTCTGGTCATCCGTCATGCCATGTGTGGGCCTTCTGTTCGATCACTCCTGCCACAAGCGCTGGAATCAGAATAGGCCAATGGACGCTAAACGCCACCATGTCAATGTCGGTGACATGTCCCCTACTCCATGAAGCTTGTCTCACCAAGAAGCTTGCTTCTTCCTGGTCCAGGAGGTCGGACCCAAGTTCCACGACCAGACGTCCCAACCACACAGCCAGAGTTTCTTCGGGTCGGATCCTGGATTCTCTACACAAATTCTGCAGTTCGGCTCTGGAACGAGCGTAATAGGTGGTAGCTTGAACTGCATTCTGCGGACCGATGACTGGGCTGCTTGATACTGCAGGCTGATCAATTTCTTCGCGAGTTGTCGTTGCTGTTGCTGTTTCTGTCGAGCTGTAGTCATTGTTACAGTGGGAGTCGTTGCTGTCTCAGGCGGGAGGGGCGGATGCACTCCTCCGCTTGACTCCCCCTCCCTTCGGCAGAGGGGCGTGGTCGGCAGAACCGACGCTGCGTCGCTGGGTGGAGTTACCGGCTGAACCCTCGCAGGCTCTCCCGAAGCTCCATCCCTCACTTCCGGCTTCTCCACGCGGTCTTCTCTCTGCTCGGCGCCATCTTGTCGGGGCTTTTCAAGATCCCTTTTCTCAGCCGCTTCTCCGACCGCCCGAACGGCCATATGCAGCTGGGTCTTTAAGCTTAAAGTTTCACTCATTAAATCAGCCATAGTTTGAAAGGTTGCATTTAGTTTTCCCCCCTTGTCGCACCGTAGGACCACTCTCTCATTTACGGTGCGGTCCTCCATCTCCGGGTATTCGCGGAGCTTGGACGGACGCTCTCGACCCTTCAGTCTAGGCACCACCATGCAAGGGGAAAACCAGTCGATTGGCATCGTCTCTCCCATCTCTCGGGCACACCGTGAGCAATGGACACACTCCCAGGTGGGGGTCAGGCTTACTGCGCTCGCCGGGTCGACTTCGGCAAGGGTCACAGCATCGAGGGGCCTATACAGGACCCGCTCATCGCCCATGATACACCCGAACGCCACGGGGTGAAGATATACTTCTTTCCCTTCTAGGGCTCCGACTTCTGGAGTTCCCTCTTCTCCCCTTAACGAAAGGTGTCCACAGACACATCTCTTGCCCGTTCCGCCCGCCTGGTGGTACGCGAGGTGCGCCTCCAGTTCTGCGATGCTTGCTACGCTGCATCTCCCACTTCTCCAAGGGCAGTTCTCAACTAATTCTAACTCTAGCGAGCCCTCTCCTGATCTCATCGGCATGTGCCGCGGTGATCCCGATCCCATCCTCGTCACCATGGGCGGGCCGGGTCTGACCCCAGGCCCTTTTCGTCGCTCTGCACGCGGGCTGTGGCGAGCAGCCCAGGCAGGCCGGATCGGAGAGGGAGGTCGCCGAGCTAGAATTAGGCACAGACACATAACGGTTGATTTTAAGATTGTTTTACTTACACCGAGATGGTCATGGTGTAGGTCATGGTGTAGAACTTGCTTGAGTTGCAGTTACAACAGAAAACACGAACACACATGGAGGTTGCAAGGCTCCACGCAGACAAACTCCGGATGTCCAGGACAAGCACGCATTAAACTCATCGTTACGTCTTATAGTAGGCTCCGTTCAAAGACGGGAAGAGGTGGGCGGTGGATCAGGCCGCCAAACTCCTCTGAGCGACACACAGGGTTTCTATTACCCTGCCGCACACACCCAGAGTCCCCACGAGATGGATGTGGAGTCCTCTTCAGCTTGGGCGGAAACTGCTCAAGCCTCTTATACGGCTAGCAGGCCAATCGCTAGCCGCCACGTGTGAATAATTTAGCACTAGCCAATTGCGGGGCACGAATTTGCATACGACGAGTGGGAAATCTTTGCACCGTGCATTTCTGTGTTGCAAAGGGAAATGCACCCTGCAAAGATCGCTGCAAAGTGGCGGGAACACTCCTTTGCACGCGGGTTCTCTGTGCAGCAGAACTCCTCCGTGCAATGAAGTTGCAAACCCACGGGGATAATTCTCAGTGCCGAAGCGCACACAAAAAAATCAGACCTTTGGGTCATGACACGTGTCTTAAAAGGAAGTGAAACCTCCTGAAAGGCTCATAGAGTAGAAGCAGATGTCACTGAATTCAAGGGAAACAGATGTAGCGGGACAAGTCTTGTATTAGGCCCCCTGCCTGATGCAGGACAAGGGGCAATATGTTCTCCTTGGTTGGGGATTCCCTGGGTCCCTTGCTACCTGACAGTGGGTCCTACACTGACCTGTACCTCATGCAGAGGTATGTGTCAGCACAAGTCCTGGCATGGAGGCACAAGGTGGCACAGAAACTGAGGAATCCCCAGTGCCCTGGGCCTCCATATGGAAACCTGTGCTGGCCTGTGCCTCTGCCTGAACAAGGGTTGACACAGGCCCTGGCATAGAGGGTTGGGGTATCAGAGATTCCCTGACTCCTGTGCTACCCTATGCCAGAATGCATGCTGACTGGCGCTTCAGGTGGAGGCTTGGGTCAGCATGGTCCCTGTGTGGAGGCACAAGGAGCTGAGGATTACCTGGCTCCCGTGCAACTCTGCTGCCTCATGCTGGAGTCCATACTGATCCATGCCTCTGCTTGAAGCACAGATTAGTTCAGGTCCCAACAAGGAGGCGGGGGGCAGTGTGGGAGCTGGGGAATTCCTGGGATCCCATGTCTCTATGTATGCTGGAACCTGCACTGAGTCCTACACTAACACAGAGGCATCTCTCGTGTTCTAGATGACATTTCCATAAGAAATATCTTGTTCATGCTTTTCTGTTTTGGATAGACAAACACATTCAAACTTTAGTTTAGAACTAAAACTGTGTAACTGGTTAAGCAATCTTTGGATTACAAAATAGGAGTAAATTGTATAAAGTACTACATGCTGCTTATTGACTTCTAGCACCTACAATACAAGAACCAATGCTAATATAGAATTATACAAATTTTAGAGGAAAAGAAAAAAGGTTCCAAACATATGTGACTGAGTTAAAACACTTATACTATAACACAAATACAACAATATTATTTTGAAAATGGTTAGAAGAAATATGATATATTTCTAAGATAAGAATACAGATGTTGATTTGCATTGTATGGCTCTTTCAAGCCTTTCCTTAATCAAAGTTTTGGGTATTTACATTGTAACTTCTGTGGTAGAGCACATATCCTCTTGTGTCTTCAGAGGACAATCATAGAATCCTAGGGTCGAATGGTCCAAGCACCTGTACTAGTACAGGAATGTTACTCTGAAAAATAAGGGCTTCTAACCAAGCCTTCTTTGGGTTCTGGCGAGTGAAGAAAATGGATTCTGACTTCCAGCTCAGTGGCAGGGCATGGAGTGCTGAGCTATGGTTGATACTACAATTATGGGCAGGAATATTGGCTGCAGAGTTTTGCACCTCTCCTCCCACATATGTTGTAGTACCAGTGGATTTATGCTCTGTGTAGATCCACTGATTTCAGTCCCCTTTTACTCACAACACCTTCTTTTGTAGTGCTGCACATGGTCTCTAACTCCTGGTGACTCAATGCAGTGAAAGCACCACATTTTCTTTTATTTTAGTTCTTAGGCACCTGGTGAAATGTAGTTAGGACTTAGCCACTAGAAACCACATTCATGTGTCAAAATTCTTAATTTTTATGCATTAGAAAGAGTCTTTCCAACTGCAGGAATATTTTTGTATGTTATGTGATCCAACACAAGTAAGGCTTCCTAGTACCTTTAGGGAATACTAATATATACTTTTTTTTCTATCCTTACTATTTTTCTTCCCTGCAACCCATCTTTTCAACTGTAATTTGTTTAAGTCATCTCACAAATTTTGTTTCTGTATTTAAAATAAGTCAAGCATTTTTGACAATTTGTTTTCTTAAACAAGTATCTACTGTAACCTTGGATCCATGCGTTGCATTATAGGTAGCTAGAAAAATAACGTAATGACTTCCAAACAGCATTCAAGTTGCCTTACCTATTTTAATAAGAAAGAACAAAAGATATTTAAAAGCAGGATATAGCTGACATTATCTAGTTCCTCTACATGGAGTTACAGGGAATGAGAATAGGTACAATCAATTTATCATGAAAGTATCTTTTTTCTGTGGTACACATAGTATGGAGAATCTGTTCAGTATGCAGCAGTATAATGAAGCAGCAAGAGATAGAGATTATGCTTTCGGTTTTATTCATATTATGCATAAGAATTCAGAATTCGTTCTTTGGAGGATAAGCACCCTAAATCACCTGTAAAACATTTGCCTTATCTTTCAGCATTAAAGCAATGGTAGAAGTACTGCAGAGTTATAAGAAAAAATTAACAAGCTGGGGAAATCAGTTTAACACGTACTCCAAGTCATGTAGTAAAATGTTAACTTTTTATCTGCAGAACTACTTGCTAACACTTAGGCCTAGAAAGACAAACCCCTCCCCCTACCACCAAATTTTATTTTTCTGAACTGAGTAGAAAATATGTAGAAGCAAACGGAACTATATATACTTCTGACAGTTCAAATGATACATAAGTATAAGGGCTGACAAGGGTTGGTTTGTCATTGTAGTTCACTTCGATCAACTCTGCATGGGTCTGTAGGACAATGAAATTCAATGCACTTATAATTTCCAAAAAAGTGAGCTCGGATTCTTTTAAAAGCATTTCTGTGTGAAAACGGATCATTTACATGCCAAAAGCACTTTTAATGTGACATATTTAGCACATGTATTATTGAGAACGAAAGCTGCTTGAACTTAGTGAATTTTAAAGTCTATAAAATGGCACCCTGCTGAGCAGAAAGGTAGCTGTTCAGTGAATTTCCTAGTTATGTGATTATTTTGAATAATAGACTTGTACATAACTTTTTACGAAATTAAAGGTATGACATTTGCTTTAGTTTAGTCCTCTAAATTGCACTTTAGAACATAAAGAATGGGCTGATGTATGAATTTGTTGTTCCTCCAAGCAATTTAACTGATTTTTAAAGAACAGTTTTATGTTTCATCTATTGAGTAACACATCAAACAGTTATCTTAGTGGATTTAATGAGCATTCATGTACAACTTAACTCATATAGGGAATAGCCAGGAACCTTGAAAATAAAACTAAAATATTGTATGTTTTTTTGCTTGCCTAGGATACACTTAGACCCAGATAAGATAGATTATTTGTGCGTGTGTTCTTTTTCACTTGAAGTACAGATGAACAAACCTTAAGACATTCAAAGTGACATTTCAGAAGCACTCTGAATTGGGGATTCTTAACAGAATCTGGTAAAATCTAGAGCAGGGGTTCCCAAACTGTGGTATGAGTACCCCGGGGGTACACAAGACATCTCTAGGAGGTATGCAAGAGAAATTGTGTAATGGATGATTTAATTTCATTATTATAATAATTGGCATTTAAGGGGTTAAAATATAATGTGTACACTGGTAGGGGTACTCTGGTACTGGTTGGGAACCTCTGATCTAGTGGACCTGCTAAATTTGGCTAGAAATCTAATGATATTGCTGCTTCTGGCTGGTAAGGAACAAGCCAAATAATGACCTATATTAGCATACCCTGGCACTTTTGATTTCAACCATATCAGTAATAATACAAAGCATTTGAAGACATTAAATATTGAGAGTCTTCACAGCCGCAAAAGATGTTATCTGATTTTAATTAAGGTTTGGTGGCTGTTTGGGTAAGCCACCCAATATTTTTTTTCAGTCAGTCACCTTTAATTAAACTACATCATCTTCTACATCTTCTGACAAATTTCTTGAACCACCACATGTGGCAAAGGGGACTCAGCTTGGAGAAGACTGTGTACTGGTGCCCTCAGACCTATTCAAGCCGGACCAGCTGATACCAATGACCTTTACCCAGAAAGTGGTTGAAGAGCAGGTCTGGTAGTTGTTGGTGGAGAATCAGTCCCCCTGTTCCCAGGTCTACCAGCTCTACAGCAATGTTTCCATGCATCAGCCTCCCCACCTGGAACTCTGTTTACCCATCTCTTTACCTGAGTGGTACAATGGTGACCAGTTGCATTTCTGCAGGTTCCTCATGCAATACCATATACTATTCATAGCCCAACCTGAGCTCTACTCCCTGAGATACAAAAAGGGTGAGCCTAGTAGATAGTCTTTTAACAGAATATGCTCTGAAGTGGGCCATACCTTTGGTGGAGCACAATAGTCTTGCCTTCCAAGATTGGGGACCATTCCTCAAGGATTTCACAGTCATATTTGGAGACCATCACCCAGCCCAGACAGCAGAGACTGCGCTCTAGTCACTGCATAAGGGGGAAGGTTTTGTTATGGCTTATGCTTCCCTCTTCTGTTGCTATGTAGCAGACACCCAATGGAATGCGGCACCTCAATTCCATTATTTCCTGTGGGGTCTGTGGGAAGAGATCAAGGATGAACTGGCTTGGGTAGAACCCCTCAGAATTTGATATCTTTGTGGACCTGGCCAGCTGGACTTGCCCTTTGCCTCCAGGAATGCAGAGAAGAAAAGAAAGAGGCCTTGTCACCAGCAGGGCCTCACCTTGCTATGGTTGCCCCCAATCCCATGCCAGTGGGTGGGTCACCCTGGCACCCCACGCCAGAAGAATAGGAACACTGCCAGCAGCAGGAGTGGTGTCATGATGGTGGGAACACCATGTGCCCAGAGAAAGGGGGTCAAAGTAAATGAATGATCCTAGGCCTGGTGAAGGTAACAGGCTTGGGGACATTCAAAGTCCCCAAAGCATCTACAGCCCATGAAGTCTGTGACAAACCCAGCCCATGAAATCCCTAATAACTGTTATCTATCTACCTCAGTCCTGGGGCAGAACTGTTTATTTCCCATTCTGACCACTTGCTGGACAATTTCATAGACAAGACCATGATATGAGGACTACAAGTCTTGCTACAGTGCTGATGCAAACTTGAAAACATAGAGACCATAGATAGCTTGCCCCTGGCTTCAGGGCCTATGGAATGGGAGACTACCAGCCTTGAGATGAATCTTTTTGGACACATGGAAACCCTATGCTTTGGGCCATTTACTCCGCACACTACTTTTTGATTCTGGGGTTTCCCTGGCTCATGTGCCATGACTCACTAATTCGTTAGAAAGCTCAGGGTGTCCACTTGAATGCCAACTACTGCCAACTACTGCCAATGTTATTGGGAGACCAGGGGAACAGACCCCATTACAATCCAAGCTGGAGACCTGCCTGGTACAGCCCTTGCCCCCAGAGGTACTACCTCCAGAACCCAAAGCCCATTTGCCCAGGAAATACCAAGAGTTCACAGACATCTTTGAAAAGAAAAATGTGGGTGCTCTTCCTCCGCATCAAGATTATGACTGTCCTATCAATCTACAGCCAGGAATAAGAATTTCTGTGGGACATAGTTATGCTGTCGGAGCCCAAACTCTCCGGCCTCTGTAAGAACCTAAAAGAGAACCTGGCCCAGGGCTTTATATGCAGACCCATTTCACCTGCAGGAGCCCCCATCCAGTTTATTAAAATAAAAGTTTGGGAGTCTGTCTGTGCATTGATTGTTGGGCACTGAATCAGATTACCATCCACCATCAGAAGCTGCTTGATTGGCTCCGAACAGCTTGTATCTTCACCAGACTTGATCTTTGGGGAGCCTATTACCTGCTGTGAATCTGCTGAGGATGAATGGAAGACTGCTATTAGGATGTGGTATGGGCATTTTGAATGCCTAGTCATGCCGTTTGGACTTACCAATGCCCCAGCTACTTTCTAACACTTTATCAACAATGGTCTCAAGAAAAAAAAATCATGAAGTTGTTAGTGTTCCATCTCTGCTCTAGTTCACCAGGCCCTGAACATAGACCGTTGTGTCCTTCAAAATTTTTTCTTCATTTCTTTTTCTCACTCTAATTTATGCCATCTATGGCTCAGTCTCAGTGGCCAGTTTCTCCATGGAGGCACATGTGGCCCCACTTTCACTATAGGGAAACTTGGCCCCATCTTGCTTTAACAAGGATAGAGAACCCAGGGCTCTCAAGGTACCCAGTACTATCATCACAATAGGCATTTCTCAAATTCCAGTCATGCACTCCCTAGGCTTCTTTTATCTCGGTCTTTGAAAATCACAAGTTTCTCTATTTTCCTAAAGTCTTATACTCTTTCACTTTGGAGTCTTCTTCACCCTGACTTCTGTCTAGGAAAATTTTCTCTTCACTGGGAGCTGTCCATCTTGGCACTGGATTACTGGGAGCTCCTACCTCTCCAGCTTTCCCAGCCAGACTACCTCTTCCCCTCTGCTTTATAGCCTTTGGCCAGGTGCTGCCCACTTTACTGATCCTCCAGATCCTAGTCTCACCACAAAGTGTTCACTAGAAGTACATAGACTATCCTTTTGTTCAAAAGGCTTAGTCCATAAACCAATGCCCAAACAAATATGAATGATAAACTGAGTCCAGATGGAAAAAGCAAGGCAGAGAACAAACTCACTTGTGGTTTGCAACAGCCCTCCCTCAATATTGCCGCTTTAAAACAAATAATTAAAAAATTGCTTCAGGCTGTAAATTTCTCATAGGCTAAGAGAAATTGAAAGTCCATGTGTAACAGAGACATCTAGTAATCTCCCATGACAGTTTTTCTCATTTTACAACTTTATAAGACATTTTTTATTAATAAACTAAAGATCTCCAACCTTCCAAAAGAGGGGGGTGGGAATAAACTTTCATTATAAAAATATAAAGATGAAAGGTGAAAGTGTGGCCCTCTTCAAGGCTGAGCATGAAATACTTGTTGGTAATGAAAACCCTCTGAATTCTCCAGAGACTGGAAACCCTTCCCCACAAAATCCTTCATGGAGTTAGGGGGTTTAGGTTGTAGATGTGTTGGTCTAAGGACATAGGCAGATGAAGGGTTTTTGAACCCGAAAGCTTGCTTAATAACTATTCTCCAACCATTTGGGTTGGTCTAATAAAAGATATCACATTTACCCAAGGAACCTTGTCTGTTCATGGAGTTACACATTTAGAACATTTAGAACTAGGTGTTCAGCTTCCAGCTTGCAGACTGTACCCTTGATGGCTCAGCATGGACACAAACTGGTCCATGTTTTGCTGCAAGGTGAAATGTTCAAACTCAAATGAGACATGCTCGAATCCACAAGCAGAACTGGAGGGAACTGTCAGAGCCAACCTCCATGAGCTGGTTTCTGCAGCTTTTCAATGTCACAATCTTGTCCTGGTCCATCAGGAAATTAGCCAGGCATGTCATGCTGCCTTTACCTGCTCAGTAACAGGTAGCAAAAAAGTACACAGTCTCAGAGAAGTCCAAGTCCAGCACACCAAAGAGGGTGCTGAGTGCAGCAAAGAATGGCCACAGTAGGGGACATTCCAGGAAGGCATGGAAGACAGTCTTCTCCGCCTCCTCCTTGAAGATAGGGTAGGCCCCTTATGCCACCAGGTGGACAAAGGTGCCCATGGCTAGAGAGAGAGAGAGAGAAAGAGAGAGAGAGAGAGAGAGAGAGAATGTACCTTAAAAGAGAACTGAGATTATGATATAAAACAATAGGACTGAAATTCCAAGTTATATTTGATGCAAAATCCTTAACTCAGACCACTTTGTCTTCCTTTCCACATTCCCTTTCCTCATTGGGGTGACTAACAATAGACATTTTCTTTTATCTCTAAACTTAATGTAACTTCTGAATGTTATTCTTGATGTAGTGAGAATTGAAGCCAGGGGCCCAGTAGACAAATGCACCCAGTTATATGATGGAACGTGAG
Organism: Alligator mississippiensis; assembly: GCF_030867095.1. NCBI lineage: Eukaryota > Metazoa > Chordata > Crocodylia > Alligatoridae > Alligator > Alligator mississippiensis. Next base: position 245,559,683 of record NC_081825.1, read on the forward strand.
ATGGATTTTCTTGTTGTGTCTGTATGGTGAAATTGCTAGAGATAGAGACAGATTAACTGGAGGGTTTCAAAGGGTTTCTAAGGCATTTTGCAACAGAATTTAGTTTCCCGATTAACATGCCCCTTTAGAGAGGGAGGTATTGAGTACTAGCTGGGACAGGTCATTTCCTGCAAGGAGTGGAAGAGCAGTATCAACCTGTCACCAGTAAACAGATGATTTGGGAAAATGTGAAAACAAAATAATGTGGCAATTTGCATACATAAGGGGCAGACTTGAGGGGAGCTGTTGGCATTTGCCAAATATGCATCTCCTTACTTCTGGCCCTTGATAGGTACATTCAAATTAAGTTCCACAAACAATATTTAAGTAGTAACATTTCTTGCTTCTTTGGCAATTTGTCTCACAGTTTCAAAATTCACCAAATACAGTCTTCATTTTTAAAAATGTTTTGCATAATTTTGAACCACACACACACACACACACACACACAGCTTCATGTATCATCCCGAGATTTAATATTGTTTTGAAGGGCTGTTCATTTCACACTCTTTTGGTGATATCTTTAATATAGCAAAGCAGAAGCTGCTAATCTTTATATCCTGCAGTAATCCAACAGTTACTAATATTGACGTGTGTGTGTGTTGGTGGAAAAAAAAAGGTTGCTTTTAGCAGACACAAGGCAAGGTTTTAATTTGTAGCTGATAATTTGCTACTGGAAGCTTACCCTGATTAGTCTTCTTATGGAACCAACAGTTTTTGAGGTAGTGTGAATTACCTACTGTGTATGTTTTCACCACCCATTCAGGGATGAAAATGAGTTACAACCTAGGCCTCAATTAAAGCCTGAAATAAGAAAACCTAAACTTCTTTTATGTCCTCACTTCTAAAGAATAGAATTAGTTGCTTCTGATATTATTGGAATTGTAATTCACACTCCTGGAAACCCAGCAATGGATCTTTCAGCCCTTCTCAAATGAAGCACATTTCAGCTGTTACCCAATTATCCTGCCTTTGCTCCAAGTCAAATCATCATCCAACAGCTGAGAATTGAAACAGACTCCATTTGTGAAAATGAATGGTGTATTTATCTGGTAATGTGGAATGTTTTAAGTGTTACTCTAGTTGTCCTGCAGAAATTAATACATTATTGCTTGTTCTATTAATTTCCATTTCTGGGAAACTGATTTGTACTTTCTATTTCATTAGTATTATATGCTAGGTTTTTCTATCTGCATTATATGCAAAACATGCCATCCGCATTACAATGACCACAATGGTATCCTTACCCTAAGTGTCTAACTTAAAGAACTCATTGTGGGAATTCTTGTTTCTCCAAAGAGAATCCTCATTGTTTCCTCTGTCAATTGGCATGTAATGGTTCACTAGTCTTTACTGACCAGTTTTCCACAAAATAAATGAATAAATGGAATAAAAACATGATATTAATATCATTCCCTCTGCGATTTCTCCACATTTTTCTTCTACCACAATTGCATGGGCATCAGCAAACTGCTAGAGCATGTTGTTATGTAATAGCCAAATGCAGAACAAGTTTTCAGTAAGAACATTGACCACCTAATAATACAAATCCTGGCATCATCCTGCTATTATAGTATGTCTCCTTAACTTGGTATTTCATTAAAAATATTTCAAAGTAAAATAAGAAAGGATAAGGATTGTGATCATGATTATTATTTCATTCTCCTAGTATTGAGAGGTTCTCCAGCACATGAGAGACTTGCTGTGCTATGTGCATGCAACCATAAAAGACAATCACTGCACTGAACAGAGGACCAGTTATAATATACCTAACTTGTAAGCAGGAAGTGTGATTGTAACATGCACAGACATACACAAACCATCTATAATTTAGCTACCCTTTTAAAAAAATCAGTGAAGTGGCCAAGGCATTAGTTTAGTTAACTGGAAATACATAATACCTACTCAGGTGAGTAACCTCTACTGAAGTCCATGCAGTCTTCCCTGCTATTACATGAGCTAGCTAGCTGAAGGTAATCTTAGCTAAGACTAGCCATGATGCCATCACACTTCCTTGTGGCATTGTATATACCATGCAGGGAAATGGGATTCAATACACAAGGAAAAGGACTACACTGGGCACATCTACACATGCATTTACTGCACAGTAACTTACTGTGTAGTAAGCATTTTTTAGGCCGGCATCTACATGTGCAGCTGTTAAAGCACAGTAATACTGTATATGGACTGATGTGGGACTAAAGTTAGTCCACACATGATAACTTGCATGCTGCAGGTATCAAATTTATGCCCAAGTTGGCATAAGTCACCATAGTTACTGTGCAGTATGGGTGTGCATGTATAGACATGTGCCTGTACTGTGCAGTAATTTTCAGTTACTATGGAGTAACCTAAATGACTGCACAGTTAATGTGTATGTGTAGATGCACCCACTGAGTGCAAAATGCCCGTCCCTGCTCTGAGTGGGGTATTGCTTTGGTTTGTTATACAGTATATTTATTTCACCATGAAAAAATATTCTCAGGTAGAAAAGTTAGAAGTAACCTTATGGAAAAGTTCTACAGGACTTGAGAGAATATTGGAACCAACCTATTAAGTTCTAGAGCAAGCACAGAATTTTCGAATAAACTTTTCGGAAATTTCACTGGAGAATTACATGACATGTTGTTGGTTTTTCAAACAGAGGCTGAAGAACCCCACTTTTCTCCCATACAAACCTATAGGCTATATTCCTATTGAGTTCCATAACACTTTTCAAAAAAGAAAAAATAATAGGAAGCACATTTTCTTTGCTACTCTATGTACATATATTGCTTCTCTTTGTTTTCCAGTTTTATCTCCTATTTCAAGTACCACAGTCTATTTGGACTTCTTCCTTCATTTTTTCCTGAGGCTGCCCTTTTAAGCACAGTTTTTGGTCCCACAGCAGCTAATTTTTTATTGTAAAAATGACATTTAGAATAATGATATCTCCCTGTTCAGATTTTACAGTACTAAGGGTTTAGATTCTGAGCTGGTATACCCTGGCACAGCCCCATATAAGTCAGCAGCTATAAGCTGATTTATACTATCCGAGCTCTGATTTTCTAATTTTAAGAACCTAGAGGGCCACAAAATATTGGTGCAAGGGCAACTTCAGTACTTTGGAGAACACTTTCAGTGTATCCATTTTTCTACAGTCCCCTACACTTCACTATAATCCCATACCTCTGAATAACACACATACACTATTAAGTCAGAATGGGCAATATTAAGTACAACCCATTTTGCATGTGCATAGGAATTATTTGTTTTTTCGTTCCTAGTTCTGTACTTATGGGAGCTTCTCAAAGGGCACAATATCCTTGTAAAGTTGAAATCAGACGATCAGAATGTGTTCACAGCCATATTCCAATAACATTCATTGCCATTGTTCATCATACAGCATAGTTATCCTATAAAGCTGTTGAAAACAGATGGTTGTAAAAAAATCATAACTAGTTGAAATATTCATTGTGAATAATGTTCAGTGTAATTTAGACCTTTTCTCTTTTCACAAACTGAATATGATATCTAGTTATATACACTTGAGTCATGACTTTGAAAATACTTCAGAGCTACAGGTTATTTGCAAAATATCCATTTTGACTATTTGAAATACATTCTTCATTGTGATTGGCCATCTAAGTCAAGTGGTATGATTTTTGCAGCCTGTTTGTGCTCATTTAAATGCTTTGAACAGCAGATTAGCAAATAACGCACAGTCATTATGTACATGCACATGTACATAATATAAACAAGTTCTCTTATTCATGTATGTGTATTCTCCCAAAAAGTGAAGCTATACATATGATATTCTAATTTATATAATTTCCTTTACTGTACCCAATTGTACATTAGAAAACAAAACAAGCATTTTTCATATATTGTTCTCGCATTTTCTTCCCATGGGAAGAAATATGTGTAGCTTCTTGTTTTGTTAAGATTTTTTTTTAATTCCTTTAAAAATTCATAGGAACAAAATGCAGTTCTCATAAATATTTGTGAATAATGAATAAAAATGAAAGCTCACATGGGTAAATGGAACAGAAGTTGAGAATTCAGATAATTTTTGTAGATAATCTATTCAGTACTCAGCCAGTTCTAGTAAAAAGGTTAATGTAATTATGAACCATATTATAATACCAAGAACTTAGAAAAAAAAGTGAAATAGATTTTACTCCTTTTTGCTACTACATTGGTAGACATTTTATAACAAGAAAATAGAGGTGACTTGGAGAAAAAGCTGCATTTGAAAATAGATATTCTATGTTTTGTATTCAAAAAAGATATTTCCCAGTTCAATAAAAAACAAGTGCAATCTTGAATATAATTTTGTTAAAGAAATACCACAATATTTTCTATGGTCTACTTCTTTTAAGGTAGTCCCAGTAATAAAAATGGAGTGCCATAGCCCATTATTCTTGTTCATAAGGCCATATGAAAAGCACTTACATTATATACTGCCTGCCATACACTCAAGGGATTAAATGTCAGGCAGGGTCTATGATTTTTTTCTAAGTACTGCACATGGATCCTGCCATACAATAAACTTGGTAAGTGCAATAATAGGCAAGTACCAGGTGCAATACAAACTCCAGTTTATGCAGTGCTTTAAAATATCAAGACACCTCAAGATAATTTGCCAAAGATATACAGTAATTGAATAATACAGTCTGCAGTTCCAAGCTAATGACTGTAAGCAAACGGAAAACAACTGAGTCTTCTCTGCTATCAGGGTAGGGAATCTTTCTGTTCCTTAATCTTTGCCTCTCCTGGGGCTGTCAATTGTGCAAAATGGTTTGAAATTATGGATTTTTTTTCCTATGGACTGCAATTTGCCAGGGACTATTTCAAGTAAACAAAGTCATTCAATTTATGATCTGATTGCCTCTCCCCCTACTACTTTTACAATGCATTTTCTGTAATTCTTATGTTATTGATCAAGAAGAGTTTTGTAAATATTCTACACAATAGTCTTGTGGCTTACCTCCAGAGGAAGTCATATGACTTAGTGTATCTTCAGCTTATACTTTGCAGCAAGACAGTTAAATTATATTTTCACTCTGTTTTTACAGGATACAAATTTCAGTTTGCATATCCTGTGGGGGGAAAAAAAAGGTTCTACCATTGACTTCAGTGAGGCCAGGACTTATCTACATACTTCTACATATAGTATAAAATGACAGCTTTTGCAAAGACAACATAGAATTTTAAACAGGAAAATTAAATTCAGCATCAGAATCTGCTTCTAAGCACTCATTTTCTCCTCTCTGACATGACCCACAAGAAGGGAAGGTATTAAAAAGAACGTGTGTAGCCTCCCCACTTGTACTGTTAAAGGGAACTTTTCAAAATGGAACTGGACCCTCCCCAGTAGAGTCAAAAGCAAATATCACAGCCGTCTTTGGAAGGTCAGCAAGACACTTTTGAACGTGCTCAGGGGGTGATAGCTGGCACCCATGGTGGTTGTATCACATATGCCCAGTAGAGGAAATATGCCCTAGCAACCAGCTTCTGTAAGTACAGAGGAGTCCATAATGGCTAAGTACAGATAGTCAAAAAGCCTGAGGTGTAATTGATCCAATATATGCAGGTTTCTCTAAGCTGCATAGATTGGACCATTAATGAATGGAACTCACATTCATTCTTTTCTTGGGGGAGGCAGGTAAATGACTGTACTGGTGGAGGCCAGAAGGTGAGGGATGCTCCTGTATGCCTCCCAGCCTTCTGGACAATACAGAGGAAAGACGAGTCCTGCTGAGCAGGGGGCATTCCTGATTGGCTGCCAGCACATGCCTTTGTACCCATCCTGTTCCTGCATCCTCCCCCTCCACCATCTGTCAGGCAGCAGCTGCAGACATCCAGGGGGAGGAGGCGGTGCAGGGTTCCAGGGTTCGAGCAGGACAGTCTCCCCACCTCCTCCCACCTCCAAGCCAGTGCTGACTTCCTGGCTGAAGCTGCTTCTCTGTAGACATGGGGCTCTGGTTCCTAGGGAGACAGCAGGACAACTATGCACAACCAAGCTGCAGAGAAGCAACTTCAGCCAGGAATCCGGTGCTGGCTCTGGAGGGGAAATCCTGTTAGCCCTTTCCAGAGCTGCTGCAGTGCATGTTCCCTGGGTTCAGATGGGACAGGGCAGGGACACTGTCCTGCTGACCCAGCCAGGAATGTGACGTGCGCCACTGGCACCACCTCCCCACCAGCAGCTTGTGAGGCTCACTCCCCCTCCCCCCCACATCTGTCCTGCCTATGGGTGACAAGCAGAGAGCTCAGGAGTGGGGCTGGCTAGGTGCCTGCTGCTCATCTGAGAGCACTGGCTCCAGGCAAGGGGGAATTAGGAGGTGCTACAAAGTTCCCTGGGATGCCAGCAGGCAGCAGTCTCCCTTGATTTGCGAGTGGACTTGGCACTGACATTCAATGAACCAGTCTAACCTAGATTGAGTAAGTAGACTGGGATCCGCCATTTTGAAACTAGTCTATGTGCCTGAAACTTCTGTTTTGTTATGTGTATTGACTGGTTTGTGGCCACCTAAACCGGAAAAAGTGTAATGTCTGCACCTGGCCGATATGCTTAGTTCTGCTGGAAACCACTGTGAAGAGGGAAATAACTTTCTGCCAGAGAATGACCATGGCAGGAAGCTTGTCTGTTCACTCTTCACTGTTTATAGAGCAATAAGACCTGAAACCAGAGTGGAGGTATCCAGGAGCAGCTGCTTTGCCTGTTTCCATTTAATGGACTCAGAATACTAGGAGTTCTCCAGGATTGTGCATCATTGGTTTACAGAGTATTCTCCATAGAGGAATCATAAAATCACAGAACGTTATGGTTGGAAGGGACCATAAAAGATCATCTAGTCCAACCCCCTGCTCAAAGGAGGTCCATCTCCTACTAGATCATCTCAGCCAAAGCTTTGTCTAGCCAGGTTTTGAAAACCTCCAAGGATGCAGCTTCTACCACCTCTCTGGGTAAACTTTTCCAGTGTTTTACTACCCTTCTAGTGAAAAAAATTCTTCCTAATATCTAATCTAAACTTCCCTTGCTGCAACTTGAGACCGTTGCTCCTTGTTCCATCATCTGCTACCACTAAGAACAGTCTAGCTCTATCCTTTTTCAAAACCCCCTTTAGGTAGTTCATAGATTCATAGATGTTAGGGTCGGAAGGGACCTCAATAGATCATCAAGTCCGACCCCCTGCATAAGCAGGAAAGAGTGCTGGGTCTAGATGACCCCAGCTAGATACTCGTCTAACCTCCTCTTGAAGACCCCCAGGGTAGGGGAGAGCACCACCTCCCTTGGGAGCCCGTTCCAGACCTTGGCCACTCGAACTGTGAAGAAGTTCTTCCTTATGTCCAGTCTAAATCTGCTCTCTGCTAGCTTGTGGCCATTGTTTCTTGTAACCCCCGGGGGCGCCTTGGTGAATAAATCCTCACCAATTCCCTTCTGTGCCCCCGTGATGAACTTATAGGCAGCTACAAGGTCGCCTCTCAACCTTCCCTTGCTGAGGCTGAAAAGGTCCAGTTTCTCTAGTCTCTCCTCGTAGGGCTTGGTCTGCAGGCCCTTGACCATACGAGTTGCCCTTTGCTGTACCCTCTCCAGGTTATCCGCATCCTTCTTGAAGTGTGGCACCCAGAATTGCATGCAGTACTCCAACTGCGGTCTGACCAACGCCCTATAGAGGGGAAGTATCACCTCCCTGGACCTATTTGTCATGCATCTGCTGATGCACGATAAAGTGCCATTGGCTTTTCTGATGGCTTTGTCACACTGCCGACTCATGTTCATCTTGGAGTCCACTAGGACTCCAAGATCCCTTTCCACCTGTGCCACCCAGCAGGTCATTCCCTAGGCTGTAGGTGTGCTGGACATTTTTCCTCCCTAGTTGGAGGCTGCTATTAAATCCCCTCTCAGTCTTTTCTTCTCTCAACTAAATGAGCCCAGTTACCTCAGCCTCTCCTCATAAGTCATGTCCCCCAGCCCCCTCACTGTTTTTGTTGCCTTCTGCTGGACTCCCTCCAATTTGTTCACATCCTTCCTGTAGTGGGGAGCCCAAAACTGAACACAATACTCCAGATGTGGTCTCACCAGTGCTGAATAGAGGGAAATAATCACTTTCTTTTGCCTACTAGCAACACACCTACCAATGCAGCCCAGTATGCCGCTCGCCTTCTTGGCAACATGAGCACACTGCTGGGTCATATTCAGCTTATTGCTCACTGTAACCTCCAGGTCCTTTTCCGCAGAATTGCTGCCCAGCCAGTCAGCCCCAGCCTGCACTGATTCATGGGATTGTTCTGTCCTAAGTTCAGGACTTTGCACTTGTTCTTGTTGAAGCTCATGAGATTTCTTTTGACTCAATCCTCCAATTTGTCTAAGTCACTCTGAATCTTAGCCCTACCCTCCAGTGTATCTACTATTCCCCCCAGCTTGGTGAACAATATAATATATATAATGTGGGGAACAATAGAATACATATACTGTGATTCTTAATATCCTATTTATACAATTTTCATTTATTACCTGTTATCCATAGTAACAGATGCTGATGATTTTAGATGCTTTCTTGTTTCATTATTAGTCATTGAGGCAACTTTAATTACAAGTACCCCACGATAGGGGCTGCTAGTCTACACAGTGAATTCAGAGGAACTGTGCACTTTATACTACAGATTCTTTGTATATGCAGAGATGGGAATTTAGCTAGGGTGGTATTTCACCTACAGTCGGCACAATACCATCATTTCATATTAGTGCTCTGTGGGTTATCAAGGACTTATGAGGAAAAGCTGAGACAACTGGAGTTATTTAGTCTGGCAAAGAGAAGACTGAAGGGGGAGTTGATAACAGTCTTCAAATACTTGACAGGCAATTATAGAGAGGATAGGGATGGGGTTTTCTCTGTGGTGGCAGGGGATAGGACTAGGAGCAATGGCCTCAGGAGGCAGCAGGAGAAATTTAGGTAGAAGATGAGAAGGAACATTCTGACTGTGAGGGGGGTCAAGCCCTGGAACAGGCTACCTAGAAAAACTGTGGAATCTTCCTCCTTGGAAGTTTGCAAGTGGAGATTAAACAGATACTTGTCTGGTATGGTTTAGTCAGGGATGATCCTGCCTTGAGCAGGGGGCTGGAATAGATGACTTCATTAGGTCCCTTCCAGCCCTACTTTCCTACGATCCTATGATTCTAACAGTGGCTCTGCAAAACAGGCACACATTGTAATTGTGAGTCCTCATTAGGTATTACAGCTGCTGAAAACACATTTACGTTCTTCAGTGCATCCATTTTTCCATGTAGCTGTGAGGGGGAGAGCATCTAAAATACAGTATGTTTCCTTTGACAGGTTTGCTACCACTTGAGATGGCCTCACAGAGCAGGGTGACCATATGTCCTCATTTAGCCAGGACAGTCCTGGATTTCAGGGAACAATCCTGGCTAGCTATTTAGAATTATAACGGGCTTTCAAGAAATGCAGGGGTAGAAGGTGTAGGATGGCTGGGAGTCAGAGAGATGTGGAGCGCCTTTCAGGGAGGCAAGCAAGAAAGCCCCAGCACCACCAACTTGTGGGGGGGGGGGGGGAGGGAGGAATGGGATAGTGTCCTGGATCCCTAAATGATGTCCTGGATTTCCAGGATTTCCTTATGGTCAGCCTACCAAATGCCCATTGTGGGACATTTGCCAATATAACTCCTGATTTACCTGCAGTGCTTTACTACTAGCACAAGGTGACATGACAAGCAGATGGTGACATATTACTCAGGGCTTTATTAAACCTGTTGAGAAGCCACTGTTATAGGCTGGAGATCTTCATCTTATACCTCAACAGCAAGCCCAGGATTTTCATTTTTGTCGAATGAAATTTCCCATTGAAATTTGCTCCTCTCTGTTTTTACTCATCAAATTACACTGGGATAAATAATTTTACTCCTCTATGCCATTCTTCATGTCTATAGTTCATCCCTCAACTTGGTAAAGTAGCTCAATGTATTTATGACTACAAATATGCAGATGCTATAGTTTACTTTCTTCCGTCTTAAGGCTTTTCTGCTGGGACATAGAATGAGGACTGTGAACTCTTAACACTTCTATCCCTGGACAAATTCTACTTATTACAAAGTACTATGTAATAGTTATTCAATATTTAGCAAGCAGCTGCAAGGCTCTGACCAAGCATTCTTAATAGAAAAAAAACATATTTTGTATTTTTAACTCCTGCAATACACTCAGTCAAGGACTGTTAATATATAAGTTTGCATATCCATCCTCACAGCAATGAAAATGCAAATGGACATACTGGTAGTAACAGCTCTATACACTGCCCTGTCATTGACCTCAACTTCAATCAGGGTAGACCACACTTTTAAAGAGGGGCAATGGAAGTGGAGTGAAGGCAATTCAGCTACAAGGCTTCTACAGGTCAATTCTGAGCAAGACTCTTTTGAGGAAAGACTGCCAATTTAGGTAAATTATGTGTGGTGGCTTTGTGATGTAGATTACTGTCCATGAGGGACTGGGCTGAAAACACTAAACTCATTGTATATGCACATATAGATTATGTGATAAAGTTAACTGTAAATTAAGAGATCTATACTGTCATAAAAACTGTCTTGGTAAAACCATTAGCAAATTGCACGCTAGCTGCATTTTCCAGTTTAGAGTACTGCAGTGGTGTCTGACTTTACATTTCTTTCCTATATTCAAAGGCTGAATTCCATCTGACAATCTCACTGCATTTTGGGGACCGACAGTTGAACTCTCAGGCTATGAAATAGCACCCTGATATATGGATGTAAAATTAGAGCTGAGTTTTCTTTCTCCTTTAGCCAGCTGGGTCTCTTAAACTGGGATTATTCATCTATCCAAACTCTGGTCAGCTTTCTCAAATGTCACTGAAAAATCCAAAATACTACAGAAGACATAGGTTTGGATGCATAGCTCTGAATAGAATAAATGAACGTGAATGCCATTAAATATTTCTAAGTTTTTGTTTAGGGGAAAATGGAAATTTAAATGATTTAGGATTTGTATAACACTTAACAGCATTTTCTCTGAGATTCTGGCAATGTATTCCATTTAGACATTATGCGATAGTATATTATCTAAAGTGAGATAATGCTGAAAAATGCAGAACTAATGCTGAAAATAATCCCTTTAAATTTCACATGTGCATGTTCAAATAACAAAATAGAGGACTTTGGAAAAGCTAAACTAGACTCCCATATCATGTGTGGTGACCATAATCAACATTGTTCTCAAGGAAACTTCTGGAACCTCAGGGAATTTAGAAAAAAAAGCACTAATGAATGTCACACTGTGCAGTTTATGTTTAAATTTGGGGAAGAAAATTTGTAGTGCAAAAGGCTGCATTGGTGTGACTTTACAGACAGAACTTGCTTACATATGTTAATATTCTTGTGAAAGTAATGCTTCCTCTTTTCTGCTGTCTAGAAAAGATCATAAATTGAAGTGCCTTATGAAATTACCAGCCTTTCTTCTTAATTAGATTCATGGAGGAGTTCCTTTACATCAAAGACATAATGGAAAGTCCAGTTGCTAGTTTAGAATTCTAAAAATATGGTAAATTTTGGCACTGCAAATGTGCTACCCCTTATAGGGCTCCATAAATTGGAGGGCATGGTCCTATAAACAAAGCATCATCCCTTAGAGAAGGAGTAGAAACTGATGGATGCAGAGGTTGTCTGTTTTCTTACCCTTTTTCCAATTAAAGGCAGTTTTAAAAGTTCACTGGTGCAGTGTTCAGCAAAGTGAAACCTAGTGCAGCTGGAGATAAACATTAGAAAGGTCCAAGCTAAGGGACAACCAGCCTTTGGATTTTTGGTTCATTTTTACAGGCTTTCTGTAAAAATATGGAAGATGATTAAAAAAAAGATTTATTTTTCCTGGTCTCATTTCATCACACAGCTTTGTCCTTAAAACAGGGAAGTTCTGCCTCTTGTCTCCCTGTCCTGAGCAACAACCCTGTTTTATATTCTGAGCCCAGCTAGATTAATATCTTTTCTGCACTTGAGAAGTGTGCTGGTAGAAATGTATGGCAAACCCTCCTACAGATGCAGTCTATAGATGCAGCAAAAAGTGTTTTTTTTTGTTCCTTATATAGCCTACACGAGATCCCAAATGAAATAAGTTAGAATGGCACTCCTAGGAGATGTAACTATGCCTAGAAGCATTGCAAAAGACAGAGGTACTTAACCAGAGACCTGTGACCACATCTATGGGCTGGAGGTGGGGTCACAAACAGGTTTTGGATGTTGTGAGCCTTCTGAGTTTCTCACATGAGAGAAAGGACCCAAGTAGGGAAGAGAAGATCCTGGACAATTCAAATATGGAAAATATTGAAAATCCACCCACAGAATCTTTAAAGCAGCTAGTAAAGATTATTTGGAAAAATGAAGGAATTAGTACCAAGAGCCTGGTTCCTTTTTGCATAATAGCTTGATCAGTCTTGCACCAGACTGGTATTTATTTCCTTAGTCCAATCCACTTGATTTTTGCACTGCACATAAAGTACAATCTTTCTATAATGTTTCCCCCAATACTTGAGATTCTAAATAACCCTCACATCTGCTATTGGCATACAGTTTTATTTAGCAACTGTGATCCTGAAGAAAGATCTGCTCTGTTCCCTTGTATCATCAAAGGTTTTTCTTTCAAAATAAAGGAGATCAAGAGCTGTAGCAGCAGATCATGTTATATATTTCAAAGGACAAGACCTTTTCTAAAAGCATCAGTGTTATCCTGGGGCCATAGCCAGTCATGAGGGCAATGTCCAGAAGCTACAACATAGCTTCTAACATACTGTCTTCCACCAAGAAACACATTTCTGCTTGACATCTTTACAGAATAAACTTAGTTTCCTCACCCTGGCCTCATAAGTCATGTGCCCCAGCCCCCTCACCATTTTTGTTGCTGTCTGCTGGACTCTCTCCAGCTTGTCCACATTCTTTCTATAGTGGTACATCCAAAACTGGACACTACTCCAGGTGTGGCTTCACCAGCACAGAATAGTAAAGAATAATCACTTCCCTTGATCTGCTGGCAATGCTCCTACTAAGGCAGTATGCTGTTAGCCTTTTTGGCAACAAGGGTGCACTGTTGACTCATATCCAGCTTATTGTCCATTCTAACCCCCAGGTCCTTTTCTGCAGAGCTGCTGCTTAGCCAGTATGTCCCCAGGCTATAACAGTGTATGAGAGTCTTTTGTCCTAAGTGCAGGACTTTGCACTTCTTCTTGTTGAATTTCATGAGATTTCTTTTGCCTCAATCCACAAATTTGCCTAGGTGCCTCTGAATCCTAGTCCTACCCTCCAGGGTATTTACTACACACCCCTAGCTTGGTGTCACCTGTGAACTTGCTGAGGGTGTAATCCATCCTATCTTCCAAATCAGTTATGAAGATATTGAACAAAACTGGCCACAGGACCGACCCCTAGGGCACCATACACACTGGCTGCCAGTTAGACATTGAGCTGTTGATTACTACCCATTGAGCCCGACAATCCAGCCAGCTTTCTATCTACCTTATAGTCCATTCATAGAACCCATACTTCCTTAGCTTGCTTGCAAGAATGCTGTGGGAGACTGTATCAAAAACCTTGCTAAAGTCAAGGTATATTATGTCCACTGTTTTTCCCGCATCCACAGAGCCAATAATTTCATCATAGAAAGCAGTCTAGTTGATCAGACTTGCCGTACCCTTGGTAAATCCATGCTGACTGTTCCTGATCACTGTCTTCTCCTCCAAATGCTTAGAAATGGATTCTTTGAGGAACTGATCCATGATTTTTCTGGGGACTGAGGTGAGGCTGACTGGTCTGTAGTTCCTTGGATTCTCCTTCTTTCTTTTCTTAAAGATGGGCACTATATTTGCCCTTTTCCAATTATCTGGTCCCCCAATTGCTGCAAGTTTTCAGAGCTAATGGCATTGCATTTGTACATGTCCAGTTTTTCTAATTAGTCCCTAACTTGTTCTTTCATCACTGAGGGCTGGTGACAAAGCTATCAGTCTTACAGTTTCATAAGCACTACATTGAGATGCTCCATTTTATAAATAACAATCATAACAACTCTGAACAATAAACCTGGGGGAAATATGTCATTTTAATGGCAAACATTTTCCCTCACTTCATGGTACAAGACATTTTTGAAGAACTGTTGTGGCTGTTCAAAATTATTTTCTTTCAAAGACAATATAAATACTGTAACATGCAATGGAGCACTGTACTATTGCTTTTGCTGTACAATGTAAGAAATATTCTTCAGAAACACTTACACCCTGCCTGCAGCCATGTTGCAAGCTGCCTGATAGGACTCCTATACTCAGTTCTTTTGGGATTCTTCTACCCTAGGCAAAATGAGTAACAATTACCCTCAGTTTAGAAGGAAATAGAACTTATTAAGCTACATTTGCAAAGAGCCTTTAAGGACCTACAGCAAGGGTCAAATTGACCAGTGCAGACATTCCCCACAATGTTTTCTCTTAACTTTTAAATATTTCAATAATCCTAAATATGGGGAGATCTCAGGCAATGTAGCTACACAGTGCGGGCTGCATCTTCCTGGATATCATGAGTAGTGGACTCTATGCTGTTGTTGTACTGGCAGCTGAGGAACATCCCAAATGAAAAGAAATTAAACAATAGCGTCTGGTGGGACAGGCAGTGCAATGTGCTCAGGGAGCCATGCGATAGAGGTGCAGAGGGATCTGGCTAAAATTATAGTCTGGATTCTGGGGTAACACCTGCAGGGGGCTTTACATAGACCCATGGACATAAAACCCTGCTATCACCGCAAAGGCCTATGCGTATTTGTCTGTCATTTAAGCAAATTCCTTCTGTAGGCCCTACTCTGAAAACAAGACTGAATTTTGCTTGAACAAAAATGCAGGATCAGTTCACCAAAATAAACAAGAGTTTATATAAGAACTAATAATAAAAGGCTTATATTTTTGAATATGCAAATGAGTTTTTATACACAAACAGATGTACCCACATATTCTTAGGTGCAGTTTAGAACCCTTTAGAAACAAAGAACCATGCATTTTAATTGCTGTAGTATTTCTGTATGGTGCAAACCTGTATGTTTTAAGCCTGTATTTATGCCAATAACTTCTTTGGTGGGAATTGTTACTTTTATAGAGGAAGAATGAAGGCATTTTGTGACTCTCTTACAAACCAGCCACAGGCATTTACATTGAAAACTTAACTATTGTTCCAATTAATATTTCTTTTTGTGTCTATATGTTTTTGCTGTGCATTCAGTATACTGATGTTCAGAAAGAAAGCATTTAAAGCTGTCTTTTATAATACAGCTAACAAAAAAAGAGGGAATAGGAAACAATAAAACTTGTTACATGATTCTGTGAGAGGGATATGAGTTTTATGGATTAGGACAGATTTAGAAATGTAATAAAATTATATTTAGTATATGTATGTATCATTTAACCAAAATATCATAATGTAATTGCCAAGATACAGTACAAAAGTTATAAATCATTTTGAGTTATTCTTACTCTGTATCTATAGCTTGATCTTAATGCTTTAATCACTCTGAATGGGAAATTTAAGTAATAACCATCAAATTTCTTCATCTGGTGTTTCAAAGGCAATTTCATTTTCAGTGTGATTGTTGTAAATGGCTTTTATAGCACAACAACCCCAGAGTATGGGCACGAAGTGTACCTTAAATGGTAGAAATGCCAGGAAGACATACCCAAGCTAGCTCTGAATGAGGTAACCTGGCTATCAGAAACAGTATAGGTGCATCAGCACACTCTTTGGTGCAGGATAATTAACTAGCCACAAAGCAAGGTATATTAGCCTGAGCACAACATAACAGTAACACGCCTGGATTTCTTCTTGTGCCTGAGTTAGCTCGTTCAGATTTAAGTCAGGTACTTCTACATGGCATTGCATTGTACAGCCTACTAGACATACTTATGAGTCTCTGGTGTAAGCACGCTTACACAAATCCCTATAAGAGCAAGGTCATATCAAGGCAGTGATTTCTGAGTAGTAGGTCAAGCATATGCTCTTACACAAGTGGAATTGTATAGGCTTTGGGTGGTCTGAGACTGTGCAACATTTATTGGAATCAGTAACTAGGAGTGGTTTGGAGATACTGAACACAAAGCTGTATTATGCTGGAGCTCTGAAATAGCATATGTGTATGTAAATATTGCTGCTGTTTTCACTGATAATCCATCTTTGCTAAAGGCCCTAGGACACTTTAAGTGCACATTGTAAATAATAAATCAGAAAAATATACACTAGTTCTGCTCATGTTTCCCTTACAGCGAAGGGTTAAATTCATAAGGAAGTACAGTGGCCAGAAAATAGTTCAAAGGCCAAATTTAGCTGAAAAAGAAGCTAAAGGTCAGAGTGCAATTGCACCCTGACATTTATGCATATAATTGCTATCCATCCATTTTAGTCAGGAACCTAGCTAGCCATTTTTGCATTCAGTCATCCATTTGCATGCACCCTTTTGGTAATTGCTTCTGTAAATATAAATGCAAAATTGACCTCTGGCCTCCATTTTTCAAAGTGTAGCCATATGTAGATATGTGTATATAGGTATATACATTATACATAACCTATAATATATATACACACAATAGTATAGGCAGAGTTCAGTGTTCTAGAAATCTGCTCTTCACAAATGTGTTTGTATTATTATTATGTTCTCAAATAATCAGAAGTGAAAGAAATGAGAAAAGGGCAAATCTGGCATAAGTAGGAAGAAACACTCATTTGAAAGAGGAAGTAGTGCTGAGGAGGAAAAGTGTGATGGTGATGTTATGTACTGATCAAATATTTTAGCCAGAAACTATGAGAAACACTACTGTTCAGAATAATGAGACAGATCTTCAGTGGATATAACTCAGCATAGTCACATTAAAAACAATATGGCTACATGAATTTATACAAGGTGAAGATCTGGCACATTATATTTATACTTCAATAGCTCATTATTAATCTGAAAATCAGAAATATAACAACTTGTCATTTATTTAACCTCAGATGATGGAAGGTTAAACCAACTATGGGAAGCCCATAATAAATAGCAGGGACGTTCTGAGGTCACAAATGAAGGCTGTCGTTTTTGTATTCAGGCCGATGATAAAAGAGTTTTTAAATGTTTGGACATTCAATCTATGTAATGCCACAACCTGGACATACCCTTTTGCCAAACACAGCCTCACTAAATCCTCTTGGAATGTTGTTTACCTCTGAATAAATCAAATTTGACAGTGTAGGTTAACTTTACTGATTCATTTTTCCATCACAAATGATTGATATTTTTTACAGAAGGAAAGCTTCAGAATTCTTATTGCACCACTGACTTTCGGGAGGGAGATTGCTGTTGAATGACACAGGAAAATCCACACCATTTTTCTGGTACTTTGTTTCCCAATACTCTACCCTCTCTCAGTGCAGGAGCTATCTGTCTCAAATCAGGATTACTCAGTAAGAATGGTTTATCAATTACTTTAAGTCAGTATCTATCTCCAGAGGCTGAACATGTTGTACTGTGCAGTTTACTGCAATGGTTCAGAACTAAAATCCAGAATCCATTATGAATCCTTATGTCACATAGCAATAAAGAACAGGTTACTGACTGAAACTGAGCAAGATCTGAGGCAGAAAGGTTTGTTTGCTGATCAAAAAGTCCATACAATAAAAAAAAAAAAAAAGATGAAAAGAGAATAGAATGATAAGGATAAAAAAAACTAAAAGAGTATTAAAAAAAACCAAAAAATCTTTGCCAAGAATTTTTCAAAATTTTCCTTTACAGACTGGTAAGTCATTCCACTTCCTACTAGTTTGCCTTTGTATGTTATTTCATTAGATTTAATACCCAGAAAACCTCAAAATACTTTGCATTAAATGTAAGACAGAATTTAAAATGTTAATGTATTTTACTGACTGTTTGTGCAAGTGGATCTGCCATTGATGTGTGTATCTGTATATTCAACTGTAGCACCAGTTGTTTTTATTAATCTTTTGCCCTAGGTCAGTGGTTTTCAACCTTTTTTCATTTGCACACCCATAAAAAATTTTGAATGGAGGTGTAAACCCCTTTGTATTGTAAGTGTGGGTATTCATATACTTTTGATTGATCATGGTCATCTGTTGCTGACCCCTTGGACATAGACTGCAGACCCCCAGGGGTCCACAGGCTACAGGCTGAAAACCACTGCCTTAGATCCATGATAGGCCTGAATTTAATATCAGTGCAAACAAGTGTACACACATTTTGATTATCATGTGATGCACAGTGCATTACATATAAAAGTGGAGCAACACCTCATTGAAGTTTCAATATTCTATTTAAGAATGATGTTAAAACATTAGCAATAGCACATAAGCATTGAAAAAAAAAAAAATCAAGAATCAGCCACGTTAGAGGTTTTGCAAATTATATTGTTTCTGCCTGCATGTTCACATCCATTCATAAGTGCATGATCACATGCTATTTTTCATGTAATGTCAGATGTGTTTTTTTACATTACATACACATAATTTCTTATAATACTTTTTAATTGTCTCTGCTTTCTCTAATTTTATCCTCATCATCGTCTAAGATATCTTTATTACAGAGGAGCAAACTACCTACTCTAAATAGGTTATTTGATAAAATAGCCAGTTTTTTTCTTCTTAAGCTATCTAGGGGCAGGTTCTTATTATTTTATTTTTAAAAATAATTCAGTAAATGTTTATGCACATATATTTTAGTATGTGGATTGATTATCTATTACGGTAATTATTGCACCATTCATTTTTATAATGAACTATTTCTGCTTTTTGATGACTCACCCATAGCACACGGTATTTGTTCAGTTCCTTGAAGACCTTATATAAAACACTTCTGTTGATTTCAGTGGGTATCCTTTAACTTCATTAAGCACTGGATCAGACCCTGAGTGAATAGGGGATTAAACAAGAAGACTTGAGACCAGAACACTTAAGCAAACACCTAAGCATTACCTAGAATAAGAAACAGAAAAGAACTAAATTGCAAAGCAATTCCTTGCTTCATTTCTGCTTTGAAATGTTTATAATACAGTAATTTTACAGACAGAATTAAACAGTTCCCTGCCTCAAAATGAATCCAGTTTCAGACCCTGATGTCCACTGATTCTCCTTGTAAAATAGGATTCTAATAGGCAACACACATACACATCAGGGAGAGACAATGCTGCATATTATTTTAACAATACATGTTTTTGTAGCTGAAATGAAAACAAATTAACAAACAAACAAAATGCAGTTTTTCACTGTAGAATCTAAAAGATGGCCAATCCATATGCTTACTCTATTAGTACTACAAATAAATTCACTGCAACACAATTAATTTTCATGGTCAAATAATAAACATCAGAAAAATTAAGTTCTTAAGTAGCGTAAGCAAGAAGGACATTGCTGTTGACAGGACTTTGTCCCATTTAACCTCAGTGGGTGTGTTTACATGAGATACTTACAGTGAAGCTGACTAATTAACTCCACAGTAAAATGTCACCAGCTACATGTGCAACCCTATTGGGTTGCAGTAGACTAATGCTGCTGTAGGGTAGCCCTGCTAAACACAAGTAACACCCTGTGGCTGCATTGTTTTGTTACAGCACACATGTAAAAAGTAATGGGGCTGGCTCGGGAATGAGGGTGCTTCAGCATGCGGCCAGCCGGCAGGTCTAGTTTGATCTATTTAACATAACTGTAGTACTTTTCATTTTTAAAAATACATTCTTGTCCTAAAATGAGCTTTATTTACTGAAGCCTCACTTCCCATGATTTACTGTGTCCAATTTCACCCTTATTTGGATCCCCAAATTATCCTTATTTTTATACCCTTTACCTGTTAAGCACCTCCCCTCCATTCTCCACACCTTCATTATTTTTTTTTGTCTTGAAAATTCAATGATCACTTTAAGCCCTATTGATCTGGGTATAAGAAAGATGATATTTTGCAAAAAATGTTGAGGACATGAAATTTGTTCTTATTTTGATGTTGATTGAATCAAGAGGAAAGGGAAGGAGCAAAGCCATGGAATACTCTGAGGCGGGGATTTTTCAGTTTCTGCTGTTGGAACTATTCTACTTTGAATACAAAATTAAATATTCATTGGGTCAGCAGGAGATCCACTCAATAGCTCTGTGTTTAGAAATGTCATATGGGATGTAGAAGACCCAGATACAAATCCCTACTCTGCATAATTTAGAGCAGAGACTTGGATCTCCCTCTATCAGGTGTGTGCCCTAAACAGGCTACTAGATGCTGTGTGATTGGTTTCTTGCATTCTCTCTCCTGCTCTGCCCAGAAATTCTATCCTAGACCTGATGAACTTTTCTGATGTAAAAATGTCTAATCAAAAGATTCTTGACAAGCTGTAGGTACAAAGCATGTGAGATGCAGAACAAAAGCATTGCTAAAACACAGTCTGAAAACTAACATTAAACCAGGTCTACTGTAAAGCTTCACTTTGGAAGACTCACTCTATTAATAGCTCTCCTCAGTTAGTTAGCGGCTTTAACTTTCCCATATGGTTTTCAGTAAAAGCTGCCATCCTTTATTAGCTCCCCTCATTTAATAGCCATGCCTTTACCCTGCAAGCCACTGGGGAAAGCGATTACATTTCACAAAAGCTATTGTCAATCTGAAGCTACCCTCAGTATAAAGCTATAGGAGAAAGTAATTGCATTTAATAAAAACAGTAGCTTCTAAATAAAAGAGGAATATTGTTCTAATCAACCATTATATTCTCCCCAGGAATAAATATTAACTTTAAACAGCTCAGTGTAATACAGAGAGAAGTTGAAAGTATTTAATAGAGGCATAGATTTTAAGATTAAAAGCACCATTATGATCATCTAGTCTGACTCCTGAATAGTATAGGCCATAGAATTTTACCCAGTAATATGCCCACTAGCTTCAAAAGATATTATATCACACTTGATGAAGAAAATTTCCAAATGCTCATTCAGTATTCCTATTGCAATTTTCTAAATCCCCACTTGATTTGTCCACTATTTAGCAATGTTCTTTGCACTTTCTCTTCATTAAATTCTGTAGAAAATATACAGTTTTATTTTTCCTGTAAAGATTGTCCCTGAAACATTCTCCCAGTTAAAGCACTATATCCCACTTCAGTTTGTTTTTGGTGATAACTATTGCATTCTGCTTCACTGGCTGGGTGTTATAGATTTAGATGCATTTAAAGTTTCATAGAGGCCAGGTACAGACATTAAATAAACCAGTATAAGTGATCAGAAACCAGTCTACACCTGTAACTGAACACATAGACTGGTTTTAAAAGGGCAGACCCCAGTCTAAGATAGAGCTTGATCTATGTGATCTCAAACTTAATTGATTTAGATTAGACTGCTATATTGAACGTCTGTACCAGATCCCCTACTGACTCAAGTTAGGTCATTGTTTGCCAGCATCCCAGGCTTCTGCGCAGCTTAACACTAACCCTGCCTTGCAGGGAGGCACGCAAGCAGCTGGTCTGCACTCAGCTGCTCCGGCCAAACACCTAGCTGACCCTGTCCCTGGGTGCTCAGAGTCAAGTCAGAACAGCCCCTCTGCCCAGCTCCGCTTCCTGCCTGTAGCCAGCTGTCAATCAGAGGTGGGGGGGCAGGGAAGGGGCCGGTAGCTTAGTATTTTTCTATCCTTATACAATGTCCCTAGGTGGTGAGGGGGGGAGGAGTGGGGGACACTCTATACAGGAAGGATCAGGCTCCTCAGAGTTCCACCGAATGGCAGGCGGTAGCAAAAGGCATCCAGCAGCCCCATGACATGTAGTGGGGAACTTTGGGCATTTATACACATCAGTAGGAACCTTGGCATTATACACATATGTTTTCATGCTGTGATGTTGCAGAAATTCAGCATGTCAGAGCAGATTTTATGAACTGAGTCTTCCCTGTACGCAAGCTAACATGCCTGGTGCTGCATTGCTTGCATTTGTATAAATGGCGAACTGTGCGTCAGCTCTGGGAAAATGACAATGGTGTGCTTTTGACCTAAAACACTTTTGATGCGTTTTAGATCAAAAGTGCGCTGCCATTTTCTCAGCACTGACGTGCATTTCACTGTTTATACAAATGAATGCAACACAGCACCGGGCGCTTTCAAAAGTGCCCAGTGCTGCATTGCACACACATCTAAAATTGCCTTAGGACCACAGGACTCCTGCCACCACTTGCCATCTGCTGGAGCTCCAAATGGTGGGCTACTGGGCGTGCCATGGTGCCCAACTCTGAGAGAGAGAAGCAGCTTAGCAGCGAACAGAGAGAAATGCTAGTTTAAGAAGGAGCCAAAGAACTTCTTTGAGGAAGAATTGTTTATTTATAAATAATGTGTACATTTTTTCTTATAACTTGATTATGACGGGGTTACTCTACTGAACAAACATGTCTTTGTGTGAGTCTGTGTGTGTGTTTGTACATATGTGTAATGGCTCTCCTGAAAGTGTAGGGTTGGACATGGGGTAAGGTCAGTGGTGACAGGGGTTGGGGGCATGATCACCTTTACCTGGCAGTCAAGCAGGAGTAGACCAGCCACTCAGCTTTGCTCACTGTTCTCTGGCAGCCTGGGGAGCCACAGGGCATGGTGAGAGGTGTATGAGAGTGCCTCCAACCTGCTGGCCTCAACCACTACAGGAAGCCTACACATATGCCTCAGTAAAGGGTGAATGTGTGTTCTTTTCTCTCCCAATCTAACCTACACAATTTACAGAAACCCATGTACATTAGATTGCTTCCACCTCAGGCTTCTTGAATGTCTGTACTTAGCCAGAGTGTTGGTAATACACACTAAAGGTATACTAATTTTCACTTTTATGTGCACATGCAGCACCCATTGGCTGCAACCAACAGAGAGAACTCCCTGACCTTAAAAAAAGGCATATATGCATAAGTGTTTGCATAAATAATGCTAAGTGCCAAGAAAGACATGGTTATTGTACAGTATATCATGCATTAAATTATGACTGTCTATGGAATTCCTTAATCATCCAAATCTTTTGTTTGCTTTTTATAAATGCATTATTTATACCATACTAGCACCCAGTATGGTATAAATAATGCCAGGGGCACCCAGGGGCCTTAACTGAAATCAGACGCCCACCATGCTAACCAGTGTACAAACTCAGAGCACGAGAGACTCCCTGTTTCAAAGATTTTACAATCTAAATGGACAAGGCAGAAAGCATTAGTACAAAGGAAAGATTATTACCTTAATTTTACAGATGAGGAACTCTGGCATGGGGAGATTAAGTGATTTGCTTAAGGTCAGAGAGGTAGTCTTGGACAGAGAGTAGAGAATTGAACTCAGATCTCCAAAGCAACATTTGTGTAGCTTAATCACAAGATCATCAGCACTAAACTGCAGGCAAAAACTTTACAATCAATTGCTGATTTAACATATCACTACATAACAATGTTGCATCAAATACCTCTGCATATTTTATATACATAGAACGTGTCACTTGCTGCAAATTGTGATGACTGGGTCTTTTTCCTTGGTTGTTAGAATTGCACAAGCATGTGCACAAATAGGTAAAAATTGATTCCTTCAAATGTGCATTAGGTTTAACTTATCAATAACACATTTTAACTGTCATTGAACTGCCTTTTTACATGACTTGGTTAGTGCCTCCTGAAGTTTTTCATGTTGTTCTCTAGTTTTGAATAAACAAAATAATGTTGTCATCTGCAAACTGTGACACCTCAATATTTGCCTTCTTCCAGATCTTTGATATTAAAGCACCTCTGCTAAAGAATCTCCAGACTCTCCAGTATTAACCCTCTGTTTTTTAAAAACAAACCCTATCTCTCTTCTTTCTTTTCTTCCACTTCATGATCCAATTTGTTCTAAAATGAACTTTATTCTACAACGTTCATATTCACCCTAGGATATGAAAATATAAGTAGTTTTTTTAAGGTTCCAGCATTTCCCAGGGGGTGGAAAAAATTCACTACCCATCAGAACTAAAATAATAGTCTTTTTGAATTGATCACAACCCCCTACCTAAATAAAATGGGCTTGCTGAATTTCTGTTTGAAGAACCCTAATGCAAATGCTGTGTGTAACAAAAGTCACATCATAGAAGACCTTTACCTCTGCATTCTTTCTAGATTTAAGTCCCACATCATGTCATCAGAGCTGATAGATAAAGGAAGATATATTCTTTAATAATAAAGGTAGTGAGCATGTAGGGGTAACTGTTCACTCCTTTCTCTAGTCTTCCCCTTTTCAAACAGGGAGTGACTTAATAATAGTGTCTTGCAGAAAAAAAAAGTCTGTTTCCTATTATCTGACTGTGCAGCAAAAAAAAAAAAAAAGAGAGAAAAAGACTTTGATTTTTAGAAATGTGTATTCTGGGGAGGGTGACAAATTGTGGGCAGTAAAGACACTACAGGTTGGCCCGAAGGTCTGGGCCTCAAGGACAAAGCCTGGGCTCATGGTCTGCAAGGCCTGCCCACACAGTCTAGTCCGTGGTCTTTTTAACAAGTATACATTGCAACAAAGTAAATAAACAAGGGTGGGGGGGAATGAGACAGGCATTAGCAATGAGACTTGGGCTGACAGCCGACAGTGTCTGCCCTCACACTCTAGACAAAAAATGAACAAAGAAATACATACATATAGATTTACAGACGTTAGGGTCGGAAGGGACCTCAATAGATCATCAAGTACGACCCCCTGCATAGGCAGGAAAGAGTGCTGGGTCTAGATGACCCCAGCTAGATGCCTATCTAACCTCCTCTTGAAACCCCCCAGGGTAGGGGAGAGCACCACCTCCCTTGGGAGCCCATTCCAGACCTTGGCCACTCGAACTGTGAAGAAGTTCTTCCTAATGTCCAATCTAAATCTGCTCTCTGCTAGCTTGTGGCCATTATTTCTTGTAACCCCCAGGGGCGCCTTGGTGAATAAATACTCACCAATTCCTTTCTGTGACCCCGTGATGAACTTATAGGCAGCCACAAGGTCGCCTCTCAACCTTCTCTTGCGGAGGCTGAAAAGGTCCAGTTTCTCTAGTCTCTCCTCGTAGGGCTTGGTCTGCAGGCCCTTAACCATACTAGTTGCTCTTCTCTGGACCCTCTCCAGGTTATCCGCATCCCTCTTGAAGTGCAGCGCCCAGAATTGCATGCAGTACTCCAACTGCGGTCTGACCAGCGCCCGATAGAGGAGACGTATCACCTCCTTGGACCTATTCATCATGCATCTGCTGATGCACGATAAAGTGCCATTGGCTTTTCTGATGGCTTCGTCACACTGCCGACTCATGTTCATCTTAGAGTCCTCTAGGACTCCCTTTCCACTTCTGTGCCACCCAGCAGGTCATTCCCTAGGCTGTAGGTGTGCTGGACATTTTTCCTCCCTAGGTGCAGCACTTTGCATTTCTCCTTGTTGAACTGCATTCTGTTGTTTTCTGCCCACTTGTCCAACCTGTCCAGGTCTGCCTGCAGCTGTTCCTTGCCCTCCGGCATGTCCACTTCTCCCCATAGCTTTGTGTCATCTGCAAACTTGGACAGAGTACATTTCACTCCCTCGTCCAAGTCGCTGATGAAGACATTAAAGAGTATCGGTCCAAGGACCAAACCCTGCGGGACCTCACTGCCCACACCCTTCCAGGTCGAAGCCGACCCATCCACCACGACTCTCTGGGTGCGACCCTCCAGCCAATTCGCCACCCACCGGACTGTGTAGTCATCCAAGTCACAGCCTCTTAACTTGTTCACCAGTATGGGGTGGGATACCGTATCGAAGGCCTTCCTGAAGTCTAAGTATACGACATCCACCCCTCCTCCTGTGTTTAGGCATTTCGTAACCTGGTCATAAAAAAAGACTAGATTGGTCAGGCACGATCTGCCTGCCATGAACCCGTGCTGGTTTCTCCTCAGCATAATTTGTCCTGCTGGGCTCTCGCAAATGTGAGCCTTGATAATTTTTTCAAAGACTTTGCCAAGGATGGAGGTGAGACTGACTGGCCTATAGTTGCCCGGGTCCTTCTTCCTCCCCTTCTTGAAAATGGGGACCACATTGGCCCTTTTCCAGTCCTCCAGGACTTGGCCCGTGCTCCACGAGCATTCAAATATTCCCGCCAGTGGCTCTGCAATGATGTTGGCCAGTGCCTTCAGCACCCTCGGATGGAGCTCATCTGGGCCTGCCGACTTAAAGGCATCCAGTTCTTCCAAGTGACTCTTCACCATCTCAGGGTCTATGCATGGTAGTCTGACGCCTTGCTGCTGCCTCTCTACAACCCCAGTGAGAGACTTGTCGTGCCCCTCGCTTAGGAACACTGAGGCAAAGAAATCATTGAGGAGTTCAGCCTTGTCCCCCCTGTCCGTCACCAATTGTTTCTGCCCATTTAGCAGGGGTCCTATTCCTCCCTGGGCCTTCCTTTTACTCCCTATATATCTAAAGAACAATTTCTTGTTGTCCTTTACTTGGGATGCCATCCTCAGCTCCATGGTAGCTTTGGCCCATCTAACTACCTCCCTACAAGCACGAGCAGAGGAGGTATATTCGTCTTTGGTGATCTCTCCCTGTTTCCACTTTTTAAGTGCTCCCCTTTTGGCCCTTAGGCTGCCCTGGATTTCTGCAGTCAGCCAGGGAAGCCTCCTGGCCCCTTTCCCTCTCTTATCCTGCATGGGGATCGTCTCGCTTTGTGCCCGAAGGATTGTTTCCTTAAGGCACAGCCACCCTTCTTGGGCTCCCATCATTTCAAAACTCCTACTCTGCAGTGCGTCCTTGACTAATATATACTATATATACTATGTATATGTATAATATATATATATACTATGTATATACTAATCTGTACATACATATACACATATACATATATACAGTTCCACAGCAGGGATGCTCAGGGGGTCCTCAGGACATCAGGGGCCAGCCAGCATGGGCAAAGTGGAATGACTGGCAGCAGCAGGAAGGTGGTGTCCATGGAAGGGAGGGCCCAATGCAGCTGGAGGTAGCCTTCCAGGGAGGCCACCACCTCCATCAGGAGGGCAGCCCTAATGGCCTGCAGAAGCCAGCCCTCAGTGTGGATGGAGTGCAGGGCCAGCTGGGCAGCCAGGGCCTCAGCCAATAGCCAGCCTGACTGAGCAGGGTCCAGGAGGTGCCCCAGGTGGGTGGTGTATCCCTTGATGAGGGCAGCCATGAGGCTGGCAGAGGACAGACTTGGCACCGCATGCTGCAGGGCTGGATTGTAGACCAGGGGCTCCTGAAGCAGCTGTGGGAACCGCAGGTGCTTGGCCTGGGGAAAAAGGTGGAAGGTGGCCCACCAGGACTGCACCATGCCACGGTAGAATGGGGGAGGACCACCCTGTTCAGGAAGGTACGGTCTAGCATGAACAGCTCCTGGCCAAAGCCAAGGCCCCCCCACCCAGTGTAAGAACCGTCATGCCAGCTGCTGCCACAGCTGGAGGTGGCCCTTGGCATACAGGTGGCCCTTGGCATACAGGAGCCACTGCTGGTGGTAGGGAGCCACCCTACGGGCCAGGTTGGTCAGGCCCTGGCCTCCCTTGGTAGTGGGCAGGTAGAGGGTGGCTTGTGGGAGACAATGGCATCCGTTCCAAAAAAGGTCCACCAGGAGCCACTGCAGCCTCTCAAGCAGCTCTGGTGGGGGGGTCCAGCACAGCGCACTGGTGCCACAGGGTCACCGCCAGGTAGTTGGTGATGAGGACCTGGCCTTGGTAGGAAAGGGTGGGCAGGCACCAGCGCAAGCGACGAAGGCAGGCCTCCACCCCCTCCACCAGGTCCTCCCAGTTGCGGGCCACAAAGGTCAGCACCCCAGGAACACCCCCAGGGCTTTGAGGCCTTCCCGGCACCAGGTGAGGCCCCCTGGCGAGTCTGGGGGCAGTGTACCATCCCACACCCCGAACAGGGGGGTTGCTCTTGCCCCATTTGATGTGAGCCATCAAGGTGAGCTCGTAGGTGTGCTGGCAGTCCACTAGGATCTGCACATCCTCATGGATGCCCAGGAAACTGTTTGTCTGTCACACTGTTGGTGTATGCTATCAGCCAGATCAGGGGGCCGGTGGTTGGGCCCGGTGCCGGTGCCAGTGGCAGGGCTAAGTCAGCCAGGCAGCATTGCAGAATGTGCAGCAGTGGTTTGATGGCCAGGACATACAAGATGCCCAGCAGGGGGCAGCCCTGGTGGATGCCCCAATACACCAGGAATAGAGCGCACAGCATACCATTCACCTTAAGCAGGCTGGAGGTGTTATGATACAGGACCCGGAGCACCACAATGAAAAGAGGCTGAAAGCCAAAAGCCTCAAGGGTACCGAGCAGGTACTGGTGGTTGACCTAGTCGAAGGCCTTCTCCTGGTCCAGAGAGACCAGGCCAACATCCAGGCCAAAGAGCTCCACAGCCATGAGCAGGTCTTGCAGCAAGAACAGGTTGTCCTGGATGGTCCTGCCCGGCACACAGTAGCTCTGCTTGGGCCCAATGACAGAGGCCATGACAGTGCAGAGCAGCTTCACCGGTGCCTTTGCCAAGATCTTATAGTCTGTACACAGAAGGGAGACTGGCCTCCAGTTCTTAAGTCAGCCAAGGTTCCCCTTCTTGGGCAACAAGGTTGGCACTGCCCGAAGGCAACTGGTCGGCAGGGTCCTGTCGGTGAGACTCTCATGGAAGACACAGAGGAGGCTGGGCCCAAGGAGGGGCCAGAAGGGTTTTTTTGAAACTCCACAGGCAGTCCATCAAGGCCTGGGGCCCTGCCCAAGGTGAACCCCCGCACAGCAGCCTCAAGCTCTTCCAGAGAGAGCTCATGCTCCAGGGCTTCAGCCTGTGAAGCACAGAGGTGTGGCAAGTCCTCATGCAGCTGCTGAGTGGCCTCTGGACAAGCGGGGTCAGCTGCAAACAAGTCCCGGTAGAAGGCGATGGTGTTCCCCCTCACCTCACCTGGGTTTGTGAGCAGCCATCCCTCTGGGGTCTTGAGACAGTCCAAGGCCTTTGCCACAGCCTGCTGCCTCTCCAGGCCAAGGAAGAAGTGGGTCGGGGCATCAGTCTCTGCCAGCTCCTGGCAGCAAGCACCCACCCTTGCACCATGGGCCACGCCTCTGCCACCTGCTGCAGGCACTGCCTGTGGGACTGGAGGCTCTTGAGGAATGCCGTGTCATTGCCAGTGCAGAGCAGGGCCACCTCAAGTTCTGTCATGTCCTCCTCCAGCTCCTGGGTGTGGCGGTGGATCTCACTGGCCACCAGCTGGGAATACTGCTGGCAGAACACCTTGACCTGGATCTTCCCCATGTCCCATCACAGCCACCAGGAGGAGTAGTCTGCTCGTGCAGCCTCCCAGCTCCTCTAGAGGTGGGCGAAGCAATCCTGGAAGTGGGTGCCCTGCAGCAGGCTGATGTTGAGGCACTAGTAAGAGGCCTGTGTGCGCACCCTGCCAGGCAGGTTGAGTTCGCAGCAGACCAGGGCATGATGCCTGATGGAATAATGTGGCTGCTGCGCAATAGTGGCAGATGGTGCCGGGCAATGTAGAGGTGGTCAAAGTGGGCCATAGTGATCTCACTGGCACTCATCTTTGCCCAGGTGTATTGGCACATGTCAGCATGGAGGACCCACCAGGCATCAATGAGGTCTGCCACCTCCAGCATGGTCTGTAGCTTGCAGGCCAAAGGCAGGTGCAGTTCTGGCCCCATCTGGTCTAGCTGTTCATTGATGGTACAGTTGAAGTCCCCGCCCATAAGGAGTAGGTCATCGCTCTTGCTGGCATCATGCAGGAGGTTGCCCAGAGTCTAAGAAGGCTATGCTCTTCCTCCCCTCGCTGGGCGTGTAGACGTTTATGAGGAGCAGGCTCTGGTGTGCTAGGGTGCCGTGGATGGTTAGCAGCCAGCTGAGGACAACCTCTCACGCCACCACCGAGTCATACTGCAGCTGTGGCAACAGGAGGGTTGCCACCTTGACACTGAGTTTGATATGTGGCCCAGAAACAGGGGGCCTCTCCAGGCAGCATGCCAGTCGGCTTGATTGTACATGACACTGTGTGTCTCCTTGAGGAAGGCGATCACCAGCCGCTTTTGCCACAAACCCTCCAGGATGGCTGTCCACTTCACCGGGTCCTTGCAGCCATTGGTATTCAGTGAAGCAATTGCAGTAGCAACCAAGAGCAGGAGAAAAGAGGAAGGATAGGCAGGGTATAGGTGGGAGAGCAAGCGATAGAGGAGAGCAAGGCCACAGAGACAGGGGAATGCCCATCATGCCCTATTCTACTCTGTGGCCCCATCCCAGCCCCACACCTTCCTCACTCAGGTCACCAGCTTCTCAAGACAGAAGGCATGTTGATGTGTGCCTGGATCCCAGTGCATGAGCCTCGCTGCATCACTGGTGGCGTGGACAAACTGTGCCGGTCTGGGCACCACTGACAGATACTCTCCGCTACATTCGTCTTGCCCTTTGTCTGCTCCAAGAGGTCGAGGAGGTCTCTGCAGCTGGGGGCCACCCAGAGGCAGGGTCCTTTAGCAAGAGCTGGATATTCCTGACCAAGAACCAGTGGGGCCTCACCCTGGGAGGGGACCTGCCAGTGAGTCCAATGAACATGCCCTCAATGGCCAGGCTCCCTAGCAGGCCCCCGTCAAGGACCATCTCTGGGAGATCAATCCCCATCTGCTTTGGGGGGCAAATGCCATCCCACTCCTGGGGCTGCTTGCAGCACTCAGAGGACAGGCACTCCATCTCCTTAGCATCGGCCTTGGTGTGCAGGGGGGGGGTGGGGGTGGCAGGCTCTTCTGCCATCTCCTGTGCTTGATGCTGGAGAGGCAGGCACTCCATCTTCCCCCTGCCACTCATGAGTCCCATGGGCTGGGATGGAGGTGAGGGGTTGCCAGACTCCTCTGGTGCTCCCTGTGCCACTGGGACATCCTCAGTCATGGCCTGAGGTGGTGGGGTCACCAGGAGGGGGGCAGGCAGTGTGGGGTCAGGCTCCCTGGCTACATTCTCCCCAGCACTGGCAGAGGCGGGACTTAAAGGGGCTGGGGCTCCTAGAGAAGCTCCCTTCCACCTCTTTTTCTAGGCTTTCTCCACCAAAGGGGGTGGGCCGGTCTGCTTGGGGCTTGCCACCTCTGGGCCTGCCACCTCAACTGAGATGGGGGTGGAGGGAGGCAGAGAGGGGGTCTTGGTTGTTCCATCTGATGGGGCCCCAGCACCTGAGGCACTAGCCACTCTGGATCAAATTAGGATGGGGGGGACTGGAAGGATGTCCCAGCCCCTCCATCAGATTAGGCCCCCCACTGGGGGGGCAGTGCCACCAGGCAGATGGAGGGTGGAGGGAGGCTGAGAAGAGGCCATGCTCACCGTACCCAGTGGGGTGCCAGTGCCTGAGGCACCAGCTGCCCCAGAGGGGACCAGGGCAGGAGGGGGCTGCGAGGAGTCCCCAGCCCCTCCAGTGGGTGGGGCTTCATCCCCAACAGAGGTGGGAGGAGACTGGGAGGATGTTCCAGCCCCACCCTGGGTGGCATGCTTATGCCAGAGGCGTTGATCCCTCCAGATGGAACGGGGTGAAGGGGGACTGGGAGGAGCCCCCAGCCTCACCCCTTGATGAGGTTCCTGCACCAGAGGTGGATGCACCATCTCCCTGCGTGGGTGCAGCATCTGGTGACCCAGCTGACTACCCCAGTGGGCACTGGGCAGCCAGGTGGGAACTGCTGCCACAGTGATGGCATGCGGTCTCACCCTGGGAGAAGTAGACCACATATCACCTCTCATGAGCCACAAAGGTCATGGAGGGAGGCAGGGTCTGGAGGCCCCCCCTGAGGAGCATGAATGCCTTTCTCTGGAAGGACAGGATGTACCTGACCACGGGGGCCCTGCTCCCCATGGTCAGCCTGCGCCAGGGACTAGTGAGGACGCCATAGCACTCGAACGCTTTGGCAAGGTTCTGGTCTGGCAGGTGCAGGGGGATGTCAGAAGCAACACT
Source organism: Alligator mississippiensis (assembly GCF_030867095.1). NCBI lineage: Eukaryota > Metazoa > Chordata > Crocodylia > Alligatoridae > Alligator > Alligator mississippiensis. The sequence goes on from NC_081825.1 coordinate 245,591,660, forward strand.
TTTATTGACTTCAGTGGACCCAGGAATTCATTGTGGATATTTATCTGAAACTCATATCAATTACTGAAAGAACATGAACCTGCAAGAGATTGTTTTAGAATTCCAAGTCTATCTCTTTTCTGAGATTTCCACTATTTCTGGGTTCTAATAAAGAGAAGCAATATAGAAGTCACAGGTATCTAAAGGTTTTGTCATCAGTGAACATTCACCTTAATGTTTATTTGTTTTCTGACTTGTACTTTTATTTAATTATCAAAAGATGACAGGTTGGATTTTTCCCTTGACTTCATGAAAAAGAATTCATATTGAATCCTCTCACCCTAACTGTAGAAATGGGGGACATGCATACAATGTCCCACAAGGATTTCAGTAAAAAATGGCCAGTTTGCTAGAAAGAACTTCAGAGTATTTTCAATGTTTATCATAATTCCATACTACATCACAAGTTTTCTGTAAAGTGGATTTCCAGTATCTCTAGCTACAAGGTCTGATTCTCATTTAGAATAAAACCTCTTTGTCATGCCCTTTAAATGCTCAGACACATACTATTTATATGATCATTTGGACGAATGAGATTAGCTTTAAATAACCGCTAAATTTTTAGGCTTCAAATCATGCTTAATCATAGGACACAGTCTGATTCTTACTGTCAACTGGAGCAGTACGTAAAAAATTCACACCTGAGCAGAAGGACAAGCTAAAGTCTCTTAGATTCTATTTAAGATCTCAAGATAGAGTTTAAGTGGGACTTCAGTAGATAAAGTGTTATCTGCCAACTGGTCTATTGCAGGTCATGTGTAATGTGGGGAGGGGAGACTGTGTGCAGATTTGGGCTGGAAAATAGTCCTAAATATTTACAAGCAATGCCTTAAAATATGCAAGTTATTCAGTATAAATAAGATACAAAAGAAATATAAAGGACAATCTCTTATCCTATCTTTTGTCTTCTTTGCCTTCATTTCTGCAGAAGCCACAATACTGAATGTTGGAAATAAATAAATGTGTAAATAAAAAGAATCCTGTTCTTTAACATTCTAAACACTTTTAGCCAATTTTTAAAAGAGAGATATGAATACAATGACATATGAAGAACAGCACTTTTTCTAAAAGGATTTGTCCAACCCCAAGTCATCCATAAAAATGCAAAACTGAAAAATGAGATTCTTTTTCTTATTGATTTGGTCAGTTGGTAAAGAGGGAACGACAATAAGAGGAATGTACAGTGTGTGCATTTTGATCTTTCTTAAGGTTGTAATAGAGAGGTTATACATTTCATTTGAGCTGACAGGAGTTTGAAATGTTATAGATAGGCTTCCTGAGCCCAACCATTATTTACTGTTTGACTGTAATGTCAGTCTCTTTCTGCTTTTTCAATATTGTTTGCACTTTGCCTTTGTGAAAAGGGGCTTGATTGAACCATACATGTGGAGATATTTCTATCTTTCTATGGGATCAATGAAGATGTGTTTACAGGTCCAGGACACAGTGTACACTCCACAATAATGGATTTTAGTCTGTTTGTTGACTGAAAGCTCCTTTTCTTTGTAACTTGTCAATCTTGTATCTATTACTTGATTGCAACATAAAAGGCTATTTGGACAAGCACTGAAACAACAACTGTATCAATCCAACTGAAGTGGTTACCTGCACTAAATATTCATCCTTTAGCAAGATAAATCACCTAAACTTGAAATCATCAGGACTTTATTTGCCTCTCCATCTGTCAGCCATACCGTGGGCAGCATTTTCTTTTAAATATTTTTATTGAAATGTTAGTAGTCAGCATACAACTGCGATTCAAAAGAAGCAAATAAAAAACCCACACATTTTGTTCTTATTTCAGAATTCTGGACATGCATCGGTTCCTAACAGTACAGAAGTGAATCAGGTCTACTCTAAAACATATTTTCTTCAGGTATTATATCCTACTTTCTCAAGTTACCTATACATACCTGTTCAAGAGTGGTGGCCTCTCCTACTACTCTTCACACAGATGCTGCAGTGTTGTTCAGAGAGAAAAAATTCTCTCTCCTGACCCTCACACACAGGTGATCATCTTCTATCCTGAAGCAGGGGATCTCTACACTTACCTCAGCTGCAGTAACACCTATGTTAATAATTCTGAAAAAAAAAGTATTTATCTCTATAAAAAACCCCAGCTAGAGTATTTGCTCATTGACCCCCAGTAGCAGTGAACTCCACAAGATGACAACATGCAGCATAAACTCTGTCACACAGTTTATATTTTTGCACAGGAAAATAAAATAAATGGCTTTGGCCTGTGCATGTCAACAGAGCCCATAAGGAGTGACACCTTAGGGAATGAAAGCCAACAGGGAAAGACTGCCCTCAACTATTGTAGAGGTAACTATGTTGAGCAGGAGAGGTTGAAGGGGCAAGCACTATAATCACAGCAGCAGCAGTAGAGATGGCAGGGCTAGAGACTCGGAGTTCAACAATAGCTGTAATCAACACTGAATTTTCTTGTTTTCCTTGTCCCCACTTCTCACTAACTAGAGTCAGTAGTGGGAGCACCTGATCCTCCTGACTCAACAACAGGCTTCTAATTCCAACAGTCCATGTGTGCCCAATCAGGCTGCAGCATATGCTGATAAAGTACACGATGCAAAATCCCATCATATTTCTTTTACTACCGGCTTTTCTCTATTTAAACTATGTAGCAGCTTCACTGGTTTACTGCTACTAAGAGACCAGAATGTATCTATGGCAATGAATATGCAAAAAACCAAAATCTGAGAGGATAATGCCAAAGGACCAGTAATAGTGAAGTTGATGCAGCTGTGAAACTAAACAGCCAAAAATGCCATTTAACAAGGTTCACAACTTGAAATTTCCACATTGAGAAACATACTCATGTCTCAAAAAGTGCTACTGGTTTTTCCAATTACGGTTGGCATTTCTCTGTTTATTAGTGGCAGGAGCCATGTTTCTACAATATAAAAAAGCAGCTGAACTGTGCTTCCTCTAATAATGCCCAGATAAAATATGGTTGCCTAGCAGGCAAGCAACAGCAAAGACCTAGCCTGAAAGCAATTTTTATAACCATTATCAAAATAAAAATGTCTACACTCTGACTGATTTCAGAAGGGAGAGTTTCACAAATAGTAAAACTTGCCAGTTAAGGTTCTATGCTAAGTACATGTAGAGGTGTGCAGTTGCAACTGTAAATTTTGGGCTAGATTTTGAAACGTTTACTGTTAAGCATTTACACAAGTCATCTCCTTAACTTCTGTGGGAACAGTCATTGGTAAGGATTATCCATAAACTGGCCCTTTGGAATAGGCTGTAAAAGTGAGGGAGTTCCAGCATCTTGCAGGATCAGGAACTCTATTCTTGAATACAACTCCTATTTTATTTGAGAACTTGACTTTCATTTTTCTGCAGCTCAGCAAATAGTTATCTGTTTTCATTTTTTTCATTTATCAGTTATCATTAAAAAAAAGCCTGTGAGATATTCAGTTAACAATGATAGCTCTATTATTCTTTGCAGAAAATGAAATCTCAGGTAGCAATTGGCATCAAAATGCCAATAGTGCAATATTATATACATGGATGCCTTATGGTTATCTTAGGTTATTGCTATTCGTTAACTTATTGTGTTTGCTTAAAAACATTTTCATGGGCAGATCTGGGGAGTAGGGGGGTTCAGGAATGTGGATGCACCCCTCTTTCAGTCAACCACACTGTGGGAGAAGCAGCAGGGAATTTTGTCTTAAATCTCTGAAGTAAGTAACAATTCTCTCAGATGGGAGGAGGGGAAGGGGCTGCAGAGGCACTCTTGCCTGCTCCAACTGGGCTCCCTGTGGAGCTGGGCTCAGCCAGGGACAAAGACAGCAATAGGAGGGTCCTTCTTCCCTCTCTGGCTCCCAGGGTTTTTCCCTGCCATCTTGGAAGTAGATAGGGAGAAAGGGAACTACTGCTACCACTGTCGCTAGCCATGGCTGGATCCATGTGCAACCCAGCTGAAATGGGGGCAGCACGGCTCTTGTCCCCTCCCTGCCTCATCTGGGGGCAGCAGAAGTGGTAGTGGTGAGTGTGGGGAGGGGAGAACAGGAAAAGAGGGGAGAGAATGTGTCATTGAGCATGAATAGTAAGGGAGGGGGGAGGGAAGATTAAGGTTACTGTTACCTCACCCCCCTTTCCATGAACTAAGGCTGCCCATGAACATTTCTGTAGTTATAAAAATCTAACTGGAGTTCCAGTTATTTCTAGTTCAATATGAGACAATTACAAAAACAGTGATAATATTTGGTGGGACTGCAATGCACACAAGAAGTTTAGGAAGAGACTAGAACAATTGGTTGTCCCTTTCTTGGTTTCTAAACATGTCGTCAGTGGGTTACAGCAGTTATACACACAATCTCTGAACAAATGTGGCCTAACAAGAAGATCATTCATGCCAAAGAGCTGTTGAAAAGTTTTATAGAACTATTTGTTTAAAGTATACTGGAAAATAATGTGTGGAAAGAAATTTCCATTTCACATTATTACTTTTGTTTCAATATCAGTCCCACATAATCTATCACATTAGTCTTGGTAATATGGTTCAAGTGTTGCAGTCTGAAGAAAGAGAATGAATAGAACAAGAATATTTCTTTCTTTTCCTTCTGTTTTCATTGTCTAAAAAGGAAGTATCTAAAGACAGAAAAGAGAGCAGCAGGAGCACTAGTAATAGATAGAAGCTGTAACAAATCAGTATTCCACTTACAACATCAGTCAGTGAACAGTTTCCTGTAACCATGGTATGCAAAGAAACTGTAAAGGAATTCTGCTTTGTTATTATTAGTTAGAAAGACAGACAGACAGACAGACTTTTTTTAACTTTTTAGAACTTCACTATAAAAATGTCATAAAACCCCAAAAGATAAAAAGTATACTTGACCCTGCAAGGAGGTGAGCATGAAAGTATTCATCAATCTTACATCATAACCAAAGGATTGAAACTTCCTTTCCCTTCCTCCAGCTTCCTTCATACAGTCTCACTTTTTGGCCTAGCTGGTCATCTTTCTCTGTACAGAGTGCCTTCCTTGACGGCCTAGCATGACACACTGAAGATTGTTGGAAGTAGGCAACTACTCTGCTCACCAGGTCAATCAGTCCCTGTTCCCCTTCAGCAGTGAGCAGGTAGAAGATAGGTTACTGGAGCCAGTGACAACCATCCCAGAAGAAGCCCACAATGAACTTTTGAAGCTTCTTAATTAGGGTCATTGACAAGTCTAGGATGACACCCATGCCACAAAGCAGAAGTTGCTGGGTTGCTGATGATCAGGACCCAGCTGTGGTAGGAGAAGCTGGGTGTGTCTACACGAGATGCTAGAAGTGCAGTAGACTAAGTGAATTAGTGCGCTATGATGAAAGTCGCACTAATGCTCAGTATAAGTAGCACATTAGCATCACCTTAAAAATGTGCACCGGTGCTACTGTGCGATAGCACCAATTACAGCACGTGAAATTAGTACCCGTTACTACAGGTACTAAACTTAATCTGCCATTATTACAGTGCATTAATGAACAGGTAGATGCCATGTAGGTACCAATTTCTCTGCTTTAGTTATGCCTTAACCTCTTCAGTGAGGCGTTCCCAGTTTTGGACTAGACAGATTGGCAGACCTAGTAAAACACCCAGGGTTTTGGAGCCATCATGCCACCAACATAGGTAGGGCTGATGGGGAGCCCTACTGGCTCAGTTGCCCAGCAGAAGGGTACTGCTTTTGGCTCAATTGATACAGACCAAGGAGGTGTGCTTATAAGTGCACTGGCAATCTACCGGTGAGTGTACGTCATCCTTACTGCTCACAAAAACAGTTGTATCTGTGGGATATGTTGGTGACAACCTTGACTGATGGGTCAGTGGCTGTAGTGAAGGCCAATGGCAGGGCCAGACCTGTCAGGCAATGCCACAGCATGTGGAACAGTGGCTCAATGGCTGCAGTGTAAAAGATTCTAGAGAGGGGATAGCCCTACTCAATGTCCCTGTACTCTGGGAACAGGGTACACAGTGCTTCATTCATCCTTAGGCTACAGATGTTTCAGTACAAGAAGTGAACAGTAGAGGTGAAGAGGGGCCTAATGCCAAGTACCATAAAAGTCTGGAATAAGAAGTTGTGGCTAATCCAATAGAAGGCCATCTCTTGATTCAGGTTGAAGATCTCTGTGGTTGCTAGCAAGTCATGCAGCAGGAACAGGCTGTCCTGGGTGATTCTGCCAGGTGCGTAGATAGATAGATAGATAGATAGATAGATAGATAGATAGATAGATAGATGTCCTTAAATGGATATTAAAATATGTATTAGTATGTCTTGCAATGCATAATACATTAGCATCAGGAAACTTCTAAGTAGGCTAAACTCATATCCTTTACATATTCTTGTATAAGTAATACGTTCTGAAAGGCTTAAGTTGTGAAATGCTAATGATACAATTTAAGCAATAGGATGTTCTAAACTCTTACTACTAGAGATTTTCATTGTTAAGCTAGTGGACAAAATGGTCACAAGCCAGCAAGTGGTATTTAGCCATATTAATTTGAAAGACAGAAGGCTGGGTAGATTTGTACCTTACAGACTAACTAAATCAATGCCTAGTAAAAATCTGCTTATCTAACAAACATATTGCCCAAAGTTGACAGAGCAGCAGGAATTAAGTCGTTTCTGAGATGCGCTGGTAGAACCATAGGACACTGAGGAGAGGTATGGGAACAGCATAGATAAAAAAGTAAAATTAAAGCTAGTTTGAAAGTGGCAAGCTAGTTGTTTTTATCAAATTGTTTAAATGTGTCATGTATAGTCACAAAGGACATTTTTCCATGTGTTTTGGGATGTGGCACTGGGCGCTTTAATTAGCAAGTTGCTCTAATTAAAAGTGCCCGCATGTCATTTATATCAGCATTCCTACAGGTTCCCATGCTGAAAAAATGGCAGCAAGGCACTTTGAACTAAAGGTGTTTTATTTCAAATCACCCCGCCACCATTTTTTCAGCGCGGAGACAAGTGGGGATGCTGATACACATGACGCAGAAGGCTGCTCAAGTGCATCAATTTCTGTGCTCCAGCAGACTCGATTAATTAATTGAGCCTCCTCTGACATGCTGGATTTCCAGAGTGTCAGAGCAGGCTCCCCAAACATCTATAGGAGCCTTTAGAACTACTCTCTTTATGTTTTACCCTTAAAATATTTAGTTAGCATTTAAAAAGCACTGTATTTTTTTCCCCAAATAATAAATGTTGCTTTCCCAGTGGATGGAGAGTATGGATGGAGAGTAAGGCTGTGCAAAGCAGGCCCTATTCAATTTGGATTCAGCCTGAATCAGAAACAGTGATTCGATTCGTTGATTTGGATCACTGTCCCTGATTTGATTTGGCTGAATCCGAATCTGAAGATTTGATGTTGATTCGGAGAATGAGCGATTTGGACATAGACACAGGTTTAAATGTTTTTTCTACATACCTTGAGGTACCAGCATGGCTTGTGAATGCTGCGATGCTGGGGTGGATGGAGCGTCCCACAGGAGGCGGGGGGGGGGGGGCTCCACATGCTTAGTGGTGAACCCAGAAGTGGACTAGAAGTACTGGAGTGGTCTGCCAGGGAGCATGCTTTGGGGGTCCCCCACACCTCCCTGGCTTGGCAATCAGCTGTGGGGGGAACCTGGGTGCCCCTCCCAGACCCAGAAGGCACCAGTCACTGAGCTAGGGGGATGCGGGGGGGGGGGGGGCGGGCACATGCTCTCCAGTGGACCTGGATGTGGACTGGAAGTGCTTCTGGTCCACTTTTGGGTCTGCTTCTGAGTGCCCTGGGGAGACCCCCACGCTTCTGTGGGATGCTGCATGTGCCCCAGCATCACAGCATTCATGAGCCGCCTGCTACCTAGAGGCATGTAAAGCTGTGTCTATGTCTGAATCTCCTAATCTTTCGGAATCTCTCCGATTCGATTCAGAGGGTTCTGATTCAATTCGGAGAGATTAGAGGGTCCTCTGATTCGATTTGGATTCAGAGATTCAGCCACCAAATTGGGTTGAATCTCCGTCGAATCGAATCAGGGACCAAAGCTTCACACAGCCCTAATGGAGAGCTCTACATTAGCTGGGGCATGAAAGTACCATCCAGATACCAAATATTTAAATTATTTACCTGTTTTTTGTTTTAAACTGATTTTCACTTTACAGCCACATGCCACCTCAGTGTCATTACCTCTGTCAATCTCAGTCAATTTTTCTTAACCATAAGTAGAAGGAAATTAAAAATATCAGAGGTGCTTTCAAATACTTGCTTTCAGAGCTTCCAGTAGAAACTTATTATGGCATTAAGCCCACAAGGGCTTAAGTATTAGCTATGCAGATCTTGCTTTCAATCTCAATCTCAGCCAGCTAAAATTGCTCAGGATTTTGAACCAACACATTTACCCCATATATTGTACTATGTATATATACATACCTATATGGTAAACAAGAATGCAAAAAACATCAGTCTCACATTTAAACTTGGCATTAATGGGATTATCTGCCTACTTTAAGTTAAGCACATGCTTAAGTGTTTTGTTATATCTGGATATTAGAAAATTGGAGCCTTGTACACTAAAACTTTCAAGACAGTATCTTTTAATTAGGTTCTAACACCAGATCCAGCACTGTGATGTCATGGTGCATCAATAACATAACTAGGAACTATATCCACTGAACGACATGGGTACTCAAGTGGTTATGCAGAATTTTGGTACCTAAATCCAAAATTATTATCCTGAAAATGCCTAACTCAAATTCTATCAGTATCTCAGATGTAGAGATCCCCAGGCACCTGAAGTGTTGCTTCTGTGCATATCCAGAAGCATCTGAGTTTGCCAGTACTGAGTAGCTCTCTACCAATTCACATCTAAGCTTCCCACCCAGAAGCATGTTGTGACTATTTCCCCTCCCATGCTCTGTTTGTAAGGCATTTGAGATCACAATTAATGCTGTGATAGGAATCCTTTTAGCGTGGAGGAAGCCCCTCCGCCTTTTTTTACACAATAGTCTACTGATTGGAACATACACCCAGAAAATAAGTCCACAGTCAATTCCTGCCCGTGCCCAAGGGGAATCCATACTCCTGACCTACCAAGGCAGTAAATTGACTACTAAAGCTACTTGTGGAAAGTAGTACACTTCACCCCTCTTCCACAAGGAAAAAAACCCAAGATTTATGAAAGGTCATCTTGCCATCTTTGAAAAAGAAAAGGGACCTCTGTTCCATTTTTGAAACAGTGGGCATAGACACTTACCTCTAGGAGAGGACTCTGGGCCTTCAATCCTCAGTGGATGGAGGTATCGCCTTACAGCCCTAAGGTTCCTAAACAACAGGGGTATGATGTAAGACAATGTCTGCCTTCAGATTCTCTATTGGCTAGCTCTGGTTGACTTCTCTCTCAAGATACTGGGAGTTTTAGATGCCATCCTGAGGCACTTAAATTTCCCTATGGATTTTAAAGTGACCATAGACAACTAACATGGGATTTGTTTCTCATTGTAGGAGCCAGATACCTAAGAATGAGTTGCTCAGCACTTGAGTATACAAGTCCCTTTCTGGATCTAGCCACAGTATCCATTTATATAGGAGATAACATTTTCTATTACAGCACTAGGATAGTTCTAATATCAGTGTTAGAATTACTTTCTAACAAAGATGGGATTAATTTCTAGTAAGAGTGTTATACTCCAAGAATTTGATTTTCTTTTTCCCTATAGTGACATTCTTGGAAATATCGTCTTGAGGCAAGGCTTGTTCTAACATCATAAAATTACATTAGATTATTGGACAGTTTCATGTATCTGAGTAGAAGCAGGTTGTATATATTGTGTACATTATACATATTTCTAAATACAAATATATTCTTAAACATATCTTAGTGGAAAGTAATAGTGAAATACTATGGCTGATTAAATCAAGCAGACATGTTCTCTCTGGTTTTAAGGAAGGAGGTACTGCAGCAATTTCCCAGATTTTCTTTCTCTGGAAAGTTGGTTATCTTGTTAATTCAGGCAAGTATTAACTATCCAATAAATTCAGCATATCCCTAGTTGTAAGCTGTCAGGATGTGACATAACATCATATAACATGATGCTACATGATACATAATGCCTTAAATTAAAAAGAAAAAGAAATCAAGACATTTCTTTCAGAGAGATAGTAGGTAGCTAATCTGAATATTTGGGGTAATTGGCTCTAGGAAAAGAGAAGGATCATTATTTCAGATTCCCTAGTGAGTGTTAATTAGTCATATTGCTTCATTGTTTGACAAAGGGAACGTTGCTAGTACTGTTAAATCTATAATGACACATAGGCTTTAGAAGCACAGGTATTTTAAACTACCTTGACTGACTGACAGGTAAGTAATTCTATTCACAGTAGTGTATGCTCATGGAGTCAAAGCTATGTTGTCTCAGAGGCATGTGAGTTTTGCCATACTGATCATGTGAAATTATTATTTTTTTAATTGCAGACAACAAATTTCACTCTGACTGTGAAAATGTTGCAAGTCCTGTGTTTATAAGTGTACAGAATTTTATTTAAAAAACTAAGACTGACTATGCTTATGCAAATCTTTGTCAACTGGCAATAAACAGTGATAACTAAATGCACTTTGGGCTAGATGCATTTAGATGCATTCACGAATACATTTAGATACCAAAATACATTTAAGTACTTTAGGCACCCAAGTCCAACTTGTAGGTGCCAGCAGAATCTTTAAAATTTCTGCTCAGCTGTCTCCTAACCCTATGGCCCCAGAATTCCTGAGAGAGTGTAATGTTCACCATACATTTTCAGCTTTCAGTTTTTATTTTTGAGAGCTAAATCTTTTATCTCTGGTATCCCTAGCAGAATGGTGAAAGGAGCTAGGCTTATCTTCATGTTTTTGGCAGAGTTCCAGGCTGCAAGTAGCTTGGGGGAGTGGGAGGAGGGCAGTCAGGCAGGGGGCACCATGTTCATGTGCGCATGTACACATGCACATGGCTTCCAGGCAGCCTGAAGAGCAGCTCCCCTCAGGTAAGTTTGGCAGGGTGGGGAATTGAGGCCCCCATAGTGAGGGAGGGAGGGAGGGAGGGAAGGAGGGAGATGAGCAGGGCTAGTGCTGCTGCCCAGCCCAGGTGGTGCATGGGGCCTGGGGCCCAGTGCTGGAATGCACGGCTGCAGGCCTGGGTGGGGAGCAAGATGGGACCACAGGCAACTCATCAGGGAGGCAGCAGGGGGGCTGGCTCCCCACTGCTGTGCAAACCTCCTGTGGGAGTGCAAAGCCAAACTCCCCCTCCCCCATGAGTGTCATGACCTGAATGGAGACCATTGTGGGGGGGCAGATGTGGGCTGCCTACATCCCCTCCCACAAGGGGAGGAATGGAGGGGCACGTGCCCCCCAGATGTGTGCATGGGGTGGGGGAAGGGTTCTTATGGGCTGCCCACTGTGGGCTTGGGCTCTCTGCCCTGCTGCCCTCCCCCAGCAGGCAGGACCCAATATGGCAGGAAGCAGGCAGTCCAAATCTACACCCCCCCGATCCCACTCAGGCCATGCCACCCATGGGGGAGGGGGAGCCAGGCTTCGCGCTCCACTCCACCACAGCAAGAGCCACCTCCTGCAGGTAGCAGCTGGGGCTTGGGCGCTGCTGCAGAAGGCAGGGGGCTGTGGCCCAGGTCCTGAGGCTCTGGCAGCTGGGGGCCCCTCCAGCAGGGCTGGGGTAGTGGGGATGTGGGTAGAGAGTGAGGGACACCAGTTGGCGAATAAGGGGTACCAGGGTTGTGGGGGCTGTGGCCTGGGAGTGAGGGGTACCAGCAAGTCTGGGGATGCTGTGGGTCAGGAGTGTGGGGAATGGCATGGCCAGGGCACTGGCATATCAGTGCCACAAATCAGTGGGGGCAGAGGGGGGACAGGCACAGCTGGACCCACGTCCTGGTGAGGGGAAAAGGAAGGGGGAGCTCTGATTTTCCATAATAAAAAAGCCAAAATCAAACGCCAAAATTTATAGTTATTTAGAATGTATTTTGTTATAGTGACTGAGGCACTGGTAGGTTTCCAAATTGCTTTAAAATGATAAATACATCAATAAAATATTGTGTTCACCTGATACCTATATATATAGTGTTGTTCCATTTCAATTATGGATAAATGCAGATGGTGGGGGGGTGTTAATCAGAGAATTTGTGATTTTTTTTTAAGCAAAGAAAATCAGGATCCCTGGTTATCTGTTCAGCCTGGAAAAGAGAAGACTCAGGGGGGACTTGGTGGCAGCCTTTAAGTATATAAGGGGTGAACACCAGGGGCTAGGAGAACATCTGTTCACCAAGGCACCCCAGGGGAAAACTAGGAATATTGGTCATAAACTGATAGAAGATGGCTTCAGATTAGACATAAGGAAAAACTTCTTTATGGTTCACGTGTCCAGAATCTGGGACAGACTCCCCCCAGAGGTGGTACAGTCATCGTCCCTGAAGATCTTCAAAAGATGACCGGACTCACACCTCACTGGAATCATCTGACCCCAGCAGTCTTTCCTGCCTTAGAGAAGGGGGGCTGGACATGATGATCTCATGAGATCCCTTCCAGCCCCTAATGTCTATGAATCTATGCATCTTATCCTTCAACTGGTCTCCTTCCTTATCCAAATAATTCTTATTAGCTGTCTTTCTGGTTTCAACTTAATTTTGCTGTGAAGACTTAGACAAAGCTGTTGAGTAGCTCCCACTTCTTTGCATCTTCTGTTAAGAGTTCAGCCTGGCTATTTAACAGTAGAACCACAGCTTCCTTCATCATTCTTTTCTGGCCAACATATTTATAGAACCTCTCCTTGTTGTTGTTAACCTCCATCACCAAGTGAAGCTTGACATGGTGAGGATACTCATTTGAGATGCAAGGGTCTCAGATTGAAGGCTCCTTGCTCCAATTAATATTAATTAGTTATTCAAAATGGAACAGTTTCAGTAGCAAAATCGTTCCAGGATACCCAATGATAATTGCTGTCAAGGAGCATTGCCCAAGTGCCATCCTTCTCATCACATTGCCTACTGGCTGGCTCAGACAGCTCCTTACTCAGCTCACTGCTATCTGTAAATCCTGTTCTAAGGCACCTAACTCCCTCCATTGATATAATATAATTGATAATCTTGGACACCACCTATCTCAGGAGGGAGGATTTAATTAAGTAGCAGGATACCTATACACAAGGCATTGCAAGGTGTGAGTCCTTTTGTGGAGTCACACCTTTCTCATGACAAAACTGTCACTTAGAAAATGCAGCATTCATATTTGTAAGTTTCAAAGCATGTTTCTTCTTACATTTTAGTAGTTGCAGAAACATAATTTCACAGATGATGGTTATTTATATGTTTAAGATGAAAAATTATAGATTTTTAAAAATACATTTAGTCAATCAAGCTCTTATGTGTAGAAACAGCAAAGCAACAATTATTAACTAAAATGGACCACATCTTATTCTGTTGTGGCTCCACTGACTTCACTATGCAGTCTGATACAGAACATACTAGTCAATAGGCAGCAGACCTGCCTTCTCCTTTAGGCATGTAATCTCACCCTTTCTGGGCACATCTACATGTGCTATTAATGTAAAGCCATAAACTCTGAAGCAATAAACTCCAGAGTTTATTGCCATTTGAACATGCAACTGGGACTGCAACATGTTGAGCTGGGTCAGAGCAACCCTAGTTGGCAGGGAGCCCCGAGGGGGAGTCAGCCTGCCAGTCTGGGGCTACTCCCCCCAGCTCAACATGCTGTGGAGGTGCTGGCTGAGGTACAGGGGTGCTTCAGCACAGGGCTAGTCAGCAGACAGCCCTCACACTGAAGCACCCTCGTGCCCCAGACAGCCGGGGCAACATCTACACATGAGTTCCTGTAGACTTTTTTACTCCACAGCAGGATAGTACTTGTATTTACAAGTACTATCTTGTTCAAGAGTAAATTAGTTTACTCCAGCCTAACAGGGGCACACCTGTAGACACCAAGATGTTTACTGTGCAGCTAATTAGTATACTGCACAGTAAATATCTTGTGTAGACATGCCCTCTGTGTTTTATTTTTCTCATCAGTAATATGGGGATTAAGATGCTTCCTTGGCTTTGTAAAATACTATGAGAGCTATTACACATCATATGTGCTAAGAATTATTACTGTTCCATTATTTATCATGGATCAAGTATGCATAAGCTAGAACAGTGGTAATTGTGATTTGGTCAGATGAATGGCAGGCCATATGAATGGCACAAAACCAGGATTGGGCTCCAGGGGCCCTACACATCCTCTGACAAGTCAGGATCAGGCCCCACATTGTCCAGAACACCCGATCTGTCCTGAATGCACGGGATGCTTTGAGCATCAAGGACAATAAAAAGTCCTTTTTCAGATATGTGGGGAGCCGGAGGAAAAGCAGGGGCAACATTGGACCCCTGCTGAACCAGATGGGGCAACTGACAACTGACGCCCAGGAAAAAGCCAACCTATTGAATAGGTACTTTGCGTCGGTCTTTCATCAGTCCCATGGGATGCCCATGCCCACTACGGGACAGGGAAGTCTGGGTGAGGGTGATCCCCTGGCCTCCATTAATGCTGACTTCGTGAAGGAACATCTTGAGAAGCTGGACACCTTCAAGTCAGCCAGCCCTGACAATCTTCACCCCAGGGTACTCAAGGAGCTGGCGAGCATCATAGCCCAGCCTCTAGCATGGATCTTTGAAAACTCTTGGCGCTCTGGTGTAGTGCCCGAAGACTGGAAGAAGGGCAATGTGGTGCCTATCTTCAAGAAAGGGAGGAAAGTGGATCCGGCTAACTATAGGCCCATTAGCCTGACTTCTATCCCGGGGAAGATCTTAGAAAAGTTTATTAAAGAGGCCATCCTTAATGGACTGGCCGACACCAACATCTTAAGGGATAGCCAGCATGGATTTGTTGCGGGTAGGTCTTGCTTGACCAATCTCATTTCCTTCTACGACCAGGTGACCTATCACCTGAACAAGGGAGAAGAGATTGATGTCATATATCTTGACTTCAAAAAAGCCTTTGATCTGGTTTGCCATGATCACCTCTTGGAGAAACTGGCCAATTGTCGCCTTGGGTCCTCCACAATCTACTGGCTGGAAAATTGGCTCCGTGGTCAGACCCAGAGGGTAGTAATTGATGGAAGTCACTCATCATGGTGTCCTGTGACCAGTGGGGTCCCCCAAGGCTCTGTCCTTGGACCCATACTGTTCAACATCTTCATTAATGATGTGGACACTGGAGTCAGAAGCGGACTGGCCAAGTTCGCCGATGACACCAAACTTTGGGGCAAAGCATCCACACCAGAAGACAGGCAGGTAATCCAGGCTGACCTGGACAGGCTCAGCAAGTGGGCGGATGAGAATCTGATGGTGTTCAACACCGATAAATGCAAGGTTCTCCACCTTGGGAAGAAAAACCCGCAGCATCCTTATAGGCTTGGCAGTGCTATGTTGGCTAGCACTATGCAAGAAAGAGACTTGGGGGTCATCATTGACCACAAGATGAACATGAGCCTGCAGTGCGATGCTGCAGCTAGTAAAGCGACCAAAACGCTGGCTTGCATCCATAGATGCTTCTCAAGCAAATCCCGGGATGTCATTCTCCCCTTGTACTCGGCCTTAGTGAGGCCGCAGCTGGAGTACTGCGTCCAGTTTTGGGCTCCACAATTAAAAAAGGATGTGGAGAAGCTTGAGAGAGTCCAGAGAAGAGCTACGCGCATGATCAGAGGTCAGGGAAGCAGACCCTACGATGACAGGCTGAGAGGCCTGGGGCTTTTTAGCCTGGAAAAGCGCAGGCTCAGGGGTGATCTGATGGCCACCTACAAGTTTATCAGGGGTGACCACCAGTATCTGGGGGAACGTTTGTTCACCAGAGCGCCCCAAGGGATGATGACTAGGTCCAATGGTCATAAACTACTACAAGACCATTTCAGGCTGGACATAAGGAAGAATTTCTTTACTGTCTGAGCCCCCAAGGTCTGGAACAGCCTGCCGCCGGAGGTGGTTCAAGCGCCTACATTGAACACCTTCAAGAGGAAACTGGATGCTTATCTTGCTGGAATCCTATGACCCCAGCTGACTTCCTGCCCTTTGGGCAGGGGGCTGGACTCGATGATCCTCCGAGGTCTCTTCCAGCCCTAATGTCTATGAAATTTATGAAATCTATGGATGTAAGGCAGCTTGTGTGGGGAGCTTGACATGCCAGATAAGGTGGCACTGGGGGCCAGATTACAGGACCGGGGGTTGAGCAGCCCGATCTAGAAGGTTCTAGTCATCTAAATTAACAGTAAGAGTCTGTCAATGGCTTTAAACTGGGTATGTGTTATATAACCTATTTCACTATCCAGGTTAAATAAAAAACAGCTGAAAGGCAGTGGGATCCACAATCCAAAATATATATAGAGAAAGAAAACAAAAGGAAAAAATGCATTGAAATTAAAGATGTATAGAATTATTTGAAACAGGCATTTGTCATGATTAAACACATGCTGAAAAGGATAATTGGCTTCATTCTTTTAAACAGGAGGATTTTAACTGATGACAAGCAAACCACAGAGTGTTTTTTGTTCTGGTATTTTTCAAATGAGCATCTAAATGTTGAGATGCTTTCAGAAGTTTTTCCAAACAATTTAGGTCTTGTAAGTCCAAAATAATGACCTCGTCATTTCATATAAATATTGTATACAGGTTGTCTGTGAGAGTGCATTTAAATGTCCAGTACAGGGGATTTTAACATCCAGACTCCCAGGGTGTTTTTACACATGCTCCAGGGGTCGGAGGCGGGTGCTGCTCTAATTAAAGCACCCATAGTGTCTCATGTATCACCATCCCCATGTATCAAAATGGCTATTCTGAAGCATGGGGATGCTGATACATGAGACACAGAGGCTAGCTGGAGAGCACTAATTAGCATGCTCAAGCAGACTCAATTAATCGAGTCTACTCTGATGTTCTATAATTATAGCACATCAGAGCAGCCTCCCTGCATGTGTACAGGCACCCATTGTTTCCAAGTTGTTCCCATAATTCCCAATATCTTCCATGGGAAGAGGATAAGGCTTTTAGTATTTAAGTCCATATATGTATTATTCTTCTTGTGGAACACGCAGTAATCTTGTTAATGACAGCTGGAGTTAAGCACATGAATCAGGAGGAGAATAAGTCTATAAGTTGCAATTTTAGACTCTTTTAATAATACTTAGCACTTACAGTACATGGCATTTAACATTTTCATTTTCAAGGCATTGTACAGACATTAACTAACAAATCCTGACAACATCCCTGTGAGGTGAGTGAGTATTATCATCACTATTTTACAGGTGATGAAGCTGACACAGAAGGCCAACTTCATACATGAGTTACACTAGCATGCATTTGGCCAGACTGGCTAAGTTTCAGAGAGAATTTAAAGTAAGTCCTTTCAACAAATCAGCAGGACAGTCAGAATTCAAACTCAGGAGGCACATTTACACATGCACCTGACTGCGCAGTTGTTACCGCTCAGTCATTTAGTATTTGCTAAAGCAGTACTGTGCAGTCCTGGCGCCGCATGGGTCATTTCGCTTGTTGCTACTGCACTGTAGTGGCAACATAGCATCTCATGTAGATGCAACCAGAATGTCCTCTCCCTGACCCTCCAGCCAAGTACACTAACTCATATTTCCTGGATCGTTTTTAAGTAACACTGGGTCAAATGTAAAGTTGTCATGAACAGCTTTTAATTCCTTTGATGTCAGCAGAGCAGCGACAGCTTACACCAATGTTGAATTTGGTCCAATGACTTTCTGAAAAGTTGTTTCACACAAAAATTCGTCATGCTTGATTAAAAAGAAATAAAAATCTCATTTGCTTGGCAGCACATTGTTCCTCCAGGAATGCATGTTTACATTTTACCAAATTACACAAATACTTTATGCTTTTTGGATAGCTGAAGACATATTAATATTGAACTGCAGACAACCACATGTTGATAATGAGCCCATTTTGTGTCTTGGCTCATGGAAAAGAATGTGGAAATGCCTTGTTCTGTGTTATTTTCCTTCTGACACTACTGATACACTGCCGCAGGCACTCTGAAAATAATAGCATAAGGTTAACTGACAATTGCATGTGTATTTACACTGATATCCTGATATTACCATGTTGTTAAAAGAGGTAAAATAACTGGGGGAAGAATATGCAATGAAATAAACTTTTAGCTGGTGAGAAAAAGTAAGTCAGAAGAGACAGTCCCCTCAAACTGTTCTAATGGCCTTCGTATTCAGCATATACTATTTCAGAAACCTCTGAGAACCCAAGGGGAGGGACAAAGATACTATAAAAGCAATGAAAAGAAGCCTCAATCCTGCCTTCTTTGCACATGTAAAATTCCATCAGATTTAAAGGTAATTCTGAGTGTGCAAGAAGCACAGGATCAGGCTTCAATGCACAAACAAAAGAGGCAAATGCAGTAACAAATTTAAAATGGAAATATTTCTGACAGCTGGAGCTAGGCAGGCATATTCATTCCATGTACAAGATTGTCTTTTCTAAGAACTAGAGTGGTGCTTGTCATACACCCCGATTTAACTCTCTTAACTGCCTTTCAGGCTGTCACCAGACTAGTCAGAAGGCAATTAAAAATTAGTGATATTCTGGGCACGTCTACACGAAATGCTTACTGTGTGGTAGCCTAATAACCAGGGATTCTGGTTTTCTCCAATTAAAAAAAATCCCCAATTTTATGTTAAAAAGGAAGTTAAAATCTACATTTTTTGGTGATTTAAGTGAAACACTACTAATATATAGATATTTATATAGTGGTGCTTCATTTTAATCACAGAAAAATGTGGATTTGGGGTTACTTTTTTTAACCAAGAATTGGGGATTTTTCTTAAATCAGAGAAAACCATGATCCCAGCCAATAACACTGCGCAACAGCATGCTGGTCAAAAACTGCGCTAATAAGCTACTGCACAAAATTATTAGGCTACTGTGCAGTAAATGTCACAAAAAACCTGTGCACTGGCACTACTGTGAAATAATGTAGTTACAGGGCATTCAGTTACTACCTCATTCAGGAAGTACTAAGCTAAATGTGGAGTAACTACAGTGCATTAATGAACATATAAACGTGCCCTCTGTGATGTAGAATTATTGAAGGATTATCTGGGGGGAGGGCATAAATGTGTGTCCTAACTAAACCCTAAGATTTCTATAACTACAGACATTGCTAAAGAAAGAGGGAGCTGTTGCATGGGATGTAAAAAAGTGTAAATAAACTTCACCTTGTCTTTACCTCTCATTACAGAGCTCAGCATTTGCACCATTCTCTGTGAATCAAAGGAAGAAAACCCAACAGACTCATACCCTGTGCTTCTTTTCTGCTCTCCTGCTACCCCATTAAGCTGTACAACTACAGTGGTTTTACCAGTAGACCACTAGCTTTAAACCTTCTGTACCTACATTACATATGGAGTTAAACCTAGTCCCCTGACTGTGCTTAGAAAACATGTCTTTTCATTTTGTGTTTGTGTTAGGTTTTTCTTGTGAGTACTGCTCTGGGTGTTCGTAAAGTTATAACTGTATGTCTGTGAGTCTGACATTTATTACCTTTAGTAGAACTGTAAAATACTCTTTTCTCCTTTAACTGCATCTACTGGCATGCTACATGAAACAAATCTTGCATATCACCTTTATATTAATGAGTAATTTTTTAGATTAGAACAACAGCCTATGGACTCACTAAAGCCATGTTAGTTCATTAAAAAGTTTTGTTACTTTTCTCTCTTTCTACAAACAGCTGTAACATATTAAAAATATTCTGTACACAAGGATTATTATATGGAAATTTTAGGTAGCTTCGTGATTTTAGTGCTGATCACTATGGAATTGAAGGTGTGATTTCTGGGAAAGTACACCATAGCTAACCTTTTCACCAGTCTGTCTTGCTGCCTGACTTTAAATATATTTTTAGTCAATCAATAATTTCTTAGCTGACAAAAACAATTTTCTAAAAGCTCTGGTAGTATGTAGAATTTGTTATACAGCAGTAATTCAACTTGTCATGTTGTCCAATAGAAATATTACCAGAAGGCAATCCACCAGTTTCAGTCACTGTCACTAGAGTTTAAACAACAACACGGCATTTGAGAAACTGGGGTCTGTTATAAAATCCACATCAGCTGGTGGTGGCGACTTTCCACATCATGTCACCTTAGGTGGTGGAGTCAGTCTGTACCTTTTGAATTGCTTCTAACCGAGAGTAAAGGGAAAATGAGTAATGCTGAGGACGGCAACAGCTTTACACCACTGAGTTGGCATATTGAACATGATGTCAGAACCCTGTCAGAATATATGTTAGAGCAAAGTCCCTAACAATTAATGCCATTGATTCTATGTAAGTATATGTAGAGAATGATGGGAATACAGAGCCAGCAACAAGAATATATGTATAAGACTATGTTTTTGTTCAGGTACACCATGAATAAGGGCCAAAAAGGCTTATTTTTAAAGTAAAGAGCTATTAAATATTTCAACACTTACTTGAAACATTTTGTTTGCTAATTTTATTCCAACCTTATTCAACACTTCTTAAAGTAATACAAAAGGCACTATAAAGTGATCGTTTTCTTACTTTAAAGCAATGTAGCATATTGGCCTCATTAGCATTCACTACAGACCTTGGAATAACAGTGTTCCTGCTTTTTTAATGTACTTAGCAGAAGAAAGCATGCAAATGGTTTCCATTTCTTACATTTTTCTTTTTTCACATCTTCTCTGGATTTTATTTTAAATTTAACAATATTTTCATTAAAAACATTGTTATAGCATGGTGATACACACACATTAATCATTTGCAAAATTGTACCTATTTACAGAATATCTGGTAAATACTAAAGGCAACCAGCAGGCAGTTTTTTGAAAAATGAAATAATTCATTGCGCAAGCACTGGTAGTTGCTGTCATGATTATAAGGCTACTTGCACCTCTTCCCCTTCTCTGGCTTTACTGAAGCAACCCAGACTTGAGACACTGAAATGTTAAGACCAGACCCTAAGCTACACTTCTCTATACCATCAGACAGAAAGGGGTTTAAAATGACAAAGGTCTATATACATACTTAGCTTACATAAAGTGCTACTCCCTTATGATAGGTGGTCATGAAGGTTTTACTTCTTCAGGTCCTCCAGCAGAGTCTTTCTTTCATGTTTTTTTTGATGTTTTGTCTTTTAAACTCTGTATAAAAAATTGTATAACTTTGGCTACAGCCTACAAGTAGCATCTTTTCAGCTAATAGTTCAGGCACTGAAAGATTCTCACTATGTTTATCTAGAGGCATTGTATTGCCTTCTTGCTAATTTCTAGCAGTCTTGCTATTAGACTGATTCAGAGAAATTCAGTTCTGACTGGTGCAGAAGTCATGCGAGTGATCGGTGTTAACCAAAAAGTCTTAACAACATGCAGATTCCTAAGTGAATTGTAGTAATATTCCTGTATAAAAGAATAGGAGAAAAACTCCACTATATTTTATTAGCTTCTGTTTCTTGGTGCAGCCCAATAGGAGAGAATACTTTAGAGGTGCTAAACCTCTTAAGCATTTACTACATTTATGTATATGCATGCAGGAAAAAGAATGTTTTTATAACGTTTTTTGTGATGAACTGCAGGTGCTGAGTTGAATAGCCACTTGTGGCTTTGTTGTATGAACTTAGTACCACTGGATTAAACCAACATATGCCTGCAATAAACATTCCTGTAACCCAAGATAGGCATAAAGAAACTATCCCTATACCCAGGTCACATGTTCATGAAATATAAATCAACCCAACCTCTTTCAGTATGACTCCCTAGTTCAGGCTGTGTCAGGTTTGATGCTTAAAGCCAGGAGGACTCAATATCTTTGTTTGTATGAAGACACCAGAATATTGTCCTCAAACTGGTAGTACATAATTTCTTAGTAGAGGTGAATCACTTGAAGAATTTTAGACAAATGTTTTCATTTATAACTTTAAATTAATGTAAATGATTGCCTTTAATAACTCTACTTTTGTGAGTCTTGATTTTTCTTGTATTCCATTATCTAAAAATTAGAAAAATTACAAAATCTTTTAATAAAATTAAAACTCATTGAAAATGCACTGGTTGATTACATTTGAAGTTATTAGGTGGTGATTAACTGGAATGGAGTTTCCATTATTTTAGTGAAGACCAAGTCAGTACTGAGGTAACTCTTAAATAGAAAACAGAGGTGACTCAACCACTCACTACAGTTATACTCCAGTTCATTTGCAAGCCGCTGTTCCACTAGCTGAAATTAAATGGTAGTGAAGGGCTTGTAAGCATTTTAAGTCTCAGTATTAAATTAATTACTCAATAATCTTTGTACAAACAGAAAGAATGCTGGATTGGCTCCATGCTCCTGGGTCAAAGAGACTAGATCTTCTCTCTCACCCTGTGTAGTATTCTGTCAACATGGTCTCCTCAAAGACAGAAAAGTGAAGGGGATGATGAAATGGCAGAGTCCATGAGCATATGGTGTCATAAACTCAGCCTTCTAACAAAGATCTTCATAACCTCAGAGTCTGCTGACAAGAATATGACTAGAGCTGTGTGAAAAACTGATTCACTGGTTAAATTAGTTTTCCTGTCAAAATGAAAAATCCCCAAAATAATTAATTTTGTGCCCCATTTTAGGCTAAATTCTGGTATATTTTAAAATGAAATGTGAGTTTCAAACCAAAAATTAAAACATCAAAATTTCCATTTTTTTCAGCTCAAACAATTCTACAAATTCAACATGAATTTATGAATAGTTTTGCTCAATACAGTCTGCATTTTAAGTGAATAAAATATTCAAATGACAACTTTTACCCACCTCTGCTTATGACCCTGTTCATTTCTCCCTCATACAGGACAGTTTTCCTTAGCAATCCCTAAAAGAGGAAGTTAAATCAGCAGAGGCAACACGTAGAGGGTGCACACGGGTGCACATGCATCCCCTGAGTGTGGCGGTGCATCCCCTGCAAAAAGGTGCCATTGACACTGTCTGCAGTGCCTGTGGGTGGTTGCTGCTTGCCAGCCCACTGCTGGCATCACCAGCAGCATCTGTGGGTGGTCCACAATCACTCCTGACTGATGCTGCTGGTGGCACCTGTGGGTGGTTTCCAACCCCTGGTTGGCGGTCATCAGCCCGCCCTCCCCCCCCCCACCGACAGTGCCAGCGGTGTGTGCAGGAGCTCCCCCTCACCACCACTGGGGTCCCACCACCACCACCACCGTGCTTCCGCTGCCACCAGTGCAGCTATGCCCAGCCACCAGGGAAACGCGCCATTCATGTAAACCGGCACCATATATCAACTCACACAGAGCTATATTTTGTAACTTTCAGAACTGCTGGGTAATGACCGACGGAGAAAGAATGAGCCCAGGAATATCTGTTTATGAGATTATGCACTCATTTCCACTACCAAGGCAGAATTTATTTAGGGGAGTTTTTCTGACTTTCTCCCCTTTCATTCAGCCCCATGCATTAAGCTAGGAGACTTTAGAGGGAAAGAGCTAGTTTTTGCCCCTGTACGCTGATGTGAGTATCCAAAGGCTGGATATGTTGTGGTACTCAGCATGGCCACTGACACATGCTTTGCATGAGCAACTAGTGACAAGTCTCCACCTGTTATCTTCAGGAGGAATTTAAAGCAAGGTTTATCCCACAGAACTTATCTTCTACCTATTCTTTTCTCATTTGAAATCCTTTATGTTAGACCTGAAAAAATATGGATCAATAGTGAAATTTGATAAGGTTTTATTCTTAGTATTTCCACTGATACAGTTTTCAATTTATGTTAATTTCATTGTCCCTTATGGCTTTCCCACAGAACATGTGCTTAGATTTTGTTTTCCATATCGGCCTAGGATCCACATGAAAGCTTTATGAAGATGAAATATAGTTTTATTCAGGTCAGATACTCTGAAGGAGAGATCGGTATAACCTGGCTACTATGTGCACAGTTGTGGCAGAATTATGTAAAATTTTACAACTGTACAGAAGAAAATTCAATCAAGTCTTAAAAATACCCTACTGCAACCTCTGTAAAGGAAATTTAATTGAACAAGTATAGCACTGCTATCTCTGTATACATCTCAATACTATCCTGTCATCACAAAACTTCTGAAATTAAACACATTTATTTTAAAATAAACCAATATTCAAACGAAAAAAAGTGTAAACCTTGCTTTCCCATTGTTAAATATACTAGAACCCTAGAAACATTCCCCAAATTATTAGCTACATTATTTTAAGGATTTCCCTGTGCTTCTCCCCTCTCCACACCCTCACACATACATGGATCAATATGCATTTTTGACCTTATACAACAGCTGGGGAAGAGCGCTTATCTGTAGTCAGGAACTTACTACTTGTAGGTTTCCCTTATTTTCTTCTAGCGCTACCTCCAGAAGGCTGTTTTCATATACCCAAGACTTTGTTCTTAGAATCTACTGGAGAGGGAGGCCTGCTCACCACCTCACCACCTCTTCCCCCACTCCCACTAGTCTTTCTGCTGGTATTGATGCTGACTTCATAGTGCTGCTGAGTTTTGTGTTGAATAAAATATTATAATATTCATTTAAAGGTGGCCAGGATTTGATGAACCACTTCACAAGCTAAACTAGGAGTAAAATATTTTGGCATTTGTAATTACAGTTACATTTTTATAACTCAACTGTAATTGATAGATAGAATTTTTTTTCAGATTTTTTTTAGTTTGTATGTGCATCATTATAGAGGCAGAGTTAAGGTGATTTAGTGGGGCATTTCTTTCAGTGTGCATTATTATGATTACAAATTAATGTAACTGAATGGTGTGTATGCTCTGCATAAGCTGTTGACTGGCTAGTTTGAAGTTTGTTGGACATAGCTGTGGATTTCCTAGCTTTAGATATTTGGGTTGCACATTGTTGTATTTGAGGTAGATAATCATTACACAATGTAGTGTTGAGGAAGAGTTATAAATTAGAGAGGATGTATTGGACCTACTAATCTATTCTGCTTCCAACATACAGGGAAGACATTCAGCACATAAGTGATTCTAGCATTATTTTTTGTGTATACACATGAGATTCCTTCAGCATCGTGGCTGGCTCTCTCCCACTTTGCTGGGATACACCACTTGGGAAAACTGTGTAGAAAAGAAGCATTTAGTTATCTGTTCCCCTAGGCTCTAGTGATTTCCAGGGCAGCTTTGACAGCACAGCATCATGCATGCTGGGATGAGGTGGTATGTTGTCATACAGCTGAAAGACAATGGTGACTTGAAACAGCTAGGAAACTAAAATATATCATTTTTTAAAATTAAAGTGAGACTCATTTAGGCACAGAATGCTCTTTTCCCTTTTGCCATTTGGAATATTTTGCATATAAACCTGTGATTATTTTATTCTTTTAAAATACTTAAAGTTACCTTCCCCTCACAACCTAGGAAATCCCATGAGAGATTGAGTGATAGCTTGGCATGACAATTTTCACTTTGTTTTTAAATACAGATGGCCATAAGCTGCTATTTGGATTCCAGGACTCAAGGTGCAGAAACATATGGATACAGGATTCTGGCTGGGGCAATTACTAACTAGAAGAAACTAAAATTTGGCTCTAGGCCTGGTTCTGATGTCTAGCCCCCACAACACACAAGGGTATGGAAATACAAGGTTTCAGTTTAGACAGGGTTCTTTGGGTGAATCTGATATATTTTATTAGACCAACTAAATAGTTGGAGAGCAATTTTTAAGCAAGCTTTCCGGTTAAAAAACCCTTCATCAGGCTAAGGAAGTTTCAGCAGTTGGTGTGTACTCTTCCTGGATGGAATGAAAAGTAAAAAAGCCAGAGGCTGTGCTGGTATGCATACAAGACAGGCAGTCAGTGAAAATGTAGATTGAGGAGTCAATAGGTGAGAGACAGGCTGGGTGTGGGGGAGAGAAGGGAGATGAATAGCGGAGAAGTATCTGGTAAGTCAGCTGTCAGGCAGGTTATAATGTGTCATAAATCCAATGCCTATATTTAGTTTGTGATTTTTAGTATCCAGGAGGTTGATGAAGTGGAGTTCATAGGCTCGTCTCTGGGAAGTGTTTTGTAAGTTTCATTTGAGGATCAGGACTGAGAGATTGGAGAGAGAATGGTTTTCTTGTGAAAAATGTGCCCCCACAGGTAATTGGGTATTCCTGTCTTTGATAGATTTCCAGTGTGTGTTCATTCTGGTGCGCAGTTGTTGTTTGGTCTCTCCTACATATTTTCCATCAGGGCATTTGGTGCACTGGATGAGATATATTACATTTCCGGAGGTACAGCTGTAAGATCTGGGAATGCTGATGGCTCTGTTGTGGGGTGTAGTGATTGTGGGGGTGGTGGAGATGTGTTGGCAGGTTTTGCATTTCTTGTCATGGCATGGTTTGGATCCATTTGGTGTGTTCTGGGTCTGAGGAAATTTGCTTCTGGTGATGAGGTTGGCGAGGTTCAGTGCTTGTTTGAAAGCTAGGATGGGTGGCTCTGGGAAGATCTCTTTAAGAATAGGGTCTCTTTCTAGTATGGGTTGGAATTGTTTGAGGATTTTCCATACGGGTTTGAGGGAGGGGTGATATGTCATAACCAGTGGTGTACGATTTGTGGGGGGTTTTCTTCTGTACTGCAGCAGTTCTTCACATGGTATCTGGGTGGCTCTTTCAAACATGTATCTATCTCTTTGGAGGAGTATCCTTGTTGGGTGAAAACTTTTTTAAGGTTTCAGTTTAAGCACACCTCTGGGTTTTTTGTAGAGACTGTAAAAGCCAGGTGACTTGCTGGAGTCAGAGTCTTTGGGCCAGATTTTCTGCTAGTGCAAATGAATATAGTTCAATTAACTTCAATGGAACAATGGCAATTTATATCAGCAGATCTGCCCCACTGCATTCAGTAATGTTTACACACCCTGAATATGATATGTCCACTAATGCAGAGTAAGGCTCTGCAAATAATTGCTTTCTCAGTTCAGTGCCTGAAATGAAAGAACAGAAAAAGATCTCAATTAGAATTGACTCCCAATTTATGTTTTCATTTTTTTCACCAAGATGAAAACAACTAAAATAAAATCATGTGGGGTCAGATAAAATGTTTCATTCAACCACAGATGAAATAGTTTTGTTTGCATATACTTCCCTATAAAATCAAAAATGGAGGGTGGCACTGGAAGGTACTAAATTAAGAAAAACATAGGAGAAAGAGAAGGTATCATATTTCTAGTTTATATTCCAGGGATTAGGGCACCCATTTAGGATGTGACTGATGCAGATTTAGTTTTCTCAAATGGATTTGAACCCTATCTCCCACTTAGTAGCCTCTAGGGTAGGAATCTCTCAGATCCAATCCATGCTGGTCTTCCTCTGTCCTGTTTGGTGCTACTCCAAAGCATTCACAGGAGAATTTAAGTGAAAGAACACCCTCCAGCCTGGTAATTAGAAGGTTCAGTTGGGAGGTGAGGCACCTGTGTTCCAATATCTGATCAAGTGAATATTTAAGTATTTTATAAAGGTGAAGAAACATCAATAAAAGAAACTAAAAACAACGTACTCAAAAATTACTATATCATAGCCGTTATGGTGTTTTCCTTAAAAGTAAATTATATGGAGTCATTTCCCTCAATCAGAAGTGAGAACTGAATCCATGTTTCCCTTAGCTTTAGTTAGTGCTGTAACCACTGGGCCCATGGATAAATAGACAAGACATCACCTTCTTCATGATTTAAGTACTGATTTTTTGTTCCACACAGTTGAAACTATTTTGTAATGCTGAGTTAAATTTATAAATAATTTTGGTCATTATGCAACTGCAAATTATCTATTTTTTCTGATACATTTTGCCCAGTCCTATCTCAGGGCCATTTTACTATGAAGACCATTCTGTAATGCACATGGTAGATACTGGGCATGTCTACATGTGCATTTATTCTACATTAAAGTTACTGCACACTAACTTACTGTGCAGTAAGCAGGAATAGGACTGGAGTCTACATGTGCAATTGACCTCAGCCTAGATTTAGTCCCAAGTCAGAGCAGTCTGCTATGTGCCCCTGTGGCCATGGGGACCAGTGCCAGCCTCTGGTCACATATCTGCCAGTGAGGCAGTGAGGCTGTGGCAGCAGTCATGCAGGCCCCTGTGGCATCTCCCCTGTGTCCAGAAGTTGGCCCTGCAGAGGCAAGAGACAGAAAGCTTTTGTGAGAGCTTGCAACATTTTAGAGATAAGATGAACTGCTCTAGGGACATTGCGCTTCCTGGCCTCAGATTGGAGTTCAGCCACATGAGGGTGCCCATGGATCATTGTAAGCTATCCAGGAAGGCCTGGTCCCAGGAGGGTACCACCTGATCTCCCTATCCCCACTTGCGCCCTGGGAGCTGGCCACAGGCTGCTTGCCTTCCCAGTCCCCTTCCCAGGGGTGGATTGGGCAAGGAGTGGGGTTCAGGGCTGAATTTGGGGCTGGATCAAGGGCAGGAGCAGGGGTGGGGTGGAGACTGGGGCTGGGAGGGCCCACCCCCCAGTATAGCACTTTACCATGGGTTTGGGGCCAGCAAGGCTGGTGGCCCAGAGCGGGGCTCCCCATGCCAGGAAGCATCCAGCTCCACCCAGTGTCCATGGCCTCTGGTGGGCCTCTGGGCTGGCACCCAGCCAGGCCCCTCCCCCCCAAGGAGGAGCTGGTGCTGCTGGCCAGAGAGCAGCCCAGCCCAGAAGCAAAAGATAGGGCCAGGCAGGAGCCATGGAGCTGGGCTCTGGCTGACACCCTAGTGGCTGGGCAGACTAAGCCAGTAAGCTCCCACATTACTGTACAGTAATGCATCTACACATGCATCACTGCACTGTAATTACTTGGGTGTAAATTTGCTACCTGCATAATGCTACCATAGTTACTGTGCAGTATTGGACTTCACATGTACATGACCTCCTGAACTGTGCAGTAATTTTTGGTAACTTATGTTACTGTGTAGTAAATGTGCATGTGTAGATGCGTCCACTGTGGCCCTTACTATTATTCCAGCAATACTGCTTCCTAAATCTTTTTTATTCCTAATACTGACTTGTCAGTGCCAGAAGTGATCATTTCTTGCTGCTGAAGATACATGCCAGTTGGTTGGCAGCATGGGAGATAAAAGGAGAGGAGTATATTTATGCAGCAACTTGATGGACTCTTTATTAACCAGTCCTCTGGGTGACTCTCAGGGTCAGGCTGCTCTGGGGTTGGATATACTGCCTTTTTTCTCCTTGATGCTGTTTACATATTTTTCCTTAAATAACTTTGTTATGCATGTGTATTTCCCCCCACAGGGCAGGTGCTGTGGCTTCATGCCATTCATCAGAAAGAACATTTGAAATGCATATATATACACTAGCATCTGGGCAGGTTTTCACTGACCACATACTTGAGGAAGGAATTTTAAACAACGAATGACATAGTTTCTGTTTTTCATTTTTTTATCATGTAATGGAACAGCACAAGTCTTAAATAACTGAATTCCTTTTACAGCATTCAGCAAGGAGCAGTTGGCATCACTTACAGGAAATGGAGAAAGTGGCTGGTTTAATAGCATAAGGTTGGAGAATTGCTTCAGTGAAATCAATTCCTGCTAACTGTGTTAGTTCTTCTACTTAAAAATGTGCTGCTTTAAAACTGGCGTTGAGGGTGCCATAGCTCAAAAAGACCATTCCTAAGGCTTAAAATAAAGAATTGCTACTGCACAAAGTCACTTTTGAGCAAAGTCATGTATAACTTTGTGAGCATCAAATTCCTGAGCATGATTCAAGAAAATATAGTTACAGTTACTGATATAAACTGGAATCTTATTAATGATCTCACTAGAGAAGCTCAGAACTAGGGGCCTTAGATTATTCACTTTCATGCACAAAAATGCACGAACACCTATGCACCTATATTTGTATTAACACAACCCCACATACAAAAATTGTAAAATTATTCATGTAATGTACATACCATGTACAAATGAAATGGTTAGCCAGTTTGTCTCTATGGGCCAAAGCTAATTAGAGTTAGTGGTAGTCTTCTCACATGCTTTCACAGGCTTTTGTTAAACCTCCTGTCCTTGGTGCTCTGTGCCCTAGTAAGCAGAAAACAGCTGTGCAGAAGTATATTCTGATTATGAATGGTTCCCAGCTTTAACACCTAGAATTGAGCAGTATTAGTATGGGCAAATGTTTTTCATACATGCAAGTAAGCTACAGCTTTTTAAACTTGAACCCCAAACTCAGCATGATTGAGACATTATCTTCCATCCTGAGGAGTAATTCAGAGCAGGGGTAAAGCATGTTAGTGGGGCAGTATGTCATTACTACCCACAATGAAATAACTGACCTAAATGTACTCTTTCATTCTGAGTCAAGCCAGTAGCTTTAGACAAGACTAACTTCACTCTAAAACTGGTGGTTTGGCCCTCATTCATCATCATTCTCTGGTGCTAGAAATTCCATCACCATAAAGGAGACTATATTTACCAGGATCCGCAATAAATATTTTTTGCAATAAGTGGTACAAAAAGAAAAAAACTTTTAAAAATGGACTATATGTTACATTCATGGATTGGCTTTTTCAGTAAAGATTCAAGAAACATTTCATTTGAACCATAAATGTATGTGAAACTACTAGAGTTGTTCAAGTTTGACCTATATTTACACATTTCAGCCCAGGCTGTCAAATTATGGCAAACACAGCTGAGGTTCTTTGCATATTTGACAGCTAGTGACTGTCTAGCTGAACCCCACAATGTGCCCATGAATCGTTCCTCATATGTGCTCACACACAGATATGTATGGTGAGGCCTTGGTGGCTTTTAAGGGATGATGATGTATTTAGATGTACAAGCATATTTAGCTCATACCAAAGAAACTGTCCTGAGAATTTCCCAAGGTCCACAAACCTGTGTCAGTCTACTGCATCCAGGAGAGGCAGGGAGAAAAAGGTGCAAGGTATCCCCTGGGTATTAGAGGGGAAGCTCCAAGTGGATTTTAAAGGTTTAGTATATTCCCTGAAGAGTTCACCTAAGTCTAATTTAGGTTCAGTTCAATTCCTTATTTTCACTTTTTTCTCCTCTCCCATCCACCTCCTATTCTATTACTCTCACACCAGAAAGTGCCCTCTTGAAGGGGCATCCGTGCACCATTCAACAAAGAGAGTTTTAAAGCAAGCTATCCTTCAGATACTACAGCCCATTTTTTTCAATTAAAGTGAGTCAAACAGATAACTTGATTAACTAAATATTCTGACATCTCTGTTTCACAAAAGAGGTGTCACTATCTACCAAACAAGTGAGACAGTAGTTCTCACTGTTGAGAGAAGATAGTTTTTAATAATAATTAGGCTAACACTAGAAAAAAAATCTTTAAAAGCTAGGGAATTTAATTAGACCAGCATTACAAAAATCATTGCCTATGCTTCTAAAAAGTGAGATTGCATTATCAGCTGAGCAAACACAAGCATCTATATTTTGTCCAAAGTGAAAACATGTTAAAAATGTACAGTCCGATCCAAAACACACTGTAATCAATGGGAAGATGTCTAATGAGTTCCATGGACTTTGACTTGGGCCTTTACTAAAACCAAGCGGACTTTTTATGTACATAGCTTGGTTGTGAAAGAACAACAATAGAAAAGTGTTAACCTTTTTTTTTAAGGCTTCACAAAAAGAACTCTCCACTTTGCAATTTTGCAATGCATCAGAGCTTGCTGGTGAGAGCTTCTTGTTGAAGATGTATTTCACTGAGTTGGAATTGCTACATGACAATATATAACATGAAGTAGCAAAAAAATAAATATGCAAACTTTAAAAATTCAGCAGAATTGCTGAATTAAGATAATTTTGACTTTTAAATATGGAAAAATGTGATTCTTCTGTTCTTTTTCCTCCACCTATTCCCAAGAAATGATAGTGCTTGGGCAGTCATCAAGGTGATTATTTTTAAGTGACACTCTTTTGTCATATAATAGCTGTAATAAGAGATCTTGTTCCAATGCATTTTTCCCCATACCTTCTCAGAGTGTCCCCCAGACACATCATGTTTTCCAAGTAATAACACATAGCTGGCCTTATGCATAGATTTCCAATGGTATTTTGGCACTGCTGCTTCATCTTGCTGGGGTTATTATTTCTAAGCCACTTCATTCTATAACTGTTTTTCTTTCTTTTCTCTGGGAATAGAGCCAACACCCATGGCCACAAGTGAGGTGTATTATGCTGTAGTAGGATTCAAATATCAAGCTATGAACTATAATTTTCACGATGTCAGTGGCATCAGCATCTGCATCATTAGTTAGTCTGCCCCAGAGTCTCTTACCACATTACCAGAGTTTCTTGGCCACATTGCCTGCTGCTGAACTATAGAAATTGTCTATGGTTTTGGTGTTTGATGAAGTTTGTGACTGTATCTTGTGCGTGCCACTTTTCTTTAGCAACTAAGGCAGTCATTCTCAACCAGGGTGATGCCCTGAGAACCCTTTCCCAGGTGTCACTGGATGCCACACAAATGTTAGCACCATTAGGTAGGCAAACATAACTCGCACAATAAACCCAGAAATTTATAAGAGAAATCCATATTGTTAAAAACATTCGGCTTTGTTTCAAATGTGTGGTGCCTCCCATTAGATGAGGGGTGCCTCAAGTCCAAAAAAATTGAGTCATTGACTTATGGTTAAAGAATAACATTCCATAGTATATATGTTTAGCCACAATTAGATATAGGCATTGATGCCCTAGTACAAGCTATGCCCACTATTGATTTCCTTATAGGTCACTACTGAAATAATCAGCTACTAAAATAAAATCCTTTATTTTAATGTATGAAATCCATTTCTCTTTGATTTGAGATTATAAAATAAAAACAGAAACTACTGCTTACAGACTATTTTAAATGTTATGTAATCAGGAGTGACTGAAATATGATGAGTTTTCTTTTCCAGTGCCTTTATATCTGTGTATTCTCTTTTTTATAAAAGCTTTCTTCTACCATAAGCATTTTTTATTTCAATATTACAGTGAGCAAATAATTCAGATACTGGTAACATTTGACATATAGACCAAATCTAGCCCACTGCAAAATGCTGCTTGTGTTACTTATACTAATAATCACACTGATTTCCCAAGAGTAAAACTCTTAATTGTAAAACATATATCTCTGTCCATTATTCTCCATTACCTCTTTGACTGATAATTTTCAGTTTATTGATCATTTTTAAAAAGGCAAAATAACATTTACAAAGAATGTAACACTAAAACCGGAGCCAACTTTCCTGCTTTCCAAAGTGGGCAATCTCCACTCAACAACAAAATGGTATGAAAATGACTAAAAAATTGGCAAAAGCTTAATAACTAATTAATGAGGCAATGAGAGTGGATGTGTAGGATGTCACCGGCAGTATTGTAAAGTAAGAATTAAAAAGATGCTTTACATAAAAAAGACAATGTCTCCTTCTCTTCTCAAAATGTCTATATATTTGTAGTCATATACTGACTGGGAACTCTAACCCCTTTGAGACTTGCTAGAGCCAATCCTAGACATTTTTTGGGAACCTTTCTGTTTGGACCAGTGTTTAACAAGTCAGGCTAACAAGCAAGGCTGGAATACTATTTAAGGAGATTTTGTTTCATATTCTATTCCATCTTTTTGGAAGGTGTGCCACACATTAGTCCCACACCCTCCTCGTGTGCCACTCTGAGTCCCTTCCTCTGCAAGATCTGCACTCTGCCTTCTGCTCCTTGTGATCCCTAGTCATCTTCTGCTCTGCTTCCTGCTTCCTGCTACCAGCTACTATGCCCTCTACTCGATTTGCCATGTGCCACACACAAAAGCTGGGTGTGCCAATTGTGGCATGCGTGCCATAGATTGGCCACTCCTGTTCTTTTCCCTTTGTTTTTACATGCTGTTTCTGTCTCATACTGGAAGACTCCCTGAACCTTTGTTGGGAAGGCTGGCATATAAATCTATTAAATAAATAATAAAATAAATAAAATAATAGAACATTGAGAAAAAGTGCTGTATCTGATTATTAGGCTGTATATGATTATTTTCCAGAACTGAGGATGGGTGTTTTGTCTCCCAAACCTTGTATACCATCTCTCCCAACTACAGAGTTTCTCCAATAAAAAGCATTACCAAACAAAACAGACTTCTCTTAAAAAATATTCCTGTTTAAGTAAAATGGTATTATAATCACTATATGAGAGAGTTTCAGTGGAAGTGGCTGTGTCTACACATTCATTAATGCATAGTAGTTACTGCGCATTTAGTTGCTTAATGAAGCACTATCTAAATGCGCAGTAACTACAGTTAGTCTGCAGTAGCACCAGTGCATTTTTTTTGTGATGTTTATTGTGCAGCAGCCTAATAACACCATGTAGTAGTCCATTAGCATGGTTTTTGACTGGCACGCTACTGTGCAGTGTTATTAGGTTACTGTGCAGTTAGTGTCTCGTATAGATGCAGCCATTGTCCTATTCTTTTCACCAGCAAGTTTGAATTATTAGATCTGAGTGCATACAGAAGCTAGAAACAGTGTGTAAGAGGTTGTATTATGTCTCTAAGACATGTAGCACAGAAGTTTTGTTTCAGGAGATTGAGGGTTAAGGTAGTGATATGCCATGTTCATGCCATCCTGTTTCTTGTCTGTGCTAAAGGTTGGAGCCCTATAGGACTGCCTCAGTTATGATAATCTGCTCAGAGTACTGAGGCTTTACCCCTTCTTAAACTGGCATATCCCACTATACTTCAATCCAGCCCATGGCAAGTTCTGAAAACAGGAGGTCTGCAAAAGACAGTTTGACTGCCTGTCTTAGTACCTTCACTGAAGG
Organism: Alligator mississippiensis; assembly: GCF_030867095.1. Taxonomy (NCBI): domain Eukaryota; kingdom Metazoa; phylum Chordata; order Crocodylia; family Alligatoridae; genus Alligator; species Alligator mississippiensis. The sequence continues at coordinate 245,626,539 of NC_081825.1, forward strand.
GTTTTTTTATGTGGCCAAATCTGGGACTTTTCTAGTCTCCTAATGACTCTCTGACCCTTTGCATGTATTTGTTAGTTGCTTGCAAAAAAGATGTTATAATTACTAAATATTTTATTAATTGTGTAACCCAAAACCAGAATTTATTCTATTAATCCAATAAGGGAAATTAAAATATTATCTCGTCAAATGTAGGCAATTTTAAAAAATATTTAACAACTGTGTAAAATAAAAATCCAGTAAATAAACAATATGGGACTTTTACCAAATTTTCCTCAAAGGTCAGAGAATAAAAAGCTACAAAACGCAATTTGAAAACTATTTTACGATTTTAATGGAACATCCTTTTAACTCCATCATTTGTTTGATAAATTTTAGATGCCACTGAAGTTTAATTACATCAACATAAAAATGCTTAATTGAAGTTGTAGGAAGATAGCAATTTGCATTGCCTATAATTTCTTATGCTGCCAGACACTGGGCATGTCAATCAATAAGACATGATGCCTGATTATTTGAAGTTGATCATAAATCACTTAGTATTGACTGTCACACCAAATCCTCAATAGAGCAATATATTACAGCTGAAGTCAGTCATTTGACCAGGAAAGTGGACATGTACATGTCCCTTTATGGTGCTATATACACATGATTAATAGATTAATAATAAAAATTAAAACATAGTGCATCTCTATATATTCTGCTGTCATTATGCCATTTCCCATGGTCCCATTACATTCAATATAATGATTCTTTCAATGGTCATAAGCAAACCATGTTCAAAGAGCTAAGAAAATGTGAGCTCCCTTTCTAAAAATTCATGGTTATTTCTTTGTGCTCCTTTTTAACTTTGGGTGAAGGTAAGCCCTATAAGTTATTCCTATAATGTGAGAAGCAAGGATACTTATGGGTGGTATCTTTTATTGAACCAACTGTGTGTTTGAGATAATTTTAGACAAGCTTTCTGATGCAGATTTAACCCCACTGTGCAAATAAAAGAAGGGAGGTGGACCCTCTTATTTACATAATAAAGTTAAACAAAAAATATAAAATGCACACATTCAAAAGCTTGTCTAAATCTCAGCTGGACAGTTGGTTCAATGAAAAACATCGCTCACAAAAATCCTAACCTCTTGCCTATTTCCTCAACCATCATAGCTACAACATCACTCCTACCCCTACTAATGCAATCCCTTGTATAGCCACAGGTTCTTCACAGGTTAAGATGGGAAGAACTAAAGATTTGTTGTCCAAGATGCATGTACTTGTACTGTTCTTTAAATACAATTTTTTTCAAGTGATCAGGCACATAGCCAGCTCTCCTCCACCCACTCCAAACAATCACACCACCATAGCCAGGTAGAAGTCCCACCTGGGTCTGTCATAATCAGTAGCAATATTTTGACAGATGACCTATCTGATCCCTTTCTTCCTATTGGCCAGTAAGAAAATGGATCTGCTTCAGGAGTTGTACACTCCACAGAAAAGCCATTTTGAAAAGTTCATAACAAAAGCAGACTATGTTTAAACATGTTTTCTCCAATTATGAATTACTGGCTCCAGAACAGTTATTTTGAAATTGATTGCAACAACTAATGGACCACAGTGTCAAAACACAATAGGACTAGGTGGTTTATATTAAGTTTAGAAGAAGCAGGTTTACTATTTTTGTGACACCCTGAAGTAGAACCAAATAGGAAGATTAACTCACCAATTCAGCTTGTGGCATGGAGTCATAGGTTTGAATTCAAGTAATGTTATGGCCATATACAGGATTCATCTATTGAGAGAATTGTACCTCTCCCCTAAGAATGACAAGCATACAAGAGTTCATTCAATCTCTCCCAGAGGAAACACACCCTCTCCAGGAAAAAGATCTTCCAGGTGTCAGCCTGGAAGATCTTCACAAGAGAAATTGTCTCCCAAGAGTGAATGTTTGTATGCTCTCCTCCCAGTCTCGGGAGCACCCACTGCTTGCTGCCTTTTCCCCAAACTGTGAACTGCTCAGTTTGAGGAACAGACTGGGGTCTGCTCTCCTCCCCTCCCCTGCCAGACCAGTCTCTGCTCTCTGACTTCTCCCCCAAACTGGGGATTGCCAGCTGGGTGGTGGAGGCTACAGTGGCAGGAGGAGAAACCAGGTTTGGGAGGCTTTCACAAAGCTCAGTTCCAGCCCTGCTGCCTTTTAAATTATGGCCCCCAGCTGGCAACAAGAACAGGCAGGGGCTGCATCCACCTGGCACTGGGAGGAGTGGAGCAGCCTCTGTTCCCCACTTTCCCAGACCGGGATCACTCTGGTCTGGGGAAGGTGCAGAGGAGGCAGCTGCAGGATGAATGCCTGTACTGCTTCTTCTCCTGGAAAGATTTCTAGCAGTGCAAATTTCCCACCAATTAACTCCTGTTCAAGTCCTGCATCATCATATATGATAAGCAGGGATTTTGGTTTTTTCTGATAAAAAAAAATCCCCAATTTTCAGATTTATAAAAGGAACTCAAAATTCACATTTTCTGTGATTAAAATGAAACATCACTAATACACACACACACACAAATATAAATATATATATTTATTTATTTAATTTTTTGGGAAAGCCTCCCTCTAATATATATATACCAAGATAAATGGTACTGACTCCTACCCTGGAGGGGTCTTTAAAAGGAGGCTGGATGAACACCTTGCCGGGGTCGTTTGACTCCAGTACTCTTTCCTGCCAAGGCAGGGGGTCAGAATTGATGATCTGCTCAGGTCCCTTCCAACCCTATCAACTATGAAACTATATATCTAGATCTAGATCTAGATATAGATATAGTGGCGTTTCATTTTAATCATTCAAAAATGTGGATTTGGGGTTACTATTTTAAATCTGAAAAGTGGGGATTTTTTTCTCAGAGAAAACCAGGATCCTTGGTGATAAGCCACAGTTCCAGGAAAAAGACTGAGAACAAGTGAATAAATGTATCTGACAGTGTCCTTAATCCAGTGGAACTTTGTAGGGAAAAATACACACACTCCCTTTATAGACAACCAGGAGTGGAGAAGTAACTTGCAAGGCCATTTTGTCCAAAAGCAGAGACCAGGAGAAAGAAAAAAAGGTGGATAATCATCTTGCTTTTGTAAAAGAGAGAAAGCTTCATTTCTACAGCCTTGCATTTTGTGCTCATGGCAAGACAAAAGCATCTTTAAGTTTACTGGCTAAAGGCCTTGATCTTTCTGTAATTTTATGAAGGTAAAAATTGTTATAGATTGCTGGTATGATATCAAGGTAAAGCAAGGCATGTATAACTCTAATAAGATCAGTAATAGAGCTTCTTGGAAAAAAATCCAGCAAACATTGTTTTGGTGGAATGGGTCAAGATGATAAAATCAGAATATTTTGTCAAGATGGCCCACTTTTAAAGCTCCAGCAGTCCCAAAAGAAGCTCTTCCCCCTGCCCCTTGCCCCCACCCCTTCCAAGAAGGTTTTGAAATCCACTCCAGAGCTGCCTTGTGTCTGATAGCCCACTTAACTCTCTGTTAGCTTCCTGGTAGCTCCTTGAGATTCTAAGGTCTTCAGGGTGCATGGAGCAGCCAGCCATATAGACTTCTGCATAGTCAAGGACTTCAAGCCTTCTAGTATCTGCAGCTCAGGAAAATCTAGCTACATAAACTGTCCCCAAGACAAGGTCCTAGGTCTTCTAATGTATGCAGTTCTGAAGCTAGCAATGTGCAGTCTCCCAACACTAAGCCCCATTCTATTTTATGGAGAATTTTGAAATTTTGGGTTCAGGGCAAACCTATGCATCAGTTTCCTCTGTGAAACAGGATTACCTTTCTCTGCACAGTTCCACTCAGCAGGTACTCAACTTATATCAAGGTACAAGCCTGAGTGTGCTCACTCATTCAGTGTTTCTAGTGGCATTTAGGTGAAAAGATGCAGATGCAACACCTTTAGCTTTGTGGATTTATGTCAAGGCACTGACTTTTGTAAGGATTATTGGCTCAGCTGCTCCAGTAGCCTGAGCTGATGTCAAGGCAGAGAACCCAGGTCATTGACCCAGTACCTCTGTTTTGGTGGTCTGGAATCAAAGGAAAATATGCTATGAAGTCATTAGTTCAGTACCTCCAGTTTGTTGGTCTGATGTGAAGTGGTAGACTGCTGTGAGGCCACTGGGTCAGCACCATTAACATGCAAAGAGGTTTCTCTAAGGTCTTTGGCCCAGCAGCTCTAATATATCATCCCTACAGCCCAACAGCCTGTCAAGTCTTAGACCCCTTTTGAAGTCACAAGCTCAGAAAATTTTGCATGCCAGGGCAATGTAAAGGCACAGGCCTTTTAGGATTACAGGCTTAGGATCTCTGCCTGGACTCGTGCCAAAGTTTCTGCAAGATCCTGTTGGACCAAAGCCAAGGAATAGGTCTTTGTGAAGTTATTGGCACATCTCCTCAAGTTTTCTGGGCTTATGTCAAGGTACTGAAAGGGCCATTCTGTTTCCCTTTGATTCTGAGTGGGAGGGGACATGGCAGGTTATCCTCTTTTATTCCAACAAGGGAGAGCAGGATTTCTCTTTTTTTTTGCCTGGTGAGGGTGGGAAGGGAAGGGTGGGAAGGGGAGGAACCAGCTTGGAGACAGATCCTGTAGCAGAAAGGAGGCCAATACTGGGTTCCTATATGTCACTGGGTAATTCTTCCAACACAAGGTGCTGCTTATGCCCCACTCACTCATTCAGGGAACAGGAAACCTATAAACTTCCCAAATAGGTAATAACTTCTCCTGCTGCTTTGACTGCATTCTCATTTCACAAGCAAAAAGAAAAGTGAGATTGTAAAGGTTTCCAAGCCGAAGAAGAGGAGCCTAGGCCCTACAAATACAAAAGCCCCACTGAAAGATACCTTCATGAGACGAACTTACTGATCTGTCTTGAGCTCCTTCCCACCAATTTGAATCAGGTACTTAGCTATAGCCAGATACCACATAAGGATTATTACAGCAGGAGAGGGAAGCCGTCTGCTGCTGTCCTAGCAGGGGAGGATGCAGACAATACTCTTCAGTTTGTGGAATGTAAACATGGAGGAAATGGTAAAGGAAATGCATGTTCAAAAACAGATTCCTAAATGCTCCACTTTTCATTAAGGAAGGGAATATGTGTGAGACCAATCTGAGAATTTCCCACTCGTTTGCTGCTTAAGAAGTATGGAAATCTTCCCCAATGATACCATCTCACAGCCATGTGGTTATGACTCCATCTTATTTTTATGTATTCTTGGAATAATGTGATACTTTATTACACAGTGCAATAAATCTTAGATCTCCAGCTGGTATAAGAAGAGGGACTTGAATTTCCACAGGTCTACTTAGGCCGTAAAGAGACATTTCATTTGTGATGGTCATGACTTATCCAATTTAAAACCTAGGGACAAAAGAGGAGCAACACAGCCCTTTACATACCCAGCCCTTCCAAGATAGAATCATAGACTCATAGGGCTGGAAGGGACACCACAGGATCATCGGGTCCAGACCCCTGCATGAGCAGGAAAGTCAGATGACCCCAGCCAGGTGACCGTCCAGTCTTCTCTTGAAGACCTCTAAGGTAGATAATTGCACCACCTTTGGAGGGAGCTTGTTCCATAGTCTGGACACCCTAGTTGTAAAGAAATTTTTCCTAATGTTCAGCCTGAAACGATCTTCCAGGAGTTTGTGGCCGTTGTTTCTAGTTTTCCCCCAGGGCACCCAGGTGAACAGTTGTTCACCGAGCCCCTGCTGTACGCCTCTAATACAGCAGTAAGCCACAATCAACCTTATTTCCTTTAGGCTGAAGAGTCTGAGATCCCTCAGCCTCTCCTCATATGGCTTGCCATGTAAGTCCCTGATCATACAGGGGGACCTTCTCTAGACTCTCTCGAGCTTTAGCACGTCCTTGTTGAAGTGCAGCGCCCAGAACTGGATGCAATACTCTAGCTGCAGCCACACCAATGTTGAGTAAAGTGGGAGAATTACTTCTTTGGATTTACTGGAGATGCATCAATTGATGCATGGCAGAGTTTTATTGACCTTAGCGGCTACTGCATCGCATTGCCCACTCATATTCATGCTGGGGTCTATTGTTACCCCTAGATCCCTTTCATTTGTAGTCCTGGTCAGGTTAGTGATGCCCAGCCCAGCCTGTAGGTGTGCTGGGGGTTCTTACTTCTCAGATGCAGCACTTTGCATTTCTCTACATTGAAACTCATCTGGTTCTGTTCTGCCCAACATGCCAGCCAGTCTAGGTCTTCTTGTATCTGCAGCCTATCTGCAGGTGTGTCCACACAACCCCTTATCTTGGTGTCGTCCATGAATTTGGCCAATGGGCTTTTCACTCCCTCATCCAAGTCATTGATAAAGATGTTGAAAAGTACTGGACTAACCACTGATCCCGCTGGCTACTTCTCGGCAGGACAACACAGAACTGTTCATTAGGACTCTAATGAACTCGTTGATGACTTGTTGATGAAGATATTGAACAGCACTGGGCCAAGTACTGACCGCTGGAGTATGCCACTGCCCACATCTCACCAGGACAACACCAGTCCATTCATCTGGACTCTCTGTGTCCTACCCTACAACCAGTTTCGCACTCGCTTGATGGTCCCGCAGTTGAACCCGATATCTTCGAGTTTTCTGATCAGTAGCTCATGGGATACCAGGTCAAAGGCTTTCTGGAAGTCAAGGTATATGATGTCAACTGCTTTTTTCTCATCCAGGTGACGAGTCACCTGATCATAGAAAGAAATGAGGTTGGTCAGACAAGACCTGCCTGCAATGAAGCCATGCTGGCTGTCATTCAGTATCATGCCTTCTGCAGGTTTGTCACATATATCCTCTTTAATGAATGTTTCTAGGATTTTCCTCAGAATAGAAGTTAAGCTAAGCTAATTGGCCTGTAAAGATACATTACATTACCCCTCTTCTGCCAGAAGGTACCCAGGAAGAGCAAACAGCCTAACAGGCTTTTGCCTAGAATGACTGGAAAATACCATAATGAGCTATGAATAACTTAAAGACACAGCATTGTCCCAGGAAAAAAGTGGTAGCATGGTTCACAGGCACTTAAAACGGGACAATGGAATGGTAAAGGTAAGTGTGTTCCATTTACAGGCCATTGAGACCCAGTGGGGCAGTGGAGGCAGGGCTCCACTCTTTCTTTAATCTCGGCACCAGGAGGTGATATGATGCACATCACCTAGCACCACATCACCTCCTGCCACCTTTACCTCTGGGTAGAATGGACTGACACACTATCCATTTTGTCCTGGATCCCAGGACCGGGGCAGATCCAGGAGGTGTGGATGGTGCAGTTATCCCCACCCTCCACAACACACTTTGATTCCTGGTCAAGCCAAAGTTTAAAACCAACTACATGGCATTGGCAGCAACATTTCTATTCAGGCAGCAGTGAGGGAATCACCTGGCTCATTATCATCTACCTGATGCTTTCTAAATTCTTCATTCCACAGGTGTTAGTAACCTTCTCTCTTTTGAATGGCTTTGATGTTCCACTAACTAAACTATCCTTTCTTTTGCAGTTTTACTATCTGTTCATTTGGATGCCTCTTAATCTAGCTCCTATTTCATAACCCTTCATACTGTTTTTAACTCTTTAATATAAAAATATTAATTCAGGTGTGGAAACAGTAACTGAGGCAAACATCAACTCAGAGGTGGAAATGACTTACAGTCAAGGCTAGATTTTCTTTTATGAATCTGAAAGAGATTTACATTAAATTTTAATGACAACAGGACTTAAAAATCACCTTTTGATTATTTTTGTTCTGTTTGTTGTGTTTTTATACATAACATATGCTAGAGCAAATTAATGCACCTTGCAATAATTATATTTGTTTTTGCTTGAATCTTAAACTGAATAATTTAGCCCTAGGCCCCTAGCATATTAGTAAAGCATCTACTTTCTTTTTATCTGGAGAAATATATGTGCTGTGCTATATGTGATGGTACACAACACCATTGGTCCCCCCCTTTTCAAAATCCTAAATCCACCTATACCTAGGACAAAAGATTTTTCCTCCTCAAGAGAACTGCTATGTCTGTTTATTGCTATGTCTTAGACTGGGAATAGAGAGTTTATTTGCATGTGTTCATCCCCACTGTATGCCACATTTCTAAAGTGCCATCTCTCTACATATTCTCCTTAGCACCAGGCAATAGTCACCAAGACAAAGCACAGCCAGTTTGACAGTTTGCATGTCCATTGAGAACTAGCATGCCTCCTACAGCTGCATTAATTAGTCTCAAAATTTGGCCCACTATTCTGACCTGTGCTGAAATGTACCATATTTTTCCTAACAATCATTGCAGGCTTAAGACAGCCAATTTCTAAATACAGACTCTGAGAAAATCACACACCAGGTGTCTGTGTAAGATATACATGAGTATCCTTCTCAGAGACACAGTGAGAAACAAAGCCCTGAAATACATCTGCACTATACTTTGTTTCATTTAGATTCCCTCTTATGTCAAGTTAACTCAGGTCATAACTACAAAGTAACACTGTGTTTCTTCAGAAGAACATTAAGATGGGGCATTACAAATTGTATATGTGCTGCAAGACTAACAGGTACATTTTAAAAAGAACACTTGATAGTGAATGTCAGCTGAAGAAACAATGCCAAAGCTCACTCTCCTAACAGCATTGAATCCTGCTTGAAACTGTATTGAGGAATCACAATAAGAAGAATCACATTACCTTTAAAAAAATGTTTAAAGAATCCTGAAATAGTAGTAAATCTGTGAGTATGATCACAATTGTAACTAGGGATAGCATTGTCAAAATGCCTAAGTACCAGTTTCAAAAGTGACTTAGGCACCTAGGAACATAAGCCTCATAAGAATGTAAGTCCCACTGACCTTCAGAGAGGCTTACGGTCCTATGTGCCTCTAGGGCCAGGTTTCTGAAATACTTAGGCACCTCACTCCTGGGATTTAGGTACCTAAACCTTAAAAAACTTGGCCTTAAGTCACTTGTGAAATTGGCTCCTAAGTCATTTAGATACTTTAAAAAATATGTATTCCTAATATTGATCATTACTGGCACAACAGCACTTTCAGTTAAAATGCCTGTAGCATGTTTACCACAATTTAGTTGAAAGGAACTAAAATTTTTACTGTAGATGAATTTATTACAATATAGTTCTTAACTAAATAGGATGCTTGATTTATTTTGTTTAAAATTAGATTGAAAAGGACAACAGCTTAACTATATTTAGAAAAATATAGTTCAGCATTAACAAAGAAAACTGCTAGAGCTGATACTTTATCAGCATGACATAGTACTGCTAATTTGAATGTGAAACTTTCAGGAAATAAATAACCCCATTTGAAAAAATGTTATGCGTTCATATATTATCTACCATTTGTTTTAACTGTTCATTGCATAGTAGAATATTTAATAGTTCTACCTCTGTTTACTGGAACCATCAAAGTTAGTTTCATTTGTCTGAACATAAAGGGAAAAAAACTGTCTCATTTTTGATTTTGTAGTACCACAGCCAACCTTATCATATTTAAAATGCTACTTTTATTAATTGTAAACCATATTTCCTAATAATTACTATAGATAGAAACATAATTTAATGTATTTTAGAGTTAGTACATTTTGTTCTACTGTAAACCATATTTCCTGATAATTACTATAGATAGACAAATAATTTAGTATATTTTTATAGGGTTGGTACATTTTTATAGTATGGTAAACCATATTTCCTTATAATTACTAGAGAGAGAAAAATAATTTATATTTTTATAGGGTTAGTACATTTTTATTACTGTACAATTTCTGCTGATTAAGTACTTTGTACTTTTTCTTTTTAAGGCAGTCACATTTCCTCTGTAACCACTTTTTATTATTTATATAATTTACAGATGATAGCTTCTTAAACTTGTTTTCCCTGTTTTGCATTTCATAGTTTCTATATAAATGTATGTGCTGCTAATTTTGAAAGAAGAACAAAGCCTCTGTGAGACACTGTAGAAGTTAATGACATTGTTAAAATCATGACAGATTGCTTTAATGGTAGATATGCACTTAATTGGAGGAAGTATAACAAAATGTGCTATTTCATGCTACTAAAAAGAGTCAGTCAGGAGCCATCACCCATTTACAGTCTTGTCTTAACCCAAATCACAATGCATGTACACTGTGATAACTGATAGACATTGCTAGGCATGTATTCACCTACTGTACATTCATTCCGACAACCCATTAAATAGTGTTTGTTAACCTTTAATTCAGATGTCTGCAATAAGATAATATAATGTAAAACACAAGTCAATGGAAGGTCGTAAAGCTGTTCTGTTACAATTTTTATTAGCCTGTTTTTCAGTGCTGAATGCAGCTACACCCTGAAGCAAGTCTTGTATAAAAGTACGATGTCAATATATTATGATACAAACTCAACCTATAAAATCAATGACAAGTATTATGTCTGTTGCTATCACCTACTAAAATATAGATACTGTTTTTAATGGATGCAACTGTGTTAGGCTCAACATTGTTGTACCATTAAACTTAACCCTTAGGCATGGAACACACTTGTATGGCTCCTGGACATGTGTTAAGCATTGTAGGATGTCACAAAAATCAAGAAAGCATAATTGACAACAGATATGTAAATGTTAAACTGCTGTTACAGTATAATTGGATTAAACTATATCTAAAATTAAATTAAAATAATGCCACCTGATGGTATGATTTTGAATTTTCTCCCACCTCTCTTGTCTAAGTCATTAATATTTTTACTAATGGTGGCTGATAAAATAGAGAATATACTTACAAATGCATAGGTGACACCAATCTGGGAAGAGCTGCAAAGGAGAAAATCAGAATTCAAAGAGAACTTGATAAATTGCAAAAAGAGGTCAGAAATCAAGACAAAATTCAATAAGGATAACTACATTTACACAGGAAAAAATATATGAACAGTTAGAAAATGGAGGAGAACTGACCAGGCAGTAGTAGAGCAAAAAAGAGCTGAAGCTTATAGTGGACCACAAACTGAATGTCATTCAGCAAATGGCTGCAGTTTCCAAAAAGGCAAATGTCATTCTAAGATGTATTAACAGGAGTGTTGCCTGTAAGACATGGGAAGTACTTATATGTTTCTCCTAAGTTCTTGTGCAGTGATTCTTAACCAGGGTGCTGCAGCACCCTGGGGTGCCTTTTTATCCATTCAGGGGTGCCATTGAATGTCACGTGATGTTAGCACTGTTAAGTATATGAACATCATTCACAAGGTAAACTTAGAGATTTGACATAGGAATCCAGAGTGTTAAAAGCATTCTGACCTCTTGTGGTCTTTCTGAATTCTTTGCGGCAGACATATATTTCTCTAGTATTTTTCTTTAGTCAAAAATCAAGTGAAAACTAAGAGCTGACATTTCCAGAATGCCTTGAGCCTAGGAAGGGGTGCCTTGAGTCAAAAAAGGTTGAGAACCACTACTGTAGTGAGACCTAAACTGGAGTATTGTATTCAATTTCAGACAAAGCTCTTTAAGAAAGATGTGGACAAACTGGAGAGGGCAGCATGATAACAAATAGGTAAAAGGCTGGTAGGATGGTAATCAAGTGTACACCTCACCAAAGAAGTAATTAACTTAATTGGCAGGTAGGGAGCTTCAGGTTAGATAATGGCTATCTAACTGTAAGGATAGTTCAGGACCAGAGCAAGTTACATAGGAAGGGCAGGAATTACAGAGTTGGGGAAGGGAGCCAACTCTGAGAGAAATTACAGAGCTGAGGTCCCTTAAAGCTCTGCATTGCTATGATGCTGTGAAAGTGTATGCCAAATGTTACTATCTAAAAATGGTAAACAATTTGCAGAGCAACACAGAATCAGACCTTGGGAAACTGGGTTGGCTGATTTCTCTTCTGTTAAACAACACAGACTGCAAATGAATCAAATGAGTTACAAAAATAACAATAATCAACAAGAAAAGATTTTAAATGATATGTCAGCTTTGATTGTGAAAAAGAAACTTCCTTTAGGATCTAAGGCTATTACCCTGCTGTTCCTTTCTGATTTGTCACGATACTGTGTATAACACATTGTACAGTAGTTTTGTGGATGGAACAAACTGTCATTTTTCATGATGATGTTAGTATTGGCTCTGCACTCGCAGATGTCACCGCCATTGAGGGCTCCAGTGTTTTATTTTCATTTTCACGTTCAGTTGACAGCAGGGTTGTTTGTAATACGCTCTATTTTAGATGTTGTGGAAAGTCCATATCATTATCTCATGGTATGAAAATGCCAATAACATAATAACTGATATATGAAGCTATTCATTAGGAATGTGATGCAATGAAACAGGCACAGTTATTTACACCTAAGAGAAGGGGAGTCCACAGGCTCCACATTGTAACCAGGATAACACCATACCTGTCTCAACACCCAGGAGAAATAGCATGTAGTAATATGCTTAGAAATTATAATGTAAATCACTAAAAAATATGTAGATGAAAGGAAAATAAATTCCCTACCTCAGAAACAATTGAAAATTAAGAGTCAGAGAAGAGAGAGTTTGATAGGAAGATTACGGAAAACCAACATCTCTGACTCCACCTCTCCCCACAAATCAAATTACTGAATAGGTCTGCTGGATAGTATTGAAAGATGTTTGCTTGATATTGCTCAGAAACTGTTTCAGGGAATGGTTATTTTATTCATATATATAAGTAAAGACAAAAATATCTTCATGCTGATTTGGGTCACAAGATAGCAAAGCTTTTATTTGCATGCGAGGATAATTCTGCCTCCCCCCCCCCCACTGGCCCCCACAAAAAAAAAAACCAGATGACGTTTTCTTCATAAAATAGCAACTGCACCTTAACACCAGTTTTTAAGGGATTACTTCTATCAGAGCCAAAATGATCATGTATTAGATACCCTAGGTTAATCTGTGCACCGCATCTTCAGTGCTAGTAGCCAAATCAAAGTATATCACTGCTGAAGGTAAGGACAGAAAAAAAAGAGAAGAGCATAGGGAGGGGAGGGATACTTCATGAATTGTAATAGACTTGTCACAGTTCATTGCTACTATGTCACTGGTTATCAAGCATCAGAACTGCTACCATTACTCCCCCAGCTCTTTACATGTCATCAAGCAAGAGGTGAACAACCAGAAATAAGGAAAGACAAAGTGATGCTGTTATCCTTATGCAGGAGGTTTCAATGAGAAAGTCATCAGAGATTTCTAGACACAGCTTAAGTATTACCAAAATCATCAACGAGACTGAAAAGGAACAGAATTGCTTGCTCTTGATCTGCACCCACATTCCCATTACTGAAGATACTGTCATCTGAAGGTGAAGAGTCATGTCATTTTCCAGAAGAGAACATGTTGCCACCATTGCTTTGGATCAACTGCTTGTTGATCAAAGCAAACCCTGCTCTCAGAAAAGCAGTAGGAAAAATATCAATCCTAATATGTGAACAAAACATTAAATAGCTACATTTATTTTTCTAATATTTTTCTCAGGTGGCTCAGAGGTTGTGATTGCAGTAGTTATAATTATAGTTACCTTGTCTGCAACTGCTACTACTGCCACCACAAAACACAAACTCTTAGACCAGGACATGACAAGAAATAACCGCACTCCAGGTATCTTGTTACTCAAAATGTTAAGTACGTTATTGAACAGGCTCCTTCCAGGGTCTCAGATGCTGCTTGTTGTTGGAAAGGAGAGAAACAAGAATGTATACAGCAATCATAGGTTTACTGCAATTCATTGTTTCCTCAAAATCAGATTTCAGCTGATGACCCTGTAAGACGCAGAATGCCAAGATTTCACCTACTTCTTGAAAAAATCCTGTTAACTCTTTCCTGAATCTAAAACTATAATCTGAAAGAGCTCATACAGGCAATATCAATTAGATGTCAATCTTCTTACTGCGGTGTCCGCTGAGCCAAGAGGAAGGCCTATACCACAGGACATGTCACACCTGATATGCTGGTCATGTCATGTAGCGGGTGTGAAAAGGGATCAGAGGCACTTTGTCCCCAAAGGTACATGAAGAAAGGAGGCCCTGTGCTGAAACCAGCATAAGTACAGTATCGGTACCTGGAAGCTGTGAAGCACACAGTGGGTGTAGTTACACATGCAATTAAGGCAAAGAAATAAACTCTGGTGCAGTTCACACCAAAGTTTATTTCTCCTGGGCACAGTATTTATGTGTGTGCCCAGAACTGCAGCACATTGGGTCGAGGCAGAGCAGCCCCAGGCTGGCAGGGGTTCTGGGGGTCAGCATCAGGCTCCGAGGGGTGGTGTCAGGGCTGGCTGAGTCATGAGGTGCTACAGTGTGGGGCTAGCCAGCAGGCAGCTCCTGCACTGTAGGACCCTTGCGCCCCATTGAGCCTTGGTAACTGTCTACATATGCATTGTGGCAGAATAAATTACTCCACCATAAGATAGTATTTGTCCTGAATAGTACTACCTACAGGGGAGTTAATTAATTTACTGCACCCTAATATGGGCACCAGTGTAGACTGTGATGTTTATGGTGGAGCTAATTAGTCAACTCCATAGTATAGTGTATATGTACAGTATGGATGCGGATTTGTGCCATTTCCGTTGCATTCCTGTTGAGCAGTAGCCAAATGTATTCTTCATCAGAGAACTGCCAGATTGAAAGTTACAATGTAAAATGGAAGGGTGCCTGTACATGTGATGGGGGTTTAGTCCTTAGGGTTGCATTCTATGTTCCCTAAATTGAAATAGCGGGTTTTTAATTGAAACCCACCATTTCAATTTAGGGGTTTCTATCACTGTTACAGCGAGGGGCCCAATTCCTTTTTATTTTTTTTTGGTCGAGCCTGTCCATGGCTATGGGGAAAGCTGCTGGTGGGCTGAGGAGCCCCTGAGCTGTGGGAGGCCCCAGTCCTTCCCTCTGTGGTGGCAGCACCCCCTGGGGCTGCCCAGGCTGGCTGCACCAAGCCTGATCCTACTCTTTCCCGACCCCGAGCTGAGGCAGCACCCGGCTCACTAGCAGCCCTCTGGGGTGACCCTTGGGAGTGCTGCTGCCATAGAGGAAAGGACTAAGGCAAGCTGACTAATAACTGCAATGCATCATTGCAAACTAAACTACATCATGATGCAGTTTAGTGTGCAACAATGTAAACTCATTTAAAACCCCCAAACTCCTGCATTTGTACAGTGTGATACCAGTAAGCCACACAAAGTGACATGTTCATCACGTGTACACGGTAATGGTGTCATGTATATAAACTCCTGAAGTGATAAGCAGTCACAGTAGTTGGAAGGTTGAGGACAAATAGATGGTTTGCATTTTGAGATATCATGAGAGCAGACATAACACTGTTTTTCTTTTCTCCCATAGGTATATTCCTACAAGTCCAATTCCAGGTTTACAGTATCCTTTTCCAGGATTCCAAAGAAAGAAAATGCCCCCTCCAGTTTTGTTAGCATTCCTTCGATTATTACAATCAATTGCAACCATAAGAGGAATGATTCTCCACTAGTCCTGCTGATGGTTTCAGATTCTGAGGGCAGCTCAGGGAAAAATTGTTACATATACAATTCAGATAACAGGAGAAGTCATGTAAGCTCTGAATAAGCAAACATACTTGCGGGTCTCTGATAAAGCAGAAGGGAACCTCAATATCTTTTGATGTTGGCCCATCACTGATAATTACGAATGTGAGATTAGGTACCGTCATTTATTCTTGTAAATAATGTCATCTCTTCCAATTAAGATCAACTACTCGCACCTCTTGAATTGCTTTATTAGCATTGTTGTCAAGTTCTGCAGAAGCTTTAATTAACCAGTCATCATAATTATAGCTAGTTTTCCAACTGATCGAGGTAAATAATTTATGTAAAGATTTTAAGAATTTTTTACCTATTGAAACACTGTATTTAATATAAACCTTTAAAGTATGTAGCTACAAAGAATAGACAATCAACCCTTGAAACAACGGAGATGATATGAAAATGAACATTAAAACTGAACTAACTAAAATTTCGCAGGATTGAGCAGTTAGCAAGATAATTAAACTTTTCAGAGTGACAAGCAAAATTAACAATTGAAAAAGCTGTGATTTATTTGAGGGGCATTAAGCAGACTGTGGGAGGCACTCAGTCCAGAAATAAGTTTTAACTAAGCTTTATAAAATTAATTTTTCTTTTCTGATGAATGATCTTGGTAATCCTGGTTTGTACAAAGGTATTCTGGAATGATGTACTGTGAAACACAAGATATTATAGACAGCAGGCCTGTGCGTAGAGGCTAGTATTCACTTCAGATTCAGTTTCAGCTGATTTGGGGGACAGTGATTCGATTCAGTGATTCAAATCACTGTCTCAATTCGATTCAGCTGAATCTGTTCAGAGATATGGCTGCTGCTGAATCTCCAAATCTCTGAATCAGCCAGGCCAGGCCCATCCCCCACCCCTCTCCCAGTCTGGTAATACCTGCCCCAGCTCCAAGCACTTGGAAGAAAAAAGCCCCGGCTCAGCAGGTGCATGAGCCCCACAACTCCCCGCTTCACTCTCCCAGCCTCCCCACGGGTGCCCTGCCTGAGCCAGCTCCAGTTCTTTAAGACAAAAAACCTCCTGAATAAAACCCCTGGACTCACCGCTCCTGCCGGTGGGGGATGATCCCTGTTTCTCCCTACTGCCCTACACCACATGGAGGGCTCTGCAAGAGTCCCAGAAACCCCAGGGCTGCTGCAGAAGCGGTGAGTCCTGGGGTTTTTCTCAGCTTTTTTTTTTTCTAAAAGGGCTGGAGCTGCCCAGGTGGGGCACCTGTGGTGGGGCTGGGGGAGGAGGTTGGGAGTTGGGGGCTTGTGGCAGAGCCCCCCATGCAGCATAGGGCAGTGGGGGGCAGCGGGGATCACCCCCCCCACACACACCTGGCAGCACCTGGTAAGCACTGGGGCTTTTTTTTAAAGTACTGGGAGCTGGGGTGGGCAGGGCAGCCATGGGGGGCGGGCTGGGGGAGCAGGGGGGTCAGCAGGGCTGGCAGGGGGTCCCCCCATGATCCCCTCCTCCTCCCTCTTTCCCCAGCCCTTAGTACTTACCAGCTCGGAGTCAGCTGCAGCTCCCGGCTGCAACTACTGGGGACTGTCCAAATCATCAAAGCTCTCCGAATCTTTTCCTAAGATTCAGAAGCTTTGAATTGATTCAGACTTTTAGATTGGTCCCCTGATTTGATTCAGATTTGGAGATTCAGCCACTGAATCAGGCTGAATTTCCTCCCAATCGAATTACCAACTGAAGCTTTGCACAGCCCTAATAGACAGCATATTTCACAATGTAACTTCTGTATCTGGGCTGCTACCAAATGATATGTTGATGATCTATCTATAACAAACTAGAAAATGTCTTGAAAATTTCTCCAAAGGGGGAAAATGATAAAATTTTCCTTAAAAAATATATTTCTGTGCTGAATGCTTCCAATCTGTGCTTACCCTCGGTTGTTTTTTTTTTAATTTATAGGTCACCCTTAAAGGTGGAACTTGTACAAGTAGCTGGACTAATTTTGTTGAATTGGGACCTTATTCTGTAATAGTTGTTATTGTTACTAACAGATATTTTCATGAAACTGTAAGCTTTTATTCTTCCTTCAGTACAGGCATGTCATTCCCATTACCCTTAATTAGTGTTATATGTGCTCTTTGAAAGAAGAATAGGCCCTTTAGCTATAAGTTGTGACTTTTGAAACAAAAAAGTCATAACCTTTTTGAGTTTCTGGTTGAGATAACTACAGCCTAATTTCAGTTAACAATTGTGGCAGATAGGAATCAAACAGGGAACTAGAAAATATGAAAATGTTGTTGACTTATTTTTAAATGCATAATTCAAGGCTTAGATAATATAAATGTTTCATTTGTTGACCACTGTTTGCTGCCTTTTCTTTAAAATTAACCACTTGCTTTCTTTGGAAAATACCAGGTATGCTCTGCCAGAACGTATTTGCTTTAATGTACTTTATCAGGTGGTCCTTAACATAGCTCTGATGTCTTCTGCTGCAGCACAATATACAGGTACTTATACCCATTGCATCTCCTTGTATTCCACATGACTATCTTCAGTCTTCCATGTCAGCCATAGACACAGCTTTAAGATACAGATATTAAGATGTATCCAAATACCCTCTCTTTTCTACTTTTTCATTAAGAGTCCAATGTACAATGCCTTAAAAATCTTCCAAGAAATTCCTTATAATTCTGGTCACACATTTCTGAAACTTTCACTTGTTAAAACATTCATTTTGTAGGTATGGTCTCAGTCCAAGACAGTTGCATGTGTATGTGGGCATGCACATCCATGTGTATTTGTAAAGTTTTGAACAAAAATGATTGAGCAGTATTTTAAAGTAAAGTGAAAAACGTACTCAAATTGTGAAAATAAATATTTATTTCTGTTTTCAACATCTCCAGAAAACTGACTTGGAAATAGCTTTTATTGAGGACACTTGCAGTGACAAGTCTATTTTTTTTAACTGTAAACACATGACTTTTGCATACACGGTGTTAACTTGCTGATTTTTTCCCCTGTAACTGAAGTGCCAGATTGTACATGCAATGCATGGCTATAACACAATGGAAGCACAAAGTGCATGAGACGGGGATACATAGGAGATGATCCTCAATTCATTATGGTAATGTGGTGCCAAAAACTAATGCACTTGCCATCCTAAAATTATTGTTGTTTTGCTTGTGTTAAAGAGCATGTGGAGAAAGCTGCATTCATACCACCATAGATATGAGAGACCAGCCCCCCGAAACCTGACTTTGACTAGTAAAAAAAAAGGGGATATTACCAGTCAAAATCTGAAGAAACTATACCAGCTAGAAAGCAATAAAATGATGTGTGCATGTTATATTAGATACTGCAGAACCCTTTCTGCTGAACAGCTTGATCAGAAAAACAACTGAGACTAAGACAGGTACTATAATTCAGTGTCTTCTTCAAGATGAATGCTTAATTTAATCTTTATCCAGTTCTTGCAGAACTATTTCTCAGATCAACTATATAAAAAAGTATCAAAGGAATCACTGGGACTTTTCCCTTCAGGGGTTTATTTACTTCATATCACCTCAATAATATATGTACATGTTAAAAGACCACACAAATGTACATAATATTTTATCAGTGTTGAAATAATATAAACTCTTTTAAATGTACAGTCCTAATAATTATCCTAAAATGAGGTACAGCAGATGATATGAAAAGAAGGTGGGGCAAAACTAATAACAGCATGATTTCCTGTGCATTATTCAAAGCACAGGAAGTTATGCAGTGACCCCAAAATGGGTTGTATCAATGAAAAAGTCATTACAGTTGGCAAATCATAAGAGCATTCCTAATACATCTGCCTCCCCAGTTTTATATGCAAAATCCTAAAAAGAACAAATATATTAGGTATTGTCTAGTAAAATGCTTCTGAGAGGAGTTTTATATGAATATGGTAAGACTACATTGACCATTGCCCTCTGTCTCTATTGGGTTATGGAATAGAGAAAATCCCACACAACTTACTGATTCGTTTTGATGCACTGGCTGGGGGAGTATTTAGTTGATTGCACGATTTCACAATGATTACACACTTAATTCATACAACCCAATTTTATTTTAAAATTCTTTGCTACACATATAACACTGCTTAGCTTTAAGAAATAATCCTCCAAATGCACTTCCTTCCCAAACAATGCTATAAGAATTAGTATTACAAAAACAACTACAATTACAACTAAAAGTTAAATTTGAATCAATACTATCATTTTCATAATATACTTACAATCCTAGAATTCCAAGAAGTCAAACACCTAAATATGGTTTCATTCCTCAGTAGTACAATTTAATGGGTTGGCCTCAGTAGTACAGTTCAATGGGCTCGCCTCAGCAATACGATTCAATGGGCTGGCCTCAGCAGTGATAGGACTAAGTCCCCTTCCTTCAGTCCCTTTCGGGCGCTCTGCAGCTTCAGCGTGAACTAAGAGATTCGTGTTCACGGAGAAGGTGGTTCAGGTGATCAGTCTGATCTGGTCTACACTTGCGATTCTTCCTTCATTGTTCTACAAGTGAAGTTTACCTCCAGTTTGGGAGAATAGGTTACAGTTTTTATTGAGTGAGTTGCTGTCCTGGGCCGCTTCTACCCAAACCTGTCATTACTCCCAAATTTGGGCTTGGATCTTACTCAACAGATTCTTTTGCTTGGTAATTAGTTTCTTTTGTTGATCATTTTAATTACTTTGGGGAACTTCCATACCACTGCAAGTGACCTTTTCTTTCCAATCTTGTCAAAAGGCCCTAGGGTTTGATCTCTCAGAACTCGGGATATTTGCTTAAGGGTCAGTTTTAGGTTCTCTTTGTTAAAGACCTCTAAAGATAAAATTCAAGAGTTAAGACTTTGAGCAAAGTCAGGACCTTTAGCACGTAGACCAAAACAATGGCCTAGATAAGGAGATAAATTTTGTCTTCTTCCTAAACTGGCTAATGGGCAACCATTACAAACATTCAAACTATTTCATTCAATATGACACCCTCAGGCCCTTTGTGCTGGGAACACCAATGCAAGTATTTATAGCAGATGTCAGGTCCGCTTGTTGAACAACGTAGGTATAGGGAGCTTCTGTGCCAGGTACAGAGCTGGCTTTATTGGCTCTGCACTTCCCTATAGAAGCCTTAGCTAGAAGGAATATCCCAGAGGTAGGCTAGTGACAACTGCGAAAGGCCAGAGGAAGAAGGGAAAAGTGAGGAGGAAGTATGTCTGGCCTAGTCTTGCACTGCAATGATTTGTTATTGACAATTACCCCTTGATTTCAGTGAACTCATCTGCTAGTCCAGTAGCATTTCAACAGAAATGAATGCTGAAATGGATGATTTTCATCAACTAAAATATTTGTGAAAGAAAGCAAAATTTGTTAAGTAGTTCCAGTTGAAAAACACAGAAATGTTTCATTTAACTATTTTTGCCTAAAATATTACATATTTTTATTTTAATTAAAAATTTCAAACAACCTTGAAATGAAAGTAAAGAAGTGTTTCATTCAAGCAGAAATGACACTTCATTTGTTTAAACTAGGTGAGACAACCAAATATATTTCATTTTAGATCAACCTCTCTCTGATTTTCCCCGATTGTTCAGTGAAACAGAGGGGGCATCTACACAAGGTGCTTACTGCCTAACCCTAGGGGTGTGCGAAGCGGGCTGTATTCAATTCAGATTTGGCCTGATTCAGAGGACAGTGCTTCAATTCAATAATTTAGATCACTGTCCCAATTTGATTCAGTTGAATCTGAAGATTTGATGATGATTCAGAGAATCAGCTATTCAGCAATAGACACAGCTTTAAATGTTTTTTCTACATACCTTGAGGTACGATGTGCAGCTTGTGAACGCTGCAATGGAGGGGCAGATGAACTGTCTCACAGGAACAAGGGGGGCCCTCCCCCTGCATGCTCAGTGGTGGACCCAGAAGTGGACCAGAATTACTTCTGCTCCACTTCCGGGTTCACCATTGAGCGCATGGGGGACCTCCCCCTGCACCCTCCTGGCTCAGTGATTGGCCATGGGGGGACCCTGGATGCCCCCCCAGACCCAGGAGGCACCGGTCACTGAGCTGGGGGGCAGAAGGCAGGGGTCCCGCATGCGCTCTGCAGTGGATGCAGAAGTGGACCACTTCTGGGTCCACCACTGAGTGTTGGGGACCCCCCGCCACATGCTCCTGTGGGACACTTCATCTTCCCCAGCATCTCAGTGTTCACAAGCCACCTGGTACCTTGAGGTATGTAGTTAAAACATTTAAAGCTGTGTCTATGACTGAATCATCGAATCTCTCCGAATTGATTCGGAGGGTCCCAATTTGATTCAGAGAGAATAAAGGGTCTCTTGATTCAATTCGGATTCAGAGATTTGGTCTCCAAATCAGACTGAATCTCTGCCATATTGAATCACTGACCAAAGCTTTGCACAGCCCTACTAACTACCTCAGCAGTAAAGTGTCACTGTCTACACATGCTATAAGGCTGGAATAAACTAATCAGATCTGCTGTAGGATAGTACTGCCCAACTCTCCTATGGCAGAGTTATTTACTTCACTGCAATGCACATCTAGACAGTGACGGGGCTGGCTGGGGCACAAAGGTGCCACAGTACAGGGGTTGCCTGGTGGCTAGCCCTGCACTGTAGTACCCTCATGCCCAAGACATCCCCTCCACAGCTCACTGAATTGGGTTGGAGCAGGCCCAAGCTGAGAAGCTGGCACTCAGGGCCCCCTGCTATCCAAGGCTGCGCTACCCAGCTCAATGTGCCATGGTCCTGGCTGCATGTATAAATGATGCCACTGCTGTGAGCCCCACGCTTCATGAGGCTCAAATTATTGGCATCATTCCCTGCATTGCCCCCACTGAGAGAAAGGGAAACTATAAACTACAAGAGGCTCCATTCATCTTCTCCATTTTCTAGTGCTGCCCAACTCTATTATCTTAAAGCTGTTACCTTGTTAATAAGGTATTTCCTTCCTGCTTTCTAATCCACTCACATTTATATATGAAGATCTAAAACATGTTTCTGCTCTAAAAGTTTGGGCCTTTGCTTTCTTGTTTGTTTTAGCTCCTTTGTTTGTTTGTGTGTTTGTTTTAAGAAGACCATTGTAAAGATCAGGTCGGAGGATCCTCAGATTTTCCTTTTCAACAGATGTTGGCAATGTAGAGAGATGCAGAATGATTTCTGCCACTTGATTGTCTCCATTATAATTTTTTGTTAAAAGTTTGTGTATAAAAAGGGAACTAAGATTGGACCTGTCATCACAGGAATCTCAAGTTTGGAGTGTGACAGTCCAAGAAAAGGACAGCCCTGCTGGAAGAGACGATTGTGACTACAGTTTATGCCTTTTATTTTGTATTAGCTTATTAATAGAGCCAAGCACAAAAAAGGACAGGATTTACCCCAAATAGCATGTTTTTACATCAGGGATAGCAAGCTGTCCTATTCACAGCTTTCTTAGATCACTAAGTCTAACTTATATCTGTGGATTGCTGTCAGAGTGACTTGTTCCTATGGTACCTTACCCTTCTTGAGGAGCAAGGATTTTACCTTGAATAAATTTTCTTTCAAATCAATATGTAATACCTTTATGAGGAAAAAAGGTAAATGTTTTATGTTTCTTGTCTTCTCTGTAAATGTTAAATGCTCATTTTAGTACCATCCAAATCTTGGTAAATATCCAATGTGTACACTAAGCCAGGAGTATATTCTACAGCCTCTCTCTTTCATGCATTTAAATGAATGGCAGGATACTGAAAGTAAAAAAAAAAAAAAGGTCTATTTTAGTATATTTATGGTTAACTCTGCCCTTTGTTATAGGTGGCACTAAATGTTTGATATATTTCTGGAAAGTACCTCTTGAAGAACAGAATATTAGTAAGAATTTAGGGTATAGTTCTGATGAGTCTTTTCTATACCTGTTAATTAGCACTTACAGCCTAAAAGACCCTTCTCCCCCTGTTCTATTTTAGCATATGCATTTTTTTGCACTTATAACTATAAACAAGGCTGTCATATTGAGAAATCTTGGTATTCTCAGGCATGGAAGAACTTAAACAATCATACTAGGAGCTCAATTGTAGACCCCCTACCACAGGCAAACTTCTTAAGTGAGAATTTTGTCTGACTAAGGAGGGAAGAAAGGAAAGCCCTATACCAGTTGGCTGATTTTTTTTCCCAAAGTTAGCATAAAAGGTAATAGGAAAATAGTTACGAGTAATTGTGATAAAAGAAAAAAAATGATGTACAAAAGAATGTCTTAATATTTTCTCATGTAAATTTCTCCAAAGTGATTCTCTAGGAAAAGACTTTATAGCTATAACCATCATGTACCCTAAACTTTAATAAGTTCAGTCACATCAGGTTACTTACAATAAAATCTGTTTTATTCATTGAACATAAAATAACCAAAATATATTTTCCTAAAGATAGCTTTCTCATTAATAGACTTTCATGTTGAAATATGCTATATAACACCTCACAGCTGAGCTACAATAGTTCCTGGTTTATATATATAGAAGCAGTACAATAATATTGTGATCACCATTTACCTTTTGTGTTACGACAACAGAAAAATGTATCTTCCACGGCTTTGGGTTATAGCCAAAGTTAGCCCTTTAGAACTCTCACTACCCAGGCAAACACTATGAAATATAAAACAATCATTCATCGCTCTCTTTTCAAGATATGATTATTCAACAGCTTCATGCTAAGAAAAAAAACACAACTCTGAATCTTAAGAACACCTTGGAAAGGGTAAATGAAGTGGCAGCAGTAGGTTTACTTTTACAACTGAAAAAAAATATGTCACATGTATTAATGTCAACAACTCGAATTTTACCTCATTAGGCAATTTCTGATCTAAGGCTCTGATGATTATTCTAAGCAGAAAAAATATGCTAATTATTCACTCTGAATGTAGAAGGAAAAAAGGTGTAAAATCTTCCTTTAGCCGTGTGACCATGTACTAATTGCATGTCATGTGTCAAAATAATGCAACCCACTTTGCCTAAAGCAATTAGACATACAGAACTCTATTAATGAAGCACTGTCTGTCACTAAAAATGTTTTCAGTGCTATAGTTGAAGATTAAAATATTAACTTCTCAAATATTTATGATAGTTACTGACAGCATTTCAAAACGTTACTTTTAACAAAAGCATTTTTATTCGGCTCCACTTTTTAATTTGGATTTTATATTCAAAGACTTTATTAACATATAGGAGTTATGTGAAATTTCTATGATCTCTGGTGAGAGTTCTTTACTGAAGGTACATTAGCTTCTTGAAGTTTACAGCACCTTTTTCTATTGCAATATAATCTTGTCTTATTTTCAACTAAAAACTTGTCTTGTTTTCAAAAGCAATACCCCCCCCCCCCCGATTTTACCTTTTTTTTATTTTCTGTATAGAGAAGAATTTGGCCTTTCTTGCCAGTAGACTAAGTTTGGAGTTCCTCTTCCTTCTTGCACTCCCCCAGCCAAGAGTCAATCACAGCCAAGGTTCAGGAATATAGAGACCATCCCTCCATGCACCCTCAGGTTCTGTAATGCCCTAAAGGAGATAGGAAGAATTTAGATGTATAGCCCTGCTCCCTTTACAGTGGTCTATGAGATATGCTGTACTGGGGGAGACAGGTTTTTTCATTAAAATGATAGCACTAGCTGCATAGTAACCATGCATATCAGGCTTCTGGCAATATGATTATGTGCAAAACACTCCTTGAACAGTACATCTTTGCAATGCCCCGAATGTGGGCCAGACCTAGACAGACAGTACAATTTGGTTTATTATCCTCTTTTGCCACAGTTTAAAGCATTTTTGGTGTTTTCTAAATGACTTTTGCATTATGATTTACAATGCCATTATTAAAACTACAGGCCTGATTCTGCACCCCAACATGCACAAGAATAAATCTTTACTCTCAAAATAGCCCTGTGGACGCAAGTTCTTAATTTGGAAATGATTAAGATTACTATTATGGCACTTTTGGATTTACGTTACCAGGAATATGCAAGAATGATACCACTGTAATACCATGGAATTATTGCCCTCCTATTGTGCCAAAAATCAGCAAATAAAAAAGCCATGTTGTTAGCACTGCATCATTTTCTAGTACCACAGTGGTAAAAACTGACTGCTGTTATGTATTAGTCCTGCCACTGCTTTATGTTTGGTAAGGGTATTGCCTTGGTTTTGGAGCTATTACAGTCTATGGGAATCAATTATATGTACTTGAACTAAGAAGGATTTACTTGGTCACTGTAATGGCTCTGAAAGAGCCATTATGATCTGTCATGTCAAAAATGCACATGTGCCTACAGTAGATACAAACAGAGCTGTGCAAAAAGTTTTACCTGGAAAGCAAGCCATTTTTGTTGGTTTCAATGACAAGCCAAAACAAGCACTTTTCACGGAAGCACTTTCAAAAGTTTTTATTATAAATGAAAAGCAGTTTCTGTCTTGTATTTTGCTAAAGGAAAACTGTTGTAGTGTATAAAGGGGGATCAGGGGAGACATTACTGAAGAATACATCTCAATAAATCACATTGATTTAGGGGATAGATCTAACTGATGAAACCAGTGAAAAGAAAAAAAAAAGAAAGGAAGAAATAAAAGGAAGAATTAACTCTCTTGCCATCATATTCTGCCTATTTTACAGATGCTCGTCTCCTTGGTAAATAAATGAAAAATATAACAATGTAAAAATATAGTAATAATATACTAATATAGGATATAATAATGTATTGTGTTTATGTAGCCATTCTGCCCCTCCTCATTCCCTCAAAAAGGCTTGGAGTGCTATAGGATATCATAAAATACAAAAAATAAACAAGGCATAGAATTTAAGCAGCCCACATGGACAAATGGAGTCATGGGAGGAATGTAGGGGAGCAAATTTTAAGTGAAATAAGGGTAATCGACAGAGGAGGTAGTAAATATGGAGCCAATACTTGTCATTCTAAAAACAGCTTTGAAAAAAACATGTTTTTCAAGGTGCTTTGTAAGAGTAGATAGGGATTAAATTAAATGGAGTTCAGTGGGGATCACTTTCCTAACCCTAGGCCCAGCAGAAAAAAGTGCTTAGTTGTCTGCCAACTTTAGAAGTGACAGTAGTATGTGAGCATGGGAACCCATTGGTAGAAGCCAGGCTCAATATCTGAAATGTAGGCAGGACCAATAAGAGTAACATTAAAGCTTCTGCAACCAGCAGTGTTAGCTTTAAGACAATCCTCCCCTTTACAGGAAAATAATATGAAGAAACTGTGGTGAGCGTAACACAAGGCAGTCACAGGATAAATAGAGGTACAACCAATGCAACTGTACAGCTAAAAATATTTATATCTCATCAAAAATCAGGTAAAAGATAGAGATGCCTTGTGTGAACTTTTCCACACTAGGCTCACTGAACAATTACCAGTCATGTTAATAATATTTTTTTCTGCGTGGATAAATGAACCCAGGGTAATTATGTGCTTTTTGTGGCCAGGAAATAAAAAAATCCCTGTGTTTTACAGACCTATTAGTGATTTCTGAAAAGATGTCTAGAAAAACTGATCGTGTAAACTAATGTAGGCTGTGCCGTATTTTTGAGAACTTTATTTTTGTAGATCCCCACAATGCACATTCTCCCTGAATAATACAAAATGATGCCAACTAATGTATTACTATACTTTTGTAATACAGAGCTGCAATACATGGCCTTATCTTTGTTTTTTTGTGGCTTTCGTTGCATGGTACACCTTAAATATCAATTTCAAAGTTCATTGAAATACATTCCCAAAAATATTACTCTCAGGTAAAGAGTAAAATACAGTCTACAACAGGAAAATTGTAGGTTGGGCTTGTGTATGTCGGGGGGGAGGTTAAGCTGCTTGCTTGTTTATTGGTTGATTTTCAGTAATGCAGGGATTCTATTTAGAGTGCTGGAAAAACCTTTCAGTACAGAACCAGTGTGTCCAAAAGAAAGAGATTTTACTTTTAGCTCATCTTCAGATTCACAAGGAACAATAAGGGAGATTCATTAGGCCATTTGTTACTGTCATCTGCCATGATTCAAAATGAAATACTAAATGTTTCATGGACTCAGAAAAAGAGCAGTATTTGTCTTTGTGTTGGCTATGCAAAGACTGCATGGCTTTCAGCCTCCATACAAGAGGTCTGATGGATGAAAGGGGGAAGGGTGGTGCCATCTGAATGATGATGGGCTAATATCATCATCCTCTTGTCAGCTGTAATAGGCTTTTCCTCACAGAAATAATTCATAAAACCGCTACATTATATTCTATCCCTGACAGGCCCTATCTATCCTGCAACCCAGCAGGATTACAACTAATAAGAAAATATGTGGTTCAGGAACCCTGAAAAATTAAACAGGTAGTTTATGAACAATTTGTTTCATGGGGATGTTTATTATGTTTATTAAATATTGAGCCTTTAATGTTTTCCCAGTACAGATGATATCATAAAAATGCTGACTTAAGCCTCTGTTGTATTCTTAGAAAGTGGCATTTTATAGACCTTGTAGTACACAGTAAATAACTAAATTGCAGTGGTTTATATGTGTACATAGAATTTAATTTACAGATAGTGAATATATTTTTATTGTGCATATGTACTATATTTGCATATGTACTATATTTAATATACAGATAAGTGAGATAAGCTAACTACCAAATATTGGTTACATTTTTTGGTTTAAATGAAGTCTTAAGAAGACTGGTATTTCAGAGCCTGTAGTAGAGGCTAGAAAGAGATTTGTTTTATTGCAATAGTAAAGGAGAAACCTTGAGTTTGGTAGTTGAGGCATCAGGACAACAATAGACACCTGAACACTAAAAAACTTAATCTGGAATGTTGTTTTGAAAAATTTTATAGAAAGTTTTGTTTTGAAAATGTTTATACAATTTTTTGAAAATGTTTATACAATTTTTATAAAAAGCTTTTATAAAGCTTTTCTTTATAGAAACAGGACCAAAAGACTCAGGGTAAAAATGGTATAATTACATGCCTTTATATCTACTGAGTTAGAGATGCCAGATAAAAAACTTGCATTGCCTGGTAAAGTGCAACATTTGACTCTAGAGACAGAAAATATACTGCATACAGTAAGCAGGCAAAGGAATGTTGAACCAAATTCCTTCCATGCCAAAACCTTGTGTATTACTGTTTTTGCTGTCACAATATATTTTATCAGTGGTGCTTATATGACAGTGTCTGCTCTGTAAATGCAAAATGGCAAGTAGAAGACGTATTTACATTCACACAGGTTTAATAGCTTTGTAATAATCAACAATACCCACAATATTAAAGAAAGCAATAATTCACATATAACCTTCAGAAAGCACATGGCTGATGTGATTTACAAAGAGAATTGTACAAAACTAGTAACATCCTACACAGATCCACACTCTATTTGTACTGACTCATAAGGATGTCTAGATTTTATTTCATGGTCTAATTTTCTTTTTGTCTACCCCTGTTGTAAACTGGCATGGCTCAAAAATCTTCAGTGTACTTAACCCTGATTAATCTAACTGCAGTTGTGAAGAGCCTTGGCTTTTATTACTTACATATATGTATACATACATACCTACATACATACAAACATATGTACGCACATACAGTCACAGAGAAAGGTAGTTATATACATATGCATAGCATATAACAACTGAAAATCCATTTAAAAGAAAAAAAATAAGAGTAAAAGCTATAACTCTCCATGGCTTAAGTCTGAAGAACAATGGGTGTGTCTACACATACATTTAGGCATGCCTAAATTTAAGGTGCATTAGTTTAATGCACATTAAGGCAATTTAGGCTCACATCTATATGTGCAAGCATTAAAGCGCTTAAAAGCCATGTGCATGGACTGATGTGGGACTAAAATTAGTCCCACATCAGTCCATACACACGTTAATGCACATTAATGCATTTACACGTGAATTCATGTGCTTTAGCTATTTGTGCCTAAATCTCATACCTATTTTTGCAGGTATCAAATTTAGGTGCAAATAGCTTAAAATCTCCATTTTTAAGGTGCATTAAGGGCGTGCATGTGTAGATGCATGCCCTTAATACACCTTAAATTGGGCTTTAAACTGGTACATGCAGACACACCCAATGTAACTTTAAAAATACTCCTGCAATTTCTAACATTTTTGCTGAGAAATATTTAGGTTTTGTTTCTACAAAGGCTTGGCACACATACACTTCCTTTTTTGTACTTCAAGAGTAAAAAATAAAAGATACCCCACCAATAAAAACCATCTTTCATTTATTTCCTAATGGAGATAGAGAAAAAAGCAAAATATCTACTATAGAAATTATTTATAATGATTTTTTTTTAAATGGAAGAAAGGAAGGAAGGAAGCTATTGTATGCCATGAACCATGTAGCTATTTTGCTGTCCTTGTATCACATGAACCCACTTCTGTAACAAGCCACACAAGATAGTCCAATTATGTCAGCAGAGCCCCAGGCTGTGCTAGTCCACTAAGAGAAAAATATGCATCTTTTCCATTGGGGGACCAACAGCCAATCAACATTGCCACAAAAGTTTGAAGGGTCAGGGAATATACTGTTTCTACACTCCCAGACAGTCAACATGACCCTGGCTTTTCTGAAATTTTAACTATTTTTAAAGCCAGTCTCCTTCAGTAGCACCTTAAGGGGCACCAAGACGTAACAGCTCTGCTTGCCCTTCTCTTGGGATGAATCATCTCTCAAGAGCAGCTGTTGCCAAAGAGAGGTTCTTTTTTCAGCTCCATTGTGGCTGAATAAAAGTATGCCACGTCTTTTTAGCTCTGATGTTTGCTTTGTTACCTGTATAGCAGATTTCTGCTTCCATGTGCTGAATTCATTTGGCATCTATGGTAGTGCTATAGAGGGAGCAAGTGCAGTGAACAAAATACAGTTCTGTAGCACAGGTTCAGAGAAATGTTTTGCCCTTAAGTCATTGCAGTAACATGTACATTCTGTTGTGTCAGAATATGTTGTGTGATATGATGTGCCCTGATGTATTTACAGGCACATGTTGTGTTGTATCACCAATTTAAAGAAATACCACTTTCATTGGCAGACAGTTGGAAGCAATTAATTACCCATGGATGGCATGTACAGCTGTTGCTTATGTATGGAAACAGAAGAGAAATTAAATCTAATTGGTTTAGTGTAATCAAGAAAGTGGCATTTATTTCATTATAGCTTTTGTAAACTATGCCACTTGATTTTTCTTTTTGTCATTTTTTGGAAATAGTTGGGGAAAATTCTCAACAGCTGAAAGATTCCCAAATAAACAGAAATTAGGGATTATTTTTGTATCCTGATGGATAAGGTAATCCATTATTTTAGAAGTCCTGCATCCTCAGACTGCTGATAAATAAATTATCCACTGGATTGATATTAATCCAAGGAATTATTAAGTTAAATATGTATTACTTTATATGCCTATGCCTCAATACTACCTGGACAAATGACAGAATAAACAGGATTATATCATGATATGTCCGCATAACTTTTGAGTCTGAAAGGGTACAAATGGAGGGAAAAGGGTTTGAACAGGAAAAATTCTGTAAATTTTAAGTACAGATGAAAATTGCTGCTTTAATATGAATGCGAATATGAATACAAAATATATTGCTTTTATTATAACAGAGATACTGTCAATGTGACTGGCATTGATGAAAAAATAATTACATTTGCATTTCTGATTTAAAAATATACTGTAAAGACAGCATCTCAAAATCCTATTGCTACAGCTGTAAAAATTGCTCCTACTTTTGTAACTCACATTTAGCCGGATTCTTCTTTCAGTGGTGCCAACTGGTATATAGAATAAATTTCATTGGTTTATGCAAATATAACAAAGAACAGAATTTATCCTCATTTTGTCCTGAAGTTTAATTTGTAAATGTTTCTGAAAGTGCTTTTTTGCTAAAAGGCATTTTATATGCACAAAGTAGATTATTGTTATTATTAAGTTTATAAATAAGCATCTGCTTTTTACATTATAGTTAGCATAATGGACACTTTTCAGCAATTTAATGCGAATAGGATGCAACATAAGCTGCATTCACACAAAGCTGTTTTTATGGAAGCTTCCTCTAGACTTGCACAGATGAAAGTAAATGAACAACTCTATGTAATGCAATCAAAACTATCTTTTTTCACATTTCACAATTAAAGAAAGCAAGTCCTGATGCAATGCACAAGAGCTATAATGTTGCATGCAGTAACACTGGTATCAAACTTTCAAGACAGGAGATAAAACCTATTCTAAGTACAAACACTCAGCAGATGATTAGAGAGATCACTTATATGCATTATATCCCAGACTTAGAAAACCAAATATTTTGAATGCATTGAAAAGGGAAAATTATATAAATGCTTACAGTGGGGACTCATGGTACTGGTGGACAAAATGAAGAAATCTAATATAATGTCAAAGAGAAATCATTATAAAATTATAAAACACTCATGAATGTTCCAGCATCAGGCTGCTCAACTAGCACCAGATTTTAATATTTTTTCCACATAGGCGAGTAGAGTATTTAGCTGCATAATAGCACTAAATTATGTAATTATTATTATATTAGATGGTGGGGGAGGCGAGTATGGGAAGAAAAAAACATTTTTAATGGTTTTAAAACTTTTGTCTGACATTTTTTTTTTTAATCAGAAATGGGCCCACCACCATTTCACTGAATCACGCGTACTTGAACTTTGATAAAGCTCACATCTAGATACATAGTTCAGTGCTATCTTGCCTCCTTCGAAAAGGCCAAAATAAAATCTTGGAACTGAACGCCCTAAAAAACTGACATACACCAGAACCAGATCTCACTTTGATTGTGCCTAATTTTTTTGTGCAGTATATTTTAATACTGACACAGAGAAAGAGAGAGAGCGCATCACCTGCTACCTGTCAATGCGTAGTCAAAGAAGACTAAAGTGGAGAATAAATAATAAAGACCTTTTTAAAGGTAAAAAAAAAAGTTTCAGGTTAGATGTTCTAAATGATTCACAGAATTAAAAAAAAAAAGGCAGAATTTAAAAACCCCCAAGTTCTGTATACATGGGTCTAGTGTTTGATCAGTTGTTTTTTGGCAGCAGTTTCGAATAATGCTATTGAGAGACAAACAGAACAAATGAACTCTGGATGGTAAACAGTATATTATACAGAAAGTTTGTGTAAACACAATTAATACGGGGCTGCTCAATGTAAGCATAAACTGATGACAGATATTTTCACTGAGAGAATTTCTATAACACTGTGTTGTGAAAGACATACTGTCTTATGCTACTAATTTGCTTTATTTACCTTTTTAAAATCTCAGATACACGAAGTAAAAAGCGGCATGTACCTGTCTGTCATCAGAACAGCCTTTAACATTTATTCGCCTACTTTGCTACAGAATACACAACTGCAGCAGCTGGCAGATACATTCAGGAAAACAACTGGTCCCTGTCAACCTTCTGAGGCCAAACAAGCAGTTATAAAGTAACAAATAAAGCTTGGTGTTTTGTTTTGCCAATAGCCTTCTGTGTTTTCCCCATCCTCTTTTGTTCAGAATGTGCAACACCATTAAAAGGACCTGATTAGAACAAAGGAACAAGGATCACTGTAACAATTATGATAGAAATGGAAATGCATAATAAAACCCCCCAAAATCAGGAAAATAATGCCAGGTGAAGATGAATACATGTCAGTTGGGAACAATTACATAGCAGATGCATCCAAAAAATAATTATCAACATATAATTTGACATGTCCCTAGTAATGTAATTCATTATATTTACAAATAATTCATCACAGGTGTTGTGAACTAGAATGGCATACAGGATCCTTATGTTATTCACTGAGAAGAGAAGATATGTCTAGTTTGTAAATACACATTACATTTAATTTTATAAAATATTGTACTTAATTTTCTTTAACACTTCAAGGGGCCAGCACTGCAAAACATTATTTATGTGACTGGTTTCACTGATTTCAGCTATTGGTGGTGTACTTTTAGTATTACCAATCTTATTCATCTGGGTTCATAATTAGATTCTTTGGCAAGGGTCAAATCCTGTTGCAAGTGCAATTCCATTATCTTAAATGGAATGATATATGTGATAGAAGTGAGCATGTTTTGACCCAAGAGATTCTTCCATGATCCAAGAAAAGGCAAATCTTTTTTTCTGGTTACAACCTTAGAGGTTGATCTTGCATATATCTTGGTATATATCTTGGTATATCTCTGTATATTTCTCTGGAAGCAGAACAAGATCTTCATTAAAATTCTGATCTTGCCTTCAACATTTTTCCAGTGGTATGTTTTAAATAAATAAATTAACAAACTGAAATGGGGGGAAACTAACATTATGGTTCATTATAGGTATTACAATTACTGCAAAACTCTTTTTCCCTCTAACTCATCATCTATAACAAAGCTATCATTACATTTGCATGTTTTATTATATACTGTAACTACTTGAGGGCAATATGTCAGTAAGCATTGGACTGGTAAGTGAATAGAGTTAAAAATCATTCTCAACAAGTCTTCAATAAAATCTTTGAATAACAGTACTAATAATGCTCTATAAAGTGACATTTTTACACTTTTTAAAAAAGCAATCACTTGACAATTAAATATAGAGTAAATTTATAAAACTATTTGGAACATGAAAATGTAGCCAAAGAACCATAGCAATTAAGGTTACATTTTCCTAAATAATGTAAATATAGAATGGGGTCACAAAAGTTGATGCTTATACAAATTTGGCTGATGTGTATGGAGCCAATTCATGTGTTTAATGTTTCACCACTCTTGCATAGTTAAGAATTTCTTGGGAGAATTAGTTGCATATGGAAGTGGCTGCAATAAAAAAGAAAATGAAGGAATAATAATATTTTATAATAATAATAATAATGATAAAGAATGAAGTGGTTTCCTACTCACACACTCACATTTGTCCAAATAATATCTTACTTTAATCCCTTATAAACATCCTGTCAGCACTTCCTCCACAGGTACAGTGACCTCCTCCAGCATCTGAAGAATGACGTCATCCACATGTACTGCAATATGCACCATTTGGCCTCCATCCCATCATTTTGCTTCATGGACAGTAACATAGTTTTGTTAGTTCTTATGCCAAAAGGGTTGGGTTTTTTTGGCTTTGTACAATGGTATAAATTGTGTCTGTACACTCTCTTGGTGTTCCTAAGCATTTCCTTACACTAAGTCTCTAAGGGGTTTTTTGTTTGTTTCTTTGTTTTTTAATAACATTTTCCTTATATTTAAAATTGCAGTCACAGAGTGACTATATCTTTCTTGGCAATCATTTCTGGCATATAAGTCAGTGCAGGGGTCAGATATACATAGCAAAACAAATTTGGCTGTGTTTACAGAAGGGAATATGTGACAGCCCTCTGTCTTAGACCTTACATGGCCAAGAAACACACAATTATATTGAAGTCTGCTCATACCACACTAGTCTTTACAGGGCTATTTTATCTGGTATGTTGTGCAGTTCCACTAACATGCCATCTTAATGTGGCATTTATAGCTGTTTTGCATGAGCCCTCAGGTTCAGTTCTTCATTCTTCTCCTGAGATGTATTATTTGAATTTGGAAAATTTGAGAAGAGTTTCTACAGCCTGGTGATTGCAGACACTAACCTCTTTGGGTATGTCCACCTGGTTCAAAGCAATACCATGCAGAGATACCTGGGCTAGCTTTGCACCCCCTAATCTAGAACCAGAAATAGTATATATAGTGTATTTATATGACAGCCAGCCTAATTAACTCTGTAGAGAAGAAGGACTCAGTGCCATAACAATACAGTCATACTGCTTCCTGCTGCAAAGCTGGTGCATACAAAACACGTTCAAGAATATCTGCATGACACTGTCTAGTGCAGTATTGTTGCCCTGCGGGGTCAGGCCAACTCTCAGGATCTCAATATTGCACTGTTAGACAGGAGAGTGTAACACAATTGCACATATACAAACACACAAATCAATTAGGTACATACACATGCACACTACCAGCTCAGGCACATACATATTCAAACCAGCCTAGGCACATGCATACCTATTACCAATTCAAGCACACACACTATACACCCCAAAAATTAGACACAGGTCATTAATTCATATATCTTGCACACAATGCCATATATATATATATACACACACACACACTCACACTAGCAACTCAGATACACACACTTTCAAAATAACTAGCCTAGGTTCATTCACACCTATCACCAGTTTAAGCCCATACACGCTACACACACCAAATTTAGACAGAAGCAGTTACCAGTTACCAACACCTGCACATCCAATACACATATATAGATTACTAATTCATATACCACACACACACAGTGATATCTATATACATATATATATGTGTATTCACTAATTTACACACATACCACCCACCTACACATACACACAAGTGAGTTCCTTAGTTGGGTATTGTGATATGGATGGATGGATGGATGCATGTGCTTGGTGTACTAGGGATACTTGGGGAAAGGTTAAGGTAAGAAAGTAGAAGTGTAGGCAGTGAAAGTTGCTGGAAATTAAAGTCACCGGGACCGGGATTAGAACTGGTAGAATACAGGGGCCTGGGCTGAAGAACTGAGTCTCAGGGGTAACTTTAGGTTAATTGATCTTAATTGATTAAAACACAATGCCCAAAGCCTGCAGAACAGGGAAGCATGCCAGCACAGAGTCTGGGACTGGAGCCAGAGCTACAGGGGAGCTGAAAAGGTAGATGGGGAGAGGAAAAATGGGACTAAGGGAAAGTGTGGGTGTTAAAGAGGGGCTCTGGGTGTGGGGAGCCAGAGGATGGCTCCAGGGCAGCTAGAGAAGTTGCAGGGAGTGGCACTAGGTGCTGGAAGCTGGAGAAAGGCTCCAGCTGCTGGAGAAAACTGAAGGACAGCTAAGAGGAGCTGGGAAGCTCCGGGGGAAGCCTGAAAACAGAGACACGGATAGCAGAAAATCACAAGAAAAGCAGCAGGCGGCAGGGCAGCAGGAAAGCAGAGAAAGGCAGTAGAAAGTCACAGGGAAAAGGCAGTAGGAGCAGGGGAGGCTGAGAGGTGGCAGAAAAGGGGAGATGGAATTGGGAGGAGATTGGGAAACTAGCAGAGAGGGTGGGGACTGGAGCTGAGGGAGAGAGAGAGAAAATGAGGCTGGAATTTAAGATAGGGAAGGGACTGGGATTCAGTAAAACATGACCCAACTTGGGGTTGCAAATGACAGTGGTTTTATTGAACAGGGGAGATGGTGACACAATGTCAAATTGTTTCCCTTGCACCCACACACGCATGCACGCATACACAATGGCAGCAGGGGCTAGAGAGGCTTGATGCAGGGGCTGAACTCCACTGAAGTCCAGGAGGAGAGAGAAAGACAGAGAAAGAGAGAGAGTCCAAATTGTAGGAGGAGGTGTGCAGGTAATATCCAGGCTGGAAAGGGGTCCTTGTCCAGTAGGCATTGTCCAGAGGGGGGGTCGCCGATAGGGCCTCTGGGTGGATAGGTGGTATGGCATGGTGCTGGTCCAGATGGAGAGGGCATCCCACTGGCTCTGTCTTCACTGCCTCTTTTTATAGGGGCAGACCTTGTGTGACCCTAGTGACAGGAGGCATGCCCAGGCAAGGGTCAGCCCCTGGCATACTGAGCATGTGTGCTCCATGCAGGGATGTGTAATTTCAGGTGTCTGTAATGGTGAGAGTTGCTGGTTTTGCGGGGTCTTTTGTCTTTCAAATGCTGGTCTTGTCTCTGTTCCTGGGTGAGTCCATGGTTCCTGGATGAATCAATGCGAGGTGCTAACCCAGTCATTACAGGCCATTCAGTAGAGGCCTGCTACCATTTTATTTCAATCATTCCCAATAATTCTCATTCATCCGGGAACCAATTTACATGGGAGGGGTACGTGACTCATACAGTTGCAACATGGGATGCCCAGGCAGAGGACAGAAGATGGAGGCTTGACATATAAAATGGAAACTTGACGTGACTTTGGTTCACTTACAAACACAGGCCTAAACCATACAATATCCATATGAAACAATAAAAATCAATAAAAAAATTATAATAATACAATATATAACAGTAAGAATCAATACAAACCTAATAATAATACAATATACAACAGTGGATATCCAAAACCAAAAACTTGCTACCAAAATAAAAATGTTTAAAGCTTATCCTAAGTCTGATCTCACTTATACTTATCATTAGGGAATAGAGAGGGAGAGAAAAGGTCAGAAATGGTTGGGGAAGGGGAGGGAATGCATTTTAAAATAAATACAAAAAAAAAAAAAGGAAAAAACTGGGGGTTTTGCTACAGTATAACCCTCAGTATATAGGCTAATATGTTCACAGCTACCTCAGGATATCTCGGAATGACAATACATGACACTAGGAATAGAGGCAGACCAATAGTTTACAGTTCAACACTAGCAGGATAACCTAAGAGTTCGCTCTCTCTCTCTGGGAAAGGATACATCTGGGCCTTACTCATTTTTTTCCAATGTCAATAACTTCACTGGCATGAGAAAATACACACAGTCTGCCAAAGCCAGCAGATATTTATAAATGCTGAAGTAGCTGACTCAGTTTTTGGGATGTGAGGAGCCTTTTTCCTCTTTTTCCTTTTTCTTCTCCTAAGTGTCTCAAGAATAGGCATGGGCCCAGACCATGCTGCTGGTACCAACACAATCAAAATTTTGGAGGGTTTTGAAATCCAGATATGAATTTTGCTGCTTGGAACCCACCTCTGCCTATTACAGGTCACTTTATTACTGCACATTTCTGTCCATGCACTTAAGTTTTTCCAGTTATTAACAGCTTTGTTAATGCTTAGGGATTGTTCCTCAGTGCAATTTCAGGCACTGAGAGAAAAAGCCCCATTAATTATTAAGAAGAATCTGGATACATCAGTGCAAACAGGTAGAGACAGATTTTTAATAGCTAAGACTTTTGTGGGTGTTACCTCCAACCCTCCCCCCCCTACTTAGGGCACATACAGACTTTCTCAGGACCCAATCTACAACCATACAGCTTACTTTAAGATGGGTACCACTTGTGCACATACTTGCTCATTCCAGGAGCCATGCCAGGAACATGATCTAAGTAAGTTGGAGTTGGGAGGAGGGGCATGGAGGATCAGGGGACTAGTGGGTCTGCAGGAGAGTTTGGAGGGATTATGGTGGGTGTGGGAAATGGTGGGTCTATGGGGGAGGTTGTCCATCCAGGGGTGTGGAATTAAAATAGCCTAGACAGGGTTGCGGGGGAAGGGACGATAGGAAAAGCACAGCCTCAGGGTCTGGGCTTTCCTAACCCCAGGGCTGAGCTATGAACATGTACACATTCAGTTAGGTTAGGCATGGGTTTAGCCCGATCTACTTAGTGCACTTCCTCAGATGAACTAAGTTAGATTGAGCCAGCCATTTTGTGCCCAATCTAAACTCTCCAAAGCCATGTGCATTTGGATCAACCCTAGTTAGGTCCATTTAAGTGTAATGTCTGCATGTACCCTCAGACACTTAGGCCAGGTATAGAAGTTACACTTATTGTGGAGTAGGTGTGCAGAAAACTCTCTACAGTCATAACCAAACAACCCATCAGGGCACACAGAGTGCTGTAAAAATGGCAGGTCCTGCTCTAAGATAACCCTGGATGGATGAGATACTAGACTTCAGTGGTCTAGGTTAGAGCAGTGTAACAAACATCAATACCATATCCCACCCTTAGTTCGCATTCCATTAGCAACCCATGAGACTTTGTGGCACCCCACTCACCCCTGCTCCTGGGGCAGTACACTAGCCTTGGCCAGACTTGGTTTCCTCTGTCTGAGTGCTAGGCTGGCCCCACTCCCAGGCAGTGAAGCCTGTTTCCAACCCTCCTCCACCCACCACTCACTCTCCCCAGCACCCTGGTTCCCTCAGACCGTCTATAAGGCACTGTCTGGTATTATCACTCAGTGCGCAGATTCTATCCAGCTTGTCTGGGCATCTCTAAAGATTGCAGATTTAGATTAAATATTGTGCTTTTTCCTGTACACTGCATTCAAACAGGGGGCTGACCAAGATGTTCATCTTATAAAGTGTTGTTTTGAAGCATCTGTGGTTGCTTCAAAAAGGTAGGTGGGAAACTGGCTGCAGGATAGGGCTCATAGAGTCCTAATGAACAGATCTGTGTTGTCCTGCCAAGAAGTGGCCAGTGGGGTCAGTGCTTAGTCCAGTACTTTTCAATATCTTTATCAATGACTTGGATGTGGGGGTGAAGAGCTCACTGGCCAAGTTTGTGGATGACACTAAGTTACGGGGAAGCACAGTCATGCTTGAAGATAGGCACAGATAAAGGCAGATCTAGACAGGCTAGCAAGTTGGGCGGATCAGAACCAGTTGAAGTTCAACATCGAGAAATGTAAAGTGCTCCACCTGGGGACGAACAACCCCCAACACGCCTATAGGATTGGTGGCACCAAACTGACCAGCACAATGAATGAAAGGGACCTGGGGGTAATAACAGACCACAGAATGAATATAAGCCAGCAATGAGATGCTGTAGCCAGTAAGGCAAATAATACTCTGGCATGCACTAATTGATGCACCTCCAGCAAAACCAAGAGAGTGATTCTTCCGCTCTACTCAACATTGGTGAGACTGCAGCTGGAGTACTCCATCCAATTCTGGGTACTGCACTTTAACAAGGAGATGGAAAAGCTTGAAAGAGTCCACATAAGGGCTACCTGTATGATCACAGACTTGCAAGGCAAGCCATACGAGGATAGGTTGAGGGACCTGGGACTGAGAGGGGACCTGGTAGCAGCTTACTGCTACACCAGGGGAGTACATCAAGGGCTCAGTGAAAAACTATTCACCAGAGCACCATTGGGGAAAACAAGGAGTAATGGCCACAAACTCCTGGAAGACTGTTTCAGACTCAACATTAGGAAAAACTTCTTCACAGTTTGGGTGTCCAGACTGTGAAATAAGCTGCCTCCAGAGGTTGTGCAATCACCTACCCTGGAAATCTTCAAGAGGAGGCTGGATGGTCACCTTGCTAGGGTCACCTTACCCCAGTTATCTTTCCTGCCTGGTGCAGCAGGCTGGACTCAGTGATCTTTTGAGGTCCCTTCCAGCCTTACAATCTATGAATCTGTATCCAGATCGCAGCCTGTTCAGCTTGACCCACACTTCTCTGTCAAGGTCATACCCAATGGGGTACTCAATTTGTGTTGGTATAAAACACTCTAGGAATAGATTTCAAACCAGGTTACTCTGAATGATCATTTAATTTCTATTTACCCCCCCCCCCTTACCTAAATTTAGTGCAACACACAAGGCTACAGTACCTGACCTGCCAGGCTCTCCATGGGCCCAGAAACCTGGCAACAGAGGAGTGGTTAGGGTCTGTCTTCTTATGTCATTTGGTCTAATGCCTGAGAGCACAGGGAATACATCTATGTATGTGTAAATTGTGCAGCCTGTTATGAATCCCTGCACACTGTTAAGTACAGTGTTGAGATTTTTAGTGTGACAACTTCTAGACCATACAGGAGAACAGTAATCTGCTGGGGCATATACGATTGCAAGTACGTTGTTCTGAGCTCTTTGAAGTTGGCACCCTTTGTATTCTGGCAAAATGTCTTAAGGCACATGCATTTCCTCCAGCCTATGTTTACTGTGCAATAAGCTACTGCACAGGAAGGGTTTTTGGGTAGGTGTCTACACATGCGAGGATTAGGGAAAAGATTTGCTCCCAGGTCCCTGCAACCTTGCAGTGAGTCCCTGTGGCCACCAGGGGGAGCTCCAGGCTATCAGCTGTCTCCTGGCCTTGTGGGGCAGCCTGCTGTTGAGGTGGAGACAATGACCCCCTGTCCCTGCAGCAGGGAGCTCCTGGCCTTGGCTCCCTGATCAGGGGTATGGGGCTTGGAAAGAGCTGCAAGGGAGGGACAGATCCCAGCCCCCTGCCATGATCTGCCACTGGGGCAGCTAGCAGATATCTTGCTATTAGCTGCCCTACTGGCAGATCAGGGTATGGGGCTGGGACCCACTCCACCCCTGAAGCTCTTTCTAAGTCCTGTGCCTCAATCACTTGATTGGGGCACAGAGCGGAGACTCACTCCTGACTGGGACAGTTCCCACCCAGCCCTGGGCTGCACAGGGAAGTCTGCAGGTGCAGCCCAGAGCTAGCTGGGGACTGCCTGAAAGAGGACTGTCCCCAGCCACCTCCAGGCTACACATGTTTCCCCACATAGCCTGTGGCTGGCTGGGAACTGTCCCAGTCAGGGGCAGGTCCCAGCCAACTCCAGACTGGGTGGGCAACTGTCCCTGTGCAAGGAGCTCCCAGCCCCTGCTCTGACATCACAATAGCAATCATGGAGTGGGGGCTGGGGATCTTGTTCCCAACCCCTGCTCCATGATCACCATTGGGGAAAAGGGTTGGAAGCTCCCCACTGCCAGGGTAGAGGCAC
Organism: Alligator mississippiensis; assembly: GCF_030867095.1. Taxonomy (NCBI): domain Eukaryota; kingdom Metazoa; phylum Chordata; order Crocodylia; family Alligatoridae; genus Alligator; species Alligator mississippiensis. The sequence goes on from NC_081825.1 coordinate 245,668,562, forward strand.
ATTGTCCCCACCTGGGCACAAAGGGCAGAGGCTGGGGAGCTTGTTCCCCACCTAGCTCCATGGTGCAGAGCTGGGTGGGAAACAAGTTCCCCAGCCCCTTCAAGGAGAGAACTCCCAGTGCTGCCTCCCTGACTGTGGGACCGTTGCTGGGAGATGCTTATCTCCCAGCCTGAGCTATGAGGTCTCAGGGTTGCTGCTGGGAGATGCTCATCTTCCAGCCCGAACTCCATGGTTTGGGTTTGGACTGGGAGACCACTATCTCCCAGCCCAAGCCCCTGACCATGGAGCTCAGGCTGGGAGATAAGCATCTCCCACAGCAGCCTTGTGGTCATGGAGACACTGCTGGGAGATAAGCATCATCTAGCCTGAGCCCTGTGGGCGCAGAACTCAGGCTGGAAGTTAAGATTCTCCCAGCCCCCTGCTTCCTGATTGCAATGGCAGAGAGGGGGACTTGGAGCTCCCTTCTGCCAGGGCACAGGGACATACTCTGCATGAGCTCCTGTGGCAGAGCCTGCCCTGGCAGCAGGCAGCTCCCAGAGGCAGGGAGCAATCTCCCACCCCCTGGTGGATGGCTGACAAAGAGCAGATTTTGCTCCTGGTCACACATCTAAATGAGTGCTACAGCTCTGTTATTAATGCCAAGTAAATATGCTATTTGCATTTGCAGGTAGCAAATTTACCCAGTATTAGGGAGGTTTACTGTGAGGTAAGCATATACATATATAGAAGCACATGATTACTTCACAGTAAACTATGCTAAAGCAAAGTTCAGCATGTCATGTAGACACACCCACAAACACACACACACACACACACACACACACACACATACACACAGAGTCCTGGCTTCTGTGAATCCCACTCTTAGGGCATATATGCATGAGACATTTACTGTGGAGTTGACTAATTAGTTCTGCAGTGAACATCTCACATCTACACGTGTACTGCTATTAGCCAGGAACAGGATACTTTGTAAATACTTGTGACCTGGTCATAAAAAGAAACAAGGTTTGTCAGGCAGGATCTACCTGACATGAATCATGCTGGTTGCCCTTTAGCATTGCTTTCCCCACTGGACTCCCACAAATGTGTTCCTTAATAATTTTTTCAAAGGTTTTCCTGAGGATGAGGTGAGACTAACTGGTCTATAGTTACCTGGATCCTCCTTCCTCCCCTTCTTGAAAATAGGGACCACATTGGCACTTTTCCAGTCCCCTGGTACTTGACCTGAGCACCAAGAGTGCTCAGACAGCCATGCCAGTGGCTCTGCTATGACACTGACCAATTCCTTCAGTATCCTTGGACGAGGATCATCCAGGCCTGCTGACTTAAACACATCCAGCCCCTCCAAATGTCTCTTCACTAAGTCGGTGCTGACAGTTGGTGGCTGGTTTCCCCTTTATGCCTGTCTATGATCCAACTGGGAGATTTGTCCTGATCCAAATCAGGAATACAGAGGCAAAAAACTCATTGAAGAGCTCAGCTTTGTTCCCCCTATCTGCCACTAATTGCCCTAGTGTGTTTTGTAGGGGGCCTATGCTACCATGCGCCTTCTTTTTGCTCCCCATATACCTGCAGAAGGACTTTTTGTAGTCTGTAATTTTTGTTGCCATCCTAAATTCCATTTCTGCTTCAGCCTTTCTGACTGCCTCCCTGCAAGTATGGGCCAAGTAGGTATACTCCGTCTTGGTAGCTAACCCCTGCTTCCACAGCCTTTATGACTCCTTTTTTGCCCCTACACTTTCCTGGATTTCCCTGTTCAGCTAAGAGGGTTTCTTGGTCCCTTTGCCCCCTTTCTTGAGCAAGGGGATTGTTTTCTTCTGTGCCTATAGGATTGCTACCTTTAGGAACAACCACTCTTCCTGGACTCCCATCTCACCAGTTCTCCTATTCCTCAGTGCCTTGCTAACTAACCTCCTGAGCAGACTGAAGTTAGCCTTTCTAAAGTCTAGCACTTCTGCCCTACTGGTTAGCTTTCCCACCCTATGCCAGATACTGAATTCAATCAAGTGATGGTCACTGTCCCCTAGGTTACCTTGTGTCAGTAGATCCCACATCAAATCATCCCCTGTAGCTAGGACCAAGTCCAGTAAGGTGTTTCCCCTAGTGGGACCATATACCTCTTGTATTAGGTGAAGGTGCTGTATGCAAGTTAAAAACCTACGTGAACAGTTGGATCTAATTGACTGCTCCTCTCAGCAGATGTCAGGGTAGTTTAGATCACCCATGACAACCATGTCATTTGACCATATGGCCTCTGAGAGCTGTCTGGAGAATTTCAGGTCCAACTCCTCCTCCTGATATGGCAGCCTATAGTAGACCCCCACTACCAAGTCCCTTTCCCCCTGAACCTCTTGCATTCTGACCCACAATACGTTAATATGACCCTCCTCTGATCCCAGCTTGATTAGGAAAGATGTATATTGCTCCTTGTCATGGGATGGGGTCCCTAAGAATGGTCGTGTTACCCCTAAGGCCCCTTGACCGTGCCAATTCAGCCCAATGGGCACCCTCTATTCTCACCCCCCATGTCTTGATGGATTTATGATATAGGGAGGCTGCCTTGACATCCCATTGGACACGGTCCTGATGGATTTTCTTGAACCCCGTGGGTTCCCGGACCCCTTGTGGGTCCTATTCCCAAAATAGATGTCATGGGACACCCCAGCCTTATGGGCTATATGTGTGGCTCCAAACCACCCATTTACCATTCCCCAAGCCTCGCAGATGGTACTTCCACAGCGTCCCTCTGAGGTGTTGGTTTTGTTTGGCCTCAGGTTGTCTCTGGGTTCTCCGCAGCCCCATCTTTCACGGCGCCCACACTGGTGCTGGCATCTGTGCACCCCTGTCTCTCATGGCACCCTCACTGGTGCTGGGGTCTGTGAATTCTGTATAGTGTCCTCACTGGCGCCAGGGCCTGTGCACCCCAAATAGCACCCTCACTGGCACTAGGACCTGTGTACCCAGAATAGTGTGCCCTCACTGGCACTGGGGCCTGTGCACCCCAAATAGCATGTCCTCACTGGCACCAGGGCCCCACACTATAGCGGGGCCCCAATGAGGCCTTCTCATTCCCCAATTGCCTCTCCCAAACCATCGGTCTTATAAACAGAAATCAAAATGCCCCAAGGCTATAACATAACTCAAGCTGCCTGGCTATAACATAATTCGAACTACACAGGGCGTGCTCTGTCCCTCAGCGGTACCAGAAGCTGCACTTGCAGTCAGGCCTCTCCCCTTTGCTTCCTCTTGGAGAGCTCCTTCCCCCTTGGTTGCTGGCAGAGAACTGCCCTCCTGGCCTCCGGCCTGGGGTTTATAGACGAGCCAGGCCCTGCCCCTTCTCGTCAGCTGACTGCTGGCAGGTTTGGGCCCACTAGCTCATTCTGGCTGCCCTAGTAACCAGCAACTGGGGCTCCCAACTGACTGCTAGGGCCCTCTCCCTAGCAGCTCCAGCCCTTAAAAGGAGCAGGATACCTTAGTGCCCTGCAACACTCCTTCACATAGAAAGCAACACCTCCCACCTTTTTTCCCTACTGTATCTTGTCTGTACAGCCTATAGCCCTCAATGCTTACTGCCCAATTGTGGGTAGGATCCCATCAAGTTTCAGTTAGCCCAACTAGATTGAAATTTTTGTTTGCAAGCAGGAGTGTGAGTTCCTCTTGCTTGTTCCCCATGCTCCAAGCATTAGTATAGAGACATTTGAGCCCCCCGATGGGTGCCCTTGGTGGCCACCTGTCCTGATGTCCATTAGGCCTCTTAGTACTTACATGGGCTGTTCCAGCACATGGCTCATGGTTTCTTGATCCTAGGTTTGCACTGTCATCTGCATCCCCATTTCCCAACAAACCTAATTTAAAGCCCTGTTTAGGAGATCAGCCAACCTGTAGGAGAACAGACTCTTACCTTTTGAAGAGAGATAAAGACCACCTCATCTTAGGGTGCTCCTTTCATGGATGTGTGGATTGTGGTCAAAGAAGCCAAAATTTGCTTGATGACACCAACTCTGGAGCTGCAGGTTAACTTCTCTGATGTAGGCATTGTGATGCTGAACACAACCGCTGACCAGGAGGATTGACAAGAAGACCACCTGTGCTTCCCTCTTCCTAAGCCTGGCCCCCAGAGCCCTTTAGTAACTCATGGTATGGTTTGGAATATTCCTGGCTGTATCATTTGTGCCCACATGGATGAGGATCATTGGATAGTAGTCAGAGGGCTAGATGAGGTTGGGAATCCTCGCAGTGGATGCTGGAGGGGCTGGCTGGAGCATGAGGGTGCTTCAGTGTAGGGGCTGCCTGCTGGCTAGCCTCACACTGAAGCACCCTTGTGCCCCAGCCAGCCCCAGCCCCTTCCACCCCCTGCAGCATATTGAGCTGGGTTAGAGAAGTCCCAGGCTGGCAGGCTGAACTCCCTTCACCCCACAGTCTCCTACCACTGAGGCTGCTCCAACCCTGCTCAATGTGCTGCATTCCTGGGCACATGTAGAAACACAGTGCCTGGGAATCAATAAACTCTGACATGATAAGCACCAGAGTTTATTTTTTTTACTTAACTGCACATGTAGATGCACGCTGAGATACCTAAGTCTAATTATGCATTCACAGTTGGGAACCCAGAGACTGTAAGGAAAAAAATAGGTGATGGGGGCAATAGTACTTGTTCCATATCATTTGCTGAGCTAGTCTTCATAAGAGCCATTCTTCATTTAATTTTCAACTGAAGACAACCCTCTACCATGATACCAACACAAACAGGGCGATTGATGACTATTTGTTTATTTATTCCATCCATGTTAGTCCCTAAAAAAAGATGACTAGGCAAATAAGGCTCTTAGATGCAGGCTATTTTGACAGCATATGAAAGCATATCTATCTTGCCTATAAACTCCATCTGAATGCTGTTGAACAGGATTAAACTAGAATCATGTTATTTCTTTTTTCATTGTCTAATTTGATTCTTTTGGTCACATCCAGACATGTGCACACATGTGGTTTGTGGTACCTCAGATTCATTTGAGGCACTGTAAACTACACGTGGTGCAAGTGCACCCATTCACTGCACTGCTAATTAGAAGTGCAGTGGGTTTTTTTGACACCTGTAGATCCCGGTGTAAAAAAAAAAATGTTGGTAAAAAAAGTGGGGCAGCACACATGGCAGCAGTGTTTGCTGCCAGAAACAGAGCCTGGCCAGCCACAGCCACACTCTGGCTGCCAGACAGACTCCAAGTGGCAGGCTTGGCATCATTGCTGCCCTGGAAGGCCCTCAGGACCCCAGGTAAGGTTGCTGGAGCCAGCCTCCCCTATCTTACTTGGGTTAATTTGCCATATGCTAGAGCACACGTGCAGGGGCATGCCTTGGGACAAATAGCAGCAGTGCATATTTGTGCCACTGCTATTGTCTTGTGGGAAACAGGCACCCTTGCACACTAATCAGGATGTGCCATATAAGATCAAATCCCTAACTCAGGCTAATTTCCATCCTTTTTGTTATTTTGAATTATAAGGACCAAATAGCTGTATAGGATTTGACCCACTAAACTAAAGCTGAGAAACATAAGCTGATGCTTAAAAACACCCAAGAGTTTCTCATGTTCTCTTGGTCAGAAGAAGGTAAGTCTCCAAAAAGTAACTGAATACAAAGGATAAAATCATGCAAGAGAGTCCCTTACATTCTGGTTACCTATTTAATACCAGATTGAGAGTCAAACATCAACAATCTGGTTCCTCTTCTGTGTGTGTGTGTGTGTGTGTGTGTGTGTGTGTGTGTGTGTGTACAAGCTCATACAAACATGATATTAATATTATAATTTATATTGTGCTTGAACCTTTGGGTCTCATCCAAATCTGGGCCCCATTATGCTAGGTGCTGTACAAACGAATAGTAAGTGACAGGTGCTGCCCAAAAGCATTTACAGTCTAAAATATGTGGTGTAAGAGGTGGTGGGTGTATGATTGGGATAACTTAAATAATAGGAGGTTTTAATAGACAATCTGTGTGTGCAATTCTTAGTCAATCAGTAGCAGTAAAATATTCCTTTGATGGTTTTCTCAAGGTACATGATCAAACAGGTTTCTGCTATAAAATTTATAGTTATAGACTAAAATAAGGGTAATGAGAACTGGGGATTCAACGTATAAACTACAGGCCTGCAGTAAGAAGGAATTTGCCATATTACATACTCCACATTTTACAGCACTGAAAAATCTCATGTTGTAGTGTTGGAGTGATGTTGTGATGGTCCAGGGAATATGTTAGGCAAGATTTTGGGGGGGGAATCTTATCTTTTATTGAACCAAATGTATACATAGTTGGGAAAGATTTTAGACAAGCTTTCAGGTACAAGGTACCCTTCCTCAGGTCTAGGAAAGCACATGGCTTAAGTATCAGATAGATACTATAGGAACTGTGGGGACATTGTGCGGGCGGGAGGGTTGTGAAGGGATATGGGGGGGTGTGATTTGTGGGTGGGTGTGGGGAGGGTGGGGTTTGTGGGGAATGTGTGTATGGGAGTACATGGGGTTTGTGGGTGGGTGTGGAGGTTGTGGTGGAGTTGTGAAGGGGTGTGGGAGGTATTTGTGGATTTTGTGGGAGGGGTGCAGTTTGTGGTACACAACCCCCACCACCAGCAGCTCAGCAGAAGCAGGTGGTGGTCCCTTGGGGCACTCGTGGCAGTGGCAGGCAGAGCCCCCAGCAGCGTGCATCTCTGGCTGTGTCCCAGGGCCTGCATATGCTGGCACAGAACCGGCCTGACCTGCTAGCACATGCTTTTGAACCAGATCAGGCTGGCTCTGAGGCCAGCATGTGGAGCTCATGGCACTGAAGGTAGGAGCCATGTGCCATTAGGCTGGATGGGCTCCATGCCTCCATATGGTGTATTGACAGCAGCAGCAGTTCAGCACCCACCCCAGCCTCTGCCATGCTGCAGCATGCCTTGAGTTACACCACTGTGCCATGGCCACTGCCTCCTCCTTGAGGGAGTGGGTGGCAGGGCAGGTACCCCGGCTGCTCAACACTGCTAGGCATCTGCCCACCCATCCCCACCCAGGGGGGCACAGGGATGCTGCCCAGGTTCTCCCGTGCTGGCCTGAGAGCACCCGCAAGACACCTCCCTGATTCTGGTCCCTTCCAGCCCTAATTTTCTATGATGCTATGATTTAGTTAGTGTGCATTCAAATAGGCTAATGAGCATGAAGCATCACTTAAAAACTATAGGCATTTGTACATGTGCTCCTGAGGAAGAGGTTGAGGGCAGTGCTTTCATTAGAACAGCTCTGTTGAATCTTTACACCATGTACTATGAAGAACTTGGGAGGACTGTGTACCATTTTTCACTCTTGAACTGAAAAACATTATCAAATCCTTTCCATACTGGATTAATACTCGCCAAAGCCAAACACATTTTATACGCTTTTGAAGATTCACAAACAAGATAACTCTGGAAGACTCACCATATCCAACTGCAGTACTCTCATTGTAGAACTATCAAGATCATTAGTCCACAAACAGGTATTCATTTCTACTGGTAGAAATTTCTGAGAAAATTCCACCACTAGAAATATTTCCGGGAGAGTACAGGTGTCCAACCTGCAACCACTCTCTCTCGTCTTCTCTTGTGTTATTTATCAGTTCAGCTGGAAAATCAGTATATTAGTCTCTGTAGGGAGAAGAGCTCTGCTATAGTATATAGGGGTGTGTGAAATGGGCCGTATTTGATTCGGATTTGGATTCAGCCCAAATTGAGGACGGTGATTCAATTTGTTGATTCAGATCACTGTCCCCGATTCGATTCAGCCAAAACTGAATCTGAAGATTTGATGCTGATTCAGAGAATGTGATTTGGCCATAGACACAGCTTTAAATGTTTTTTCTACGTACCTCAAGGTATCAGGTATGGCTCATGAATGGTGGGATGCATCCCCCAGGAGGCATGTGGGAGGGGGCAGGGGGGCTGTGTGCTCAGCAGCGAACCTGGAAGTGGGCCGGAAGTACTTCTGGCCCACTTCTGGGTCCGCTGCTGAGCACTCTGGGCCCCCCCCCTCCCATGGCCCCTGGCTCAGTGATTGGCCACAGGGGGACCCCAGGTGCCCCGCCAGACCCAGGAGGCACCAGTCACCAAGCCGGGCAGGTGTGGGGGAGCCCCCTGCATGCTCCCCAGAGGACCCGGAAGTGGACTGGAAGTGCTTCTGGTCCGCTTCCAGGTCTGCTGCCGAGCACACTGGGGAGCCCCCTGTACTCCTGTGGGACGCTCTACCTGCCCCAGCATCTCAGCATTCATGAGCTGCCTAGCACTTTGAGGTATGTAGCTTTAAAGCTGTGTCTATGTTCAAATTGTCAAATCTTTCAGAATCTCTCTGAATCAATTTGGAGAGTTCTGATTCAATTTGGAGAGAATAAAGGGTCTCCTGGTTCGATTTGGATTCGGAGATTTGGCCACCAAATCGGACCAAATCTCCACCGAATCGAATCAGGGACCGAAGCTTTTCACAGCCCAAATAGTATAGCATCCAGAATAGATATTTATTTAAAACAATATATTTTGGTTTTGAAAATGTCTGTTTTTAAAAATAACTATATTAACCACTCCCTCACCCCCTTCTCTTCTTTTTTATATCACTGTCTTTATTTCAGTGAGGCACAGAGCAAATTCCCTGAGAAGAGCAGAACTTTGTGCAAGTAAACTGTAGCAAACTGTGACTATCCTCAGGCAGTGCCTCAAACTGGAGAATTTACCCTAATCCATCTAAAACATTTTTAACAGCCACTGTACCCTGTTTTAGTGGCATATAGAAAGTGGTGAGAAGAATCACTTCCTTAGCGCTCAGTTGTCTAACCTGATCATATAACCAGTAAATAGTCTAAGTATTTCTCTTATGGCATTTTTATGATAGAATGGTACTAAAGTAAATTTTATGTTCAGGGAAAATTCAGCATTATACAGAATAATATGGACACAATCATGCTGATCTTCACAAGCTGAGGCACAAATTCAACTAGAGGGTAATTGTGGCCCCATTAATTCACTTTCACAAATACTCTTGCAATTGACTTTTTTTTTATTCCTCAGAATACAGAAAACATATGAATATTTGCATGAATATATGCTTAGGCCAAAAGTGCTAACCAAGTCCTTTTCTTAGTTATAAATATTTCAGTTAGCCAATCAGAGGTCAGAAAAAAAGTCATATTATTTAAGCAAGCAATGAAAAATATAAGTTCACACGCATCAATAGTCTAAAATTGTTTAAGAGAGTCGAATAATTTTTAACAAAGACGAGTTAAAAATGTAAAATGTTGTGTGTGTGCACATACACACAGATATATAAAATGAATAGGAAAAAGAGCTAAATTTGTTGAAAGGTGTTCTCTGCAAGTAGTTCACATAGCTCTAATAACAATGCAAACAATTTTCAGTATCCAGAGCTTTAGAAGTATTCAAAGAAGATCAGATATGTCTTCCCTGTTGATATTTCTCTAGTACAAAGATGAGATATTCCTAAAATACACATAAAACTAGAATGAAATCATTTGTAAGCAAAGCAACTCAGGAACCTGCAAATAATATCTCAATCTTCCTATATTCTTCTTTATTCACTACACCCTAGCATAAGTAATTTTGAAACTGCAGCGCTCCATTTATTGTACAATTATGTTATATTATTTTCTTGTTGCCACAAAGCTTCCATGAAAACATGCTCCATATATGCCTAAGCAGTTTACCTCGTATGAATATTTGCATTAAATAAATGAAAATTCACCTCTTTCCAAAGATATCATGCCGAGACACAAAAGTGTTCCCTGCTATTAGAAATGTGCTTGTACAGATTTAAAAATTGTAAATGAATTTGTAGTTGGTTGGTTCCATTTAAATAAAATAGGCTGAACATGCATCTTTATGAAAATGTGTTTATTTAACCAGAAAACACAAATATTTCTATTAAATATGCTTTCCAGTTTAACTCCTAATTCTTAATTTTTTATGGCTGTATGATTTTAGCTGAATTGTACACTAAAGTGACTGTACTGGTGAGATTATGTAGTCAATTTCTTAACAAAATATTTTGTTCATTTTAGGGTACGACACAAGCTTCAGAAGTGAATCGGACAACTTACATAAATCCTTGCACTATCATGGAGGAAAGAGATCATTCCCCCTATGTACAAAATACAGTGTGGTCTAAGTCAAGGATTTGCCTAAAATGGGTGACTGAATGCTTAAACAGTAATTTTGCACGTTACTATGATTTTTAAAAAATCATGTTAATTTGACCACATATTACCTTTATTACATGCAGAGATCATAATATTGCTCTTTATTTATATTTATTTATAATTACATTTCTTTTCTAAAAGGTTAATGAAGAAAACATGAAACAGACTAAGTATGTGTGTGTATAATACATAATGCCTAGGGTTTTGAAATAGAAATTAAATATCAACAGAAAAAAAAATTACATACAGAGAAATGAAGCCCAAGAACAAATGTATTTTTGTGATACCGTCTGTAATTCATGCTGGATAATCATGAACCCAGCAGTTAATGACCTCTACTCTGATACATTAAGTCCAACCAAAGATAATGGTGTCCTGTGTAAATTAAGAAACCCAGTGGTAAACTTGCTTCTAGTTCAGCAGGAGACAGTGTGCAAATTAGCATTAGTTCTTAATAAGATCAGTGTCCTGCAATCTACAGTTCTGTAGTGTTCATAATGCTGTTTCTTTTCAGGTGAAAATTTTTTCTCTTGAGGACACTTGTACAATACATTCTCCTGACAAAGAATCATCCTCATCCTAATCAGTCCCCTACTTGAAAACTTTCCCCGTTTCTTACACTTTCATGCTGTGAGCGCTGCTGTGAGTTCTTGGGAATGATTATTCATTTGTAAGCTTCTTTAATAACATTTCCTTTAGATGTTGAGGTACCCAACAGAGCAAACCAAGGATTTGATTTTATAATTATAACTATTCAGCAAAAGTAATGGTCACTGTATGGGCAATCTTCATCTAATTTATTGATCACAGCTTTTTTTTTTCCCTAAAAGAATATATTTTTTAAAATAAACAGCTACCCATAATATAACATAAAGGTAAAATGTCATCATGGCCCAAATAGTGTGAACTACCAAACCATTTATCTTACAAGAATCTGAGAGCTCCCTCCTGTTCTTGAAATTAGAGCACTCAAGCACTTCATTGGCATGGTCTATACCTCTCAGGATCAGGTCCTAATATGAAGAGCCTTAACCACACGTCCCACACCACACAAACATGCTTTCACATAAAATGTTCATATGAACTTAATGAGAAGCAGACTTTATTTCCTACTACACAGTTTTGATTTGGTATTGTTGTGCACATAGTATTTATTAAAATCTCCCCATTTCAGGCAACTGTGATGTGCAATTATTTCATTTGAATTCTATATATTTGGCTTTTAAAAAGCAAAAACAGGAAAATAAGCTTATAATGAGAGCCAATGGACTAATATTCACTAGCTTGATTAATTTTTTCTATCACTTGTTGAATAAATTATTCACATGCAATCTTTCCACTATTCGTCCAGCTCTGTAGATGGTCAGACAATATGTGCTAAATAAATTAGTCATGAATATAGTCCATCAATTGAATGTTCATGAATTTTTTTATACTATTAGACCAGGTCTAATTAGAATAGTTCAGCAATAATTTATGAATGGAAAAAGAGGACACTTTCTAATTTGTATGTATATAATAATATGGGAATAGTGGGACATAGACACGTGTTTATAGACATACATATATGGAATGGAATGTGGTGTGTTCTTCATACACTTATATTGGAAGTTTTGCAAGAAAAAGTTTAATACACAGATCTTGTCTGAACAAACCTCTCACTGTAAAGTGTTTACCTTCAATGACACGTACTATTATTTCATGATTATTTTAAAATACACTTAAAGAGTTTTACATGTTAACCAGCTACTAAGAATGCCTTAATAGAGAACTAATTTTTGTTAGAGGTGTCTCGACAATTTGAATTTTATATGCATGCATTATGTTTTCTTAAAATGGGGAAATTATGCATCTGAAGGAATCTGTCTAGAATAATGGGGTTCTATAGAGGTTACTTTAATCACGTTCACCAGCAGTTATAGCTGTTTTACATCTTATTTGCAACAAAAGGGAACTCTAATTATCTTCAAAAAGAGCATAAAATGGTGCGCTTTGCTGCTGATGTAATGTTGATTCGTGAATGCTGCTGATAGGAACTGACAACTAAATACATGTCACACTTTTCAGAAATCAGTGGTGGTGACAGGATAACCCTCTTTTGTGACCTGGGGACCAGAAGATGAGCTATCTATTTGCTTGTTAAGTAGAAACAATTTACAGTTTTCACTTGAAAAAAATAAAAATGCTGTTATTGATGGGTTATCGATTATTTTTAACAGTGTTCCACTTCCGTTATGACTTGGAATCTGCCTGTTGTAAATTAGATTTAGTGCACACCATCCAAGATTCAAATAGTGGATATGATTCCTGTACCTATTTCTCATATATTTATTATAAACTGTTCACTGTTTATTTCATCCACATATATAGGATACAGAAAGATAAAGCATGTACATATGATTTGAAAGCTTATGCCTAATTTATAAATACAAATAAGATGTACTCAGAATACTACAGTGTTGAAATTAGAATTAAAAAGAATGTTGCATGCAATAAGATTTGATTTTACCACCCATACAGAAAAGTATGCATAAGACTGAACTATTCTCTATTCAGCTCCAGATATAAAAATAATCAATGTAAGTCTAAAATATCAATATCCACCATAAGTCTCAATTTAGGATTCACAGTAGACTTTGGGGAGCTACTAACCCACATGCCATATCTGAATGCTCTGAATTTAACTTAAATATTGACATGGATATTTGCCCTGTGCAAAGCCTAAATTGCTGCATTTGCCTGTTTATTAAGAATAAAGACAGCTATTTAAATTTCTGTGGGGAACAGAAACTCACTCATGATACAAAGCAGTGCATTTCCATTGAAATTAATAGACTTGAACCAACTTAGGCCAAGTCTAAATGTGATTCCACATATTTTAAAGCAAGTATTATATGTAAAGTCCAATATTTATACATATTTCTTCATCTATACACATTTGCAACATTCATTAATAAGCTGGTCAGTTCTAAGTGCCAATAGGTATTTGCACATGTAATTATGTGCCTGCGTGCATTCATCTGTACATAGCTCCATATAGGCACTGTTTTTACCTTTACTTGAAAAAATTGGGCCATTTAGTTTTGTTCTGCCCAAATGCACCAAGGTTAATATGCCATGTTGGAGATGGTCCAGCATAAGCTAGGGTACAAATCTTACCTTATCTAACATCATCCTGCTTATTTGTTTCTTCCTATGTTCCCTTCTTTTGCCTCATTACAGTGATGTACACATCTACTGAATGCCAAATGAGCACAAGTAGCATGCTTACAAATGTTTCCTAAACAATTTACATCAGTAAATGCTCAGTTTTCTCCAAAATTGTCCATAGATACTGCAGCCTCTTAAAACTATGTTCTGTGACCCATTGGTTTTGAAGTACAATGGGGCCATGAACGGATCTAGTGGGGTGCAATGATGTGGTCATGTGCCAGGGAAGCAGCAGTGAGGTACAACTCAGACTCACCACTTAATCCCCAGCCTGTACACCTACCCAGGATCTCCCTGTTAGGGAGCAACTGCAAGACCAATGAGCGAAGGAAGGAACAGTGGACCTGCCCTATTCCTCACACAAGAGATAGGTAGGAGGGATAGGAGTAGTGGGCCAACTAAAGCTATAGGAATCTTTCTGTTCCCTCTTCTTCCCTGCTTTCCCAAAAGAAAAAGGGAAGAGTTTCCTGCTTGTTAGAGCAGCACTGATTGGTTACTTTTCCCAGAAGGCAGACAAGTCAAAAAGGCAGTAAATTATAGGAAGTTTTCTGAAGTCTGTAGAAGGTTAGGGCTTCTTGTGTCATTATGACATAGTCTCAAGGTTCAGCCAAAATTCCCATCATTCACAAGGAATTTATAAGAGGAATAATTTATAAGAGGAATAATAGAGGAATTTATAGGAAGAATTTATAAGAGGAATAATTCCCATCATTCACAAGGAATTACAATGCTCTGCTTTACTCATCAGCTTTGTTGCAACTGTATATAAGAGTCCAGTTTGGATGTGTTGCTTTTAAGGACCACTGTATACAAACTGACATCTGTAAGAAATTAGGTTGGGGGACCTGGGAGTGGTTAAAATAAAAATGTGTAAAAGTCACAATTGAAGACACTACACTCAAGAACACTGGGCACTACTCTAATACCTATAGAGCTAAAATGATACCTGACATAATGGGTAAAACTATCAGGAAGTCTCTTAATCTTGCAGATTGTCTGATAAAGGTGATCTTTTACATACTGCACCAGACTATCTAGAAATCCAAGCCTCCCATAAGTGCAAGACCAAATGTGGAAAACAATACCAAACAAGGAAGCAAATCCAGTTTTGAGAGCTCTTGAAGAGCTACAGAAATGTAAAGAATAGTGATCATTGGCATTTTTTTTCTGGTCGTTCTGGGTTTAGTGGGTCAATATAAGCACATGTAAGACCTGAGCAATTCATCCCTGAATTCCAGAATGCTTTTCCTTTGACCTCAAAAAGATTTGGATCAAGTTACAGTTAGTGCATACAGGTGCTTTGAACATTATATGCTTAGTCTTATTTTGCATAGATGTTGTATTTCATACATTATTTACAGTTTATGATGCCAGAAAGCTATTTTTTTATCCTTGACATAAAGGAAACAAACAAACAAAAAAGAAATATAGCATATTAGATGTCATTATTATGAAAACCAAGGCATATTGGGCACAATGCATTTCATGTTTGGTATATTACAGGATTCTAATAAGCTGCATTGATAGTAAAGTCACTTGTCTTTAGCACAAAGTAAAGAAGAAAGAAGAGAGAACTTTTCAGGTTGTTTTTGAAACTCCTGTATAGCATCTAGGCATTTTGGGCACAAAGTTAATTTCATATCAACGTCACACACACCTTTGATGGCAGAATCAAATATCCTTAGTTCCAAACACAAAAGTAAATAAGGCATTTAGATAGTTTTCCTTACTTTGAAGGCAGTTTTACAGTGAAGAATGTGAGCACCTAAATTATACAGGTTGCATTTTCTGGCTCTGGACTCAGCAGAGTGATTATCTAACATCTGCTAAAACACAGTTTTGCCAATTTGAAGGTTTGATGAGACAATGTAAAATCTTTAGATAGGGTTTAGCATGAAAGGGAGAAACTATAGGATAGGTAATCTGGGCCTCAAGACCACGCAGTGGCTTGTAGCATGCTAGCTGACTTGCCACAATCACAGAACCTGAGCTGTAAGGATTTCTGATTCCAATATATAGCAAAGGTCTTCAGGACCCACACAGCTAAGTCCTGTTTCACTTTCCACACATAAATTTCAGTTAACTCAACTGTGTAAGTGGCACAGTATAAATATATAAGTATCCACATATCTACTGAGCATGCTCAGTACAGATTCACTCTGTTGTATGATTACCTTGACATGCATATAAGGCCAGGCAAGTCCAAAAAGTGTAGCTGAGCAGAAACACATAACTAGCTGCTGTTAGACACTAGAGGGAGGGACGGCACTCCCATGTTTGTGCTTAGTGCCTTCACCCATGAAATGGAAGACCCAGGTCCTAGACCCTTTCCCTTCATTCAGGGATCTGAACCTGAATCTTTTACTTTCTAGCAAAGTGCTCTAACCACCAAGCCAGAAGTCAGGCATTACTCAGACTCTTAAACCCTGAAGCTGGCCCCCAGGCAGACATAAGTAATATGTGGGACCAGAAAGAGGCAAGAACAAGCTAGAAAGTATATGATTTAGTGACAGAGCTGCTGCTGTGGATAAAAGAGGGCCCTAGACTCCAGTCTGGGTTGTTGCTGCCAACAAGACAAAACCTTCCCAATGTTCTCCATCCATTTTATCCAATTAATGCACTGTAGTGGGGCAGGTAGGCAGGTGAGGGGTCTAAGAATGCCTAAGCTTGGGGCTAGTGATTAGATCACTGTATCATGCAGCAGGAAATGCAGGTTTAAACTCCTTCTGGTCAGGGGACCTAAAACCTAGGTGAGTGTCCTAACTATCAGGTAATTGTGTTAAAGCACAGGAGATGATTCTGCTTCCGGCACGTTCATGCACAGGCATGCAGGTTGATTCTGTTTTTCCAGGGAAAAAAATAAAAACTGAAACTGAGTAAATACTAAAAATGGTACTTATACATCTGGGTAACTGTCATTTAGGCATATAAATTACCACAGGATTTTGGCCATAGTGGTCACATCTACACACGCATTAATGCACTTTTTTTACTGAGCATTAAGTTTAATACCTCTAATATGAGGTACTACATAAATGTACAATGACCAGTGCTACTGCACAGTAGCAAAGGTGCGTGGTCTTTTCATGACACTTAATGCTCAGTGGACTAATTCTATTTCACATTAGCGCATTAGCACGACTTTTGGTGTGACACACTAATGTGCAGTAGAATTAGTCTACTGCATATTACGTGGCTCATGTAGATGCACCCAGTGTCCTGTAACTAAACTTCAGTTTATCCAGAATGCAATTAGATAAGATTTATTATATGACACCTGTTACTTCTTTCATGACTCAAAAACTTTTTCCTCACTCACTTCTACCATCTATTCTTTCTAGATCCACCCTGAAAAATATTAAATGTCTGATTTGTCTGTGTACGTCTTATAAGTGTGTGTAAGGGTTTGTCTGTGTAAGTGTTGGGGTTGAAGGATTATTACAACCCCACAATACTATTAAAAAATGGGATAAATTGAAAAGGGTAAGAAAGAAAGAACTGTCAGTTCATCATAAAGTCTCCTTTGAAAAGTACAACTAGTGCTTATTCCCTCCTTTAAGTGGCATCTCAGAAAAATAAAGACTGAAAATGAAAAAGTTTCTCAGGTGCTTTACCTCTCTCTCCGTCTCCGTCTCTGTCTCTCTTTCTGTGTGTGTGTGTGTGTCTGTTTCTCTCTCTCTCTCTCCCTGAAGAAAGAGAAAGAAAGTGGCATTTAATCTGAGTCAGTTCTGAGTGTTTGCCATGCATACTACTGCTGAGCTTCCTATAGGTTGATACTTATAAGTAAAAGGGGAAGGTAGTGCTTTTAGAGGAAGACCATAGCATGCAATACTTACTCCAATTTCATGAATCCAGTAAATCAAAAGAATTATATAGAAAGCTTACAGATAATGTCTTACATTTTAATAGTTGAACTGCCATGCAGAAACTCCACCTTACCACTGCAGTAGATCATATTTTTGTGTGTTCAACTTTGTACTAAATATTCACATCACTGGCCTCTGTCCTCAGCCACTAGTCTACAGCAAACTTCTTTAATATTGTAACAAATTTAATATAATGAGAATACAAATGCTACTACAGGTACTGCTTTGACTCTCCAGATTCTCTACCAGTACTATGTTTGTAGGACTTATTGTTATATCAATAGAAACAATTAAAACAGCTTACTTTTAGTTCACTGGTGATATATATACGCTAAAGAGTGGTTAATAGTCATTTAGGGCACCTATACACATGACAGACCTCTATTCTGATGCGTACTAATTAGCACACTCCAGCATCCTCCATGTTACGTGTATTCAGCATCCCTACATTTCAAAATGGTGCCAGGGGCACTTTAACTAAAGCTTGTCAAATGAACTTCAGTTAAAGCACTCCCACTGCCATTCTGAAGCATGGGATGCTGAATACATGTGATGCTGGGGGCACTTTAATTAGAGCAGCTCTTAGCGCCCCCTCCCTCCACCCTGGAGCACATGTATAAACAACCTTAAAGATTAGCACTTCTTAAGCCATGAAAAATGATTGGAAGTGGGAGAAAAATACAAAAGATTCTGTGGAATGTGAAAATTGATTTAAAAACTTTTTGCATTCTATGTCCTATTCTGATCTTCCAGACTTTTTTGTAAGCAATGCCATATATATAGAAAGAGAGGAGGACCATCATAGCATGGTGGTTAGGGTATTCTTCTAAAATATCTCTCTCTGACCAGAAACTCTATTCTGGATCTAGGATGTCTTCCCCACAAAAGTTTTGTCCAACCTAATATGTTCCTCTGAAAAGATTTCTCTGTGCAATAGTGATCACCACCTGCTGGATTTCACTATCCAACTCAGGGTGTCAAAAGCTTACACCAAGGCTAAAGCCCTTAACTTCAGAAGGGCCAACTTCAATGAGCTTAGGAGACTAGTGGGGGAGGCACTAAGGGCCCAGAAGGTAGAGGAGATGGGAGTTCATGAGGGATGGTCGTACCTTAAGGGGGCGATCCTCCAGGCCCAAAGGGTAATAGTCCCTGAGAGAAGCAAGGGGGGTAAGAGTGCTCAGAAACCCCCTTGGCTCAGCAAGGGCATTCAGGAATGCCTGAGGACTAAAAGGGGGGCATACAACCAGTGGAAGGGAGGAACTATCACCAAGGAGGAGTACTCCTCCTCAGCCTGTGAGTGTAGGAGGGCTATTAGGAAGGCCAAGGCAGAGATGGAACTCAGGCTAGTATCCAGGATTAAGGACAACAAAAAGTCCTTTTTCAAGTACATTGGAAGCAAGAAGAGGGCACCAGGCAATGTAGGGCCCCTGCAAGATGCAAACGGTAATCTTGTGGCTATGCCAGACAAGACAGCTGATATTTTTAACAGTTTCTTTGCCTCTGTTTTCTTGAACAGGAACCGGGACATCCCATCTACAAGAGGTAGGGACAATCTCAGGGATAGCTCTGTCAGGCCTTCAGTCAGTGCAGATGTAGTTAGGGATCTTCTGGAAGGGCTGGACAGTTTTAAATCTGCAGGTCCAGATGCCCTCCACCCAAGGGTGTTGAGGGCACTGGCAGGGATCATTGTCAGCCCTTGGCCCAGCTTTATGAGCATTCGTGGTCATCTGGCCAGGTGCCGGGGGATTGGAAACTGGCTAATGTGTTACCAGATTTGCCCATTACTTTGGGGTGTGCTCATTTATTAGGGATAGTTTCTAGGGTCTTGGTAATTCTGTCAGTGTGCTGCTTGTGTTACTATACGGAGCTGTATCTCTCCCTTCTGCAAGCCCTCACCCCCAATGGAGCTATCTTTCAGGACTCAGTTTCAATGGGACTGGGTTCCTCCAGTCACCAAATCAGTCATACACACAAACACACACAGATTAACGTGACACGCCTGACCCTGCAGGGTTGATCAGCATGGACAGGCTGACACCCTCATATGCCAAGAATCAGTTCATCAGAGCAACAATAAACTGCAGTCAGACACAAGCACAAAGGTGAACAGAATCCCTCTGAATCCAGCTGGGTGTCCAGCTGACACCCTCATGGGCCAGCATTCAGTTCATAAGGGCATGTCTGAGTCAAACTGGGTCAATCAGCCTGTACAAGCTGATCCCCTTACGTGTTTCAAACTCAGCACATCCCAATCTTTGGCCTCTTGATGAGCAGACCCCACAGTATTTTTGGGCTTCACAGGGATCTTTAGCTTAGGTAAAAGAAGAATTGCTGCAGAACACAGAAGGAAAGAGAAGCAGAGAAGGAAAAATATACCCAATTACTACCAGTTTGACTATAAAAGTTATTTATTGCTAAGTATATGAAATATATAATGGTACTAGTAGTAATAGACATGCAAAAGAAAAACAAACACAAACAATTACAGTACTACCCTGGTTTCACTAAGTATTTGGGGAAGCTTAGCTCAAGCTTAACTAATACAGTTCAGGTTCAGAAATGTATGCCTAGAGTGAAAAGAGAGAGAGAGAGCTGGGATCTCACCAGTCCAAGGTACTCGGGCTGCAGAGCTGACAGGCACAGTCCTTGAAGGGAGATGATTTGTTCTTCCAGCGTCCCAAGAACAACAGGGGACGGTGTCAGCACAGGAGTTTTTGTCTTCTTTCGTCTTCTTTCTGAAGCACCTCTCTCTTCTTCTTCTTCAAGCACACACACTTTTTACAGATTTTTATACCCTCAGTTCAGCTGCTTTGAAGCATCCTCAATTGTGTAAATCATTATCTTTTCTATTGACAAGGGGTTATCTGGTTTAGAACATCTCAGGAAACTGATTGATAATCAGGAAACACATAAGATTAGGGAGTAACTAAATACTTGGGAGCCAGCTTGAGATTCCTATGGATGGCAGATATACTGATGGGATATCTCATGGTTTCTTCAGAAATAATAGATAGCTTGCAGCATCAGGATTTTGGATTTTTACTTGTGCACAAGCCTCAGCTTAGCATGACTTTTCCAGATCTTACTATAGTCTTTTAACAAACTCAAGCTAATTATTGGGGTGCTCATAATCTTTTGTGGAGAGGACTCCCACCAGTCATCTCAGGAAAAGTATGACAACACCTGCGATTAGGGCTCCAACGGGCTGGACACTGTGATGAACCCTTAACCATTGTTCAAATGTTGCCCATACCCCCTCTGACTCAGTCTCTTGCCTCAGCATTCCCTAACCCGGCAACCGAGTTTTAGTCAATCAAGTTTCAATAGGCCTCCCATAGTGGGACCGGGGAATGTACGGCCCGAGATGCCTATTAAATTTAGAGGTGTGTGTGTGTCTGAGGGGCGAAAAGTCCTTAGTAAATCCAGATTAGAACTGGTCTGATAAATGCTGAGCTGGGTGTGTGTGAACATGGGTTGATTAACATTTGGAGCACAGATTCCCCATCATGCAGTGCTCCCCTGCTTCTCTGGTCCCAGAATTCACTGCAGTCTCTGCTTCAGGCTTTCTGTTCTCCATCTTTCATGTAAATGAATGGTCAACTGGTTCCATCTCGGATGCAAATGAGACCTAGGGCAGTTGTTTCACTCTTGTCACCCTTATCTGGAGGGTCTTAGGTGTGTCTCTCACTGAATCTTAATCAGTTTCATTTATGTAGAGGAGGGGAGGGAGGGGGGTGAGTCCTTCGTGAGTCAGACAGACTGCATCCTGTGCCAGGGTTGCCCAAGAACACAAGGCTGAGACATAATAAATTTGGTCCCAATTTTCAAGAAAGGGAGGAAGGAGGATCCAAGTAACTATAGGCCTATAAACCTCACCTCAGTGCTCGGATAGATCTTGGAGAGAATCATCAAGGAGCACATCTGTGGGGGGCCAGCAGGGGAGATCATGCTCAGGGGCAACCAGCATGGGTTCATCAAAGGCAGGTCCTGCCTGACCAACCTGATTGCCTTTTATGACCAAGTAACTAAATCCTTGGATGATGGTGTCGCCATGGGCGTAGTCTTTCTAGACTTGAAGAAGGCCTTTGACACTGTCTCTCACCCCATCCTCATGAATAAATTAAGCGACTGTGGCATTGATGCCTGCACAGTTGGATAGGTAAAAAATTGGCTGATGGGGCACACCCAGAGAGTAGTGGTGGACAGGCTGTACTCAACCTGGTGAGATGTGAGCAGTGGGGTACCCCAGGGCTTGGTCCACAGGCCCGCACTATTTAACATCTTTATCAGCAACTTGGACGAGGGGGTGGAAAGCACACTGTTCAAGTATGCTGATGACACAAAGATGTGGGGTGAGGTGGACACAATTGAAGGGAGAGAGAGGCTGCAGTTAGATTTAGACAAATTTAGACTACAAAAGTGGGCAGACAAGAATAGGATGGGGTTCAACGTAGATAAATGCAGGGTGATGCACCTTGGGAGAAGGAATCCACAGCATACATACAGGCTGGGGACTTCCCTCCTTGAAAGCACAGAGGTGGAAAGGGATCTTGGAGTCATTATTGACTCTGAGATGAACATGAGCCGCCAATGCCAGACCGCAGCCAGCAAGGCCAGCCATACCTTGTCATGCATCCAAAGATGCATCTCAAGCCGGTCCAGAGAGGTGATACTCTCCCTCTATGCAACTTTGGTCAGGCCACAGTTGGAGTACTGCGTCCAGTACTGGACGCCGCACTTCAAATGGGATGTGGCCAGCCTGGAGAGGATTCAGAGGAAGGCCACCCACTTGGTGAGAGGGCAGCAAGACAGGCCCTATGAGGAGAGACTGAGGGACCTGAACCTGTTCAGCCTCAGGAAAAGGAGGCTGAGGGGGGACCTGGTGCTGCCTACAAATTCATTAGGGGAGATCAACAGCAAATAGGTAGAGCCCTTTTCTCCCCAGCACCACCTGGGGTGACAAGGAACAATGGTAATAAGCTGATGAAGAATAGGTTTAGGTTAGAGATCAGAAGGCAATATTTTACAGTTAGGGTGGCCAAAATCTGGAACCAACTTCCCAGGAAAATGGTCCTCGCCCCTACCTTGGGCAAATTCAAGAGGAGGTTGGACGATCACCTGTCTGTGGTCTTGTGAACCCAGCATTCATTCCTGCCTGTGGCAGGGGGTCAGGCTAGATGATCTGTTCAGGTCCCTCCTGACCCTAGCTACTATGAAGCTATGAAACTATGAAATTTGTTTCAGTGAATTTTCTCATGGAAAATCATTTTTTAGAAACATTCCTGGTGAGACCTGTATATAATGTCACCAGGATAAGAGGTAGCTGTAGAGACTATACAGTACTTTTCATCAAATGTTATTTTTAAAATAGTACATGACATATTATTTCCACTCCTTTTCAGGTATCATTGTGTATTTTATAAATGATTTATTTTATTTTGATCTTGTTTTTCAGAAGTCCCAAACTCTTTACTATCAACCCAAACCAATCATTAGTACTATTTATTTTAATACTACAGCTACAGCCACAGCTACAGAGAAGTATAAAGAAAATAGTGTCTTGATCCTCTTGATTTATGGGAAAATATAAATATATTTCTATAGAATAATTATTTCATCTTAAAAAACCCCAAAAGTGACAATTTAGGAATGAACAGTTAAACAATGCAGTAACTTTACTTATATATTCATTCCTCCTTACCAACATTAATTTCATCCTCTTAAATGCAGTAGAATAACTATGGGTGAGTGGGGTGCAATCCCTGGGTACTGCCTTAGTGGAGCACCAGAATGGAAGCACGAGGGTGTACCTTCCCTTGCACTCTACATATTCTCCGCAGTGGCTTGAGCAGCCACGGCAGGGGAGGAGCTACTAAGTAAGGCTGTGCAAAGCTTTGGTAGCTGATTTGATTCGGTGGAGATTTGGCCAAATTCGGCAGCCAAATCTCTGAATCTGACTCAAATCAGGAGACCCTTTAATCTCTCCAAATCAAATCTGAACCCTCTGAATTGATTCAGAGAGATTCGGAGAGATTAGACAATTTGGACACAAACACAGCTTTATATGTTTTTTTCTACATACCTCAAGGTACCAGGTGGATCATGAACCTTGCTGTGATGGTGGGGCAGATGGAGCATCCCACAGGAATGTGGCAGGGCCCCCAGCATGCTCGGTGGTGGACCTGAAAGTGGACCAGAAGCACTTCCAGTCCATTTCTGGGTCTGCTGCAGAGTGTGCGGGGGACCCCTCTCTGCCCCCCAGCTTGGCAACTGGTGCCTCCTGGGTCCCCCACACACTCAGCCATGGACCTGGAAGTGGATCAGAAGTATTTCTAGTCCACTCCCAGATCTGCTGCCACACACACAGCTATGTCTATGGCTGAATCACTGATTCTCTGAATGAGAATCAAATCTTCAGATTCAGATTCAGCAAATCGAATTGGGACAGTGATCTCAATCAACAAATCGTATCATTGTCCCCCAAAGCAGGCCAAATCTGAGTCCAAATTGAATACAGCCCTCTTCACACACCTGTACTACTAGAGTTGACCTTGGCCAGAGTCTAACTTCCAGGGGAAGCCACTGCTGTGTAGGGGAAGAGAAGGAGCCAGAAGTTTAATTCTCACCTTTTTTTGCCACCAGATTTTGCTTTAAATCAACAGCTGACATATATTCCAGTGGATTTAACCCCCACAGGAGCAGCTTGATCTGGACACAAACTATATAATTTAGGTTTCTGTTTAAAAGTATTTGCATTTAAAAAAATTACAAAAAACTGAAAGTGCCTTGTTACTGTAATGAAGAATTAATTTCAAGTTTATCTGGAGCAACCCACACCACAACAGTCTGTCATGAACTGGAATATGTGGTAGAACATCAG
The DNA here is from genome assembly GCF_030867095.1 of Alligator mississippiensis. Taxonomy (NCBI): domain Eukaryota; kingdom Metazoa; phylum Chordata; order Crocodylia; family Alligatoridae; genus Alligator; species Alligator mississippiensis. Next base: position 245,692,725 of record NC_081825.1, read on the forward strand.
GAGACGATCCTGATGTGAGGAAAAAGAGGGAAAGGGGCCAGGAGGCTTCCTTGGCTGACCAGAGAAATCCAGGGCAGACTGCGGACTAAAAGGGGAGCATATAAAAAGTGGAAACGGGGAGAGATTGCCAAAGAGGAGTATACCTCCTCTGCTCGCACTTGTAGGGCGGCAGTTAGATGGGCCAAAGCTACCATGGAGCTGAGGATGGCATCCCAAGTAAAGGATAACAAAAAATTGTTTTTTAGATATATAGGGAGTAAAAGGAAGGCCCAGGGTGGAATAGGACCTCTACTAAATGGGCAGAAGCAATTGGTGACGGACAGGGGGGACAAGGCTGAACTCCTCAACAAGTTCTTTGCCTCAGTGTCAAGTGAGGGGCAGGACAAGGCTCTCACTGGGATTGTAGAGAGGCAGCAGCAAGGCACCAGACTGCTATGCATAGACTCTGAGATGGTGCAGAGTCACTTGGAGGAACTGGATGCCTTTAAGTCAGCAGGCCCGGATGAGCTCCATCCGAGGGTACTGAAGGCACTGGCTGACATCATTGCACAGCCACTGGTGGTAATATTTGAACATTCGTGGCGCACGAGCCAGGTCCCGGAGGACTGGAAAAGGGCCAATGTTGTCCCCATTTTCAAGAAGGGGAGGAAGGAGGACCCAGGCAACTATAGGCCAGTCAGTCTCACCTCCATCCTAGGCAAAGTCTTTGAAAAAATTATCAAGGCTTACATTTGCGAGAGCCCAGCCGGACAAATTATGCAGAGGGGAAACCAGCACGGGTTCGTAGCAAGTAGATCATGCCTGACTAATTTAGTTTCTTTTTATGACCAGGTTACAAAATGCCTGGATGCAGGAGTAGAGGTTGATGTCATATACTTAGACTTCAGGAAGGCCTTCGATACGGTATCCCACACCATACTGGTAAACAAGTTAAGAGGCTGTGACTTAGATGACTGCACAGTCCAGTGGGTGGCGAATTGGCTAGAGGGTCGCACCCAGAGAGTCGTAGTGGATGGGTCGGTATCGACCTGGAAGGGTGTGGGCAGTGGGGTCCCGCAGGGCTCGGTCCTTGGACTGATACTCTTCAATATCTTCATCAGTGACTTGGACGAGGGAGTGAAGTGTACTCTGTCCAAGTTTGCAGATGACACAAAACTGTGGGGAGAAGTGGACACGCCAGAGGGCAGGGAACAACTACAAGCAAACCTGGACAGGTTGGACATATGGACAGAAAACAACAGAATGCAATTTAACAAGGAGAAATGCAAAGTGCTGCACCTAGGGAGGAAAAATGTCCAGCATACCTACTGCCTAGGGAATGACCTGCTTGGTGGAACGGAAGCAGAAAGGGATCTTGGAGTCCTAGTGGACTCCAAGATGAACATGAGTCATCAGTGTGACAAAGCCATCAGAAAAGCTAATGACACTTTATCGTGCATCAGCAGATGCATGACAAACAGATGCAAGGAAGTGATACTTCCCCTCTATCGCGCGCTGGTCAGACCGCAGTTGGAATACTGCATGCAGTTTTGGGCGCCACACTTCAAGAGGGATGTGGATAACCTGGAGAGGGTCCAGAGAAGGGCCACTCGTATGGTTAAGGGCTTGCAGGCCAAGCCCTATGAGGAGAGACTGGGGCACCTGGACCTCTTCAGCCTCTGCAAGAGAAGGTTGAGAGGCGACCTTGTGGCTGCCTATAAGTTCATCACGGGGGCACAGAAGTGAATTGGTGAGGTTTTATTCACCAAGGCGCCCCTGGGGGTTACAAGAAATAATGGCCACAAGCTAGCAGAGAGCAGATTTAGATTGGATATTAGGAAGAACTTCTTCACAGTTCGAGTGGCCAAGGTCTGGAACGGGCTCCCAAGGGAGGTGGTGCTCTCCCCTACCCTGGGGGTCTTCAAGAGGAGGTTAGATAAGCATCTAGCTGGGGTCATCTGAACCCAGCACTCTTTCCTGCCTATGCAGGGGGTTGGACTCGATGATCTATTGAGGTCCCTTCCAACCCTAGCATCTATGAATCTATGAATCAGCTTATGGTATGCTTGCACTATGGCAGTAGCATGTCTCAGCTGGGAAATCCCAAACAAGCCCTGCCTACTCTTGCATGCTTACACACTAACAACCCATAAATGTGCCAGTGAAGATACTCCAAGTATGGCCCACTCCAGCCACTCTTGAGAACTTGGGCTCCAATGTGCTTGAGAACAGCCATTATGGACAGTCACCAGCGTATTTCCAATTTGGATAATGAGTCATAGAGGATAGGCCAGCTGGGGCATGTTGTCGCTATGGTATAGATGTACCATTAGAAATCATATTTGTTTTTAACAGAAGCCAGGGTTTATGTAAGAGATAAATAAAAACAAATGGAAATTAAAAGTAAGTACTGCTTATATTTATTATTTGTTTTATGATAGTAACAAAAAACAAGAACATGAAGCTGGCATGATCAAGGACTCCATTGTTCTCAGTGCTATACGAACAAAAATAATAAGTTAGTTCCTGTCTACAGTGGTTACAGTACTGCAGACCTTTGTTAGAATATTGTAACTCAAAGGAGGAAGATGTTTTCTAAAAAAAGACTGTTATATGATCCTATAATCAAAGACTGTATCACACTGCACGCACACATTGGAATAGAAGTAACATTTCATGGCAGCTATAAACTTGGTATTTCCTAAAGACTGAATATTTGACTTTGCAACCTCAATATTCTGGAACTATAGAACTGGATTGAAAACTTTTGAAGTCCAAGACCTGAAAAAAAAATCCTTCTTCCCAAGGATTTTTTTCTAGATAAACAAATACCACATCATTAATTTTCCCATTGTCATTTCTTGATGTAGTAAAACTGGGTACGTACATTTTTTTCTTGGTCTGGTAATTTTTCAAGATAATTTTGCAAAGCTGACATATGTACATGAAATAATATGTAATATTTATACCCAGGATTATATATGTTATTTTAGCTTCCATTGAGATGTATGGCCAACCTAATGTGCATTGATTGACAATAGTTTACTTCATTGCCTCTAGTGCGCTTTTTTCCTCAAACAGGAAATATATCTATACTTTCCATTAAATGTCTAAGGAGAGAGCATATGCTTCCATTGGCAGAAAAAAAAATAAACTGATTCTCTGAGGTATAGGATCAGACTGTGGATGGTTGATTTATCAGTTGGAAACAAGTCTTTTGCCTGCCTTCAATTGCATATTTCATACAGGTGAGTCATAATGGCTCATTTGCTACATTGTTTTGGCATCAGCAGGGCACTAATTTAAGTGGCAATGTTATTCATGCTTAAATCCATTCATCTAATAAATGCAGGAATTCCCAGCTTAAATTCTTTAAAATACATTTTAAAAGCTTCAAAAAATAGCAAATAATCTATAATATTGGGCAAGATGTCATCTGATTTACATGCATGTATGGCAGCATTTTTTAGAAAAAGTCACAGCAACCAGAATGTATTACTTTAAAACATGGATATAGCCAGAGTCAATTCCAAGTGACCATAACATGCATTGTTTTATTCTCTCTTTTCTCCTAAACCATTTAAGTGACTGGCTGTGGAAATGCCTAAGGACACTATGGAATCTTCTTCACTGAAGATTTTTCAGAAGCTGAATAGGCATTTGTCTGGGATAGCATAAAAATAGTATATTCTGCATTTGTACTCAGGGTCGGACCAGGTGATCCTTGGAGTTCCTTCCAATCCTATGATTCTTTCTTCTATACGGCCTTAACAGGATATCTTGCGTGGTATCTTCAAAAATGGGTTTATATTTGAGGTGCTCGTTTTGAACCTCCATATTTATTTCAGTAAAACATGGGAAATTAGAAATAACATAACATTATCCTACAAATCTTAAGTAGGAGTGTCTGCCTCATGCCAGTGACTCACTGTGAATGCTGTATTTCTGAGGCACTTATCCACTGAAGTGCTTCTCAATATACCGTAGTGCCAATTGGAGAGGTGAGTAAATCAATTATTGTCTGCAACTATGGTTTTATGAGATTGCAAGCAGTGGATCTGAGTCAATCAAACTCACATTTTTTTTCAAAAGAGCAACCAAGTGTTTATGCCATTAGGTAAGAATTGCTGCTTCATTAATTATCAACTTGGCATTGTGGCCAAGTGTAGTGACAGAAGGATACAGCATGAACACGTCATCATGCAACTTCTTTCAACCAGACGTCAAGAGCAACTGCAGCACACAGTGGCAGCAGGGACATCTAACTGCCACCATGACACTGGCATAATTCTACAGCTGCAGCAACAGTGTTTTTTTTCCAACCACTTCCCCACTAAGTTGACGCCTGAGGAAGCTGCCCTGGTTGACCTACCCTAGTTACGCTACTGATTGCATGAGTTTTAAATGCTGACTTGTTCAGGGCCTAGCTTGTTGGCTTCCTCTCTTCCAGTGCTCTAACAATATCAATATTTTCTCTTTCACTTTACTCCCTGTTTTTTCAGGGTCAGTGCTAGTGCTGATAAATGATTTGAAATCTAAATAGTACATCAAAAACATAAGATAGATCAACTTGGCTCTGCAAGGAAAAGCTGTCTTGCATGAATTTTAAGCTTATTACTATAGGAATGCAACCACAGTTCCACTACATATGTGAAGTTTATAGATCATCATCATCTACAATATATTGGGCAAAGTATAATATATTGCCTTAGAAGCTGAGTAATGTTGTATGCCAAAGGTACAAAACTATGCATTTACAAAATGAACATTTGTTGCATGTGACAGAACTGGTAACAAATACACTGGATACACTTCTCACTGCAAACAGAAGCTTACATATAAAGAAAGATATATATGTGGTTGCTCCAGTTGCATTTAAATCTCCTGGCATTTTAAGACATGAAATTGTAAATCTTGTAACAGAAAACATCTGGATGTTTTGTATAATTGTTCTCTCTCATCATAATCAGAATCTTCATTTGTAGGTATATTGTATAATTTCTTTAAGCCTGTTCCTTTATTTTTATTTTTTTTCAAAGGTTGTCTAGATACAAATTGGCAAACTTCTCTGGGGCATAATAAAGAAACATAGGATTGTGTCCCTAATGATATCATCTCTATCATATCAGAGGTAATGACGGAATGATGGTCATGTAAACTTATTTGTGCACTTTTAATGCATCTCTATTCTGGACCTTATCAATTATTTTGATGCTCTATTTAATCCATCATTTAGCATTGTCTCATAAAACGATGCTTTGAACTCACCACATTGACAATGTTCACCTTTTTTTTTTATCAGACACACAAACACCTACCCTATGCCCTCAAGCAACTCATTTCTGGGCAAAAGCCTTTTCAACCTACATGTTGAAATATGAGGTCAAAAGCTCGCCCTGGCCACTGTGAGTTGGCAAAATGGCTGACAATTGGGAACAGTAGGGCAAAGGTAACCAGAATGTTTGGAGGTACTGAAGGAAGTAAATTCTTCAAGCCCAATGACTATTACAGATTTACTACATTTTAAAATAAGAATGCAATGATAATGAGGAGAGTGAGAACTCATGAAAATATAACTCCTAAAGTGAGCGTTCTTTTGGCAGAAGCAAGGAATGCCAGCAGCAAGTGTGTGTCAGCTGTTGTGAGATGCCAAATTTGTTATTTCCACAAGGCAGTGTTTTGTTTGTTTGTTTTAATTTCTACCACAACAGAAGTGTAACAGAGACTGAAGCAATGAACAAGCCTGAACAAAAATTAATACTAGAACAGCAGCAAACACATTGCCTGGGGTCATACACAGCTGATGTGATGACAACAAAGATGAATCCTCTTCACTGCCATTCTAAATGTGAGAGGTCTCATCAATATTTCTTTTTAACCCGTTTTCTACTGTAATACTGTTGCCACTTCTTTGTGTGTAAGGCTTTGTTTCATCTCTGACAGGGACAGTGAACATACGAAAAAGGAGAAAGACTGAGATAATGACAAGGATGGAAAGGAATTCTGTCTCAACAGCCTTGTTCCTGGGAAGTGCTAAGCAGCTTGGCCCAATCCAAAACCTATGCATATTTATTCTTACCCATATGAATGGTGGGGCTATTTGCATTCTTAGCAATAAACATGTGTTTATGTGTTTTGCTAGATTAGGTGAGAGAGCTCAGCACCTGCAGAACTGCTAAACCTAAACGCTAAACTGGGCTATGTGGGAAGAAGATACTACCACTACTGACATTTCTCTTGCCCTTTTACACCATGTGTGATTGGATTCACAGTAACCTAAAGCTTCCCTGGTACATTTATCCAATATATTGCTTTAATACATCACTCCAAGAGATATGCTATTCTGGGTTTTAAATAGAAACTAAAGTTAAAAGTTAAAATGAAAAAAAATGCCACTTACAGGCAAAAATGATCCTGACTGCTTTTCATTCCAGAGCTCTGATGCTCCTGAAAAATGTCTTCCTTTCTTCTAAAGACCTGTTCCTGTTCATAGTGATGGGAATACCCAAAGTTCTCTCATCGTGCCCTACGGCTTAAGCATTTCTTTTGCCTTTGCCATAAGTGACAGCAGCAAACCTACAGAAAGTGACCTGGGATTTCCTTACTAGCACTCAGCTTTTTACATTTTTCAAATAAGTTTTAACTTTCAGATTTTCAGAGCTCTGTATAGATCAACAGCTGAATGTTCATGTTAGCTCTCTCAGGTATGGAGGTGTCCTCACAGGGTAAGAAGCTTTTTAGTTCAGTACATTTTGGGTAATAATATCATTACTATGGTAATGATATAATATGTGTCACTTTTGGGAATGAGAAATTACACATAATTTCTATTTGCTTCAGTCCTGTTTCTATAGTAACAAGACTAGTAATTCTCATTAATGACTAGGTTGTTAGCATTGTTATTTTTGGTAATTCCAGGTTATTAATGTCCTGGGTTCTTTTGCATATCACTGATGATATAATCTGAATGGCTGCTAAATAAAAAATAGTCCACTTTACTGCAGCCAGTTTTCACAAAATTCACAGAATATCTTTGGAACCTACTTTTAAAATTAGTGCAGAATTAACCCACATGAATAAAGTCATTAAATTGTTTGGACTGGGGGCAAAATTCAGACTGGATGGTAAACACGATCATTAACACAAACCACACAACTCTGATGAAAGTGCTGACACTACCATTTAACATTGCAGTTTGCCAAGTTCATCTTTCCACTACAAAAGACATTTCCCCCCAGAGTAACAATTTTATAAGAGCAGCAAAGTAATTTCAGGCAGTGTGGTTATCATGAGCTCATTTACCATTGGGATTAGAGGTTAAAGGTTGTGCCTTGATGCCACAAGGTCATTATTATCTCATGATAATAACTATAAATGCTGTTATATTTTATTATCCATAAAGATACATTAGTAGGCTAACAGCAGTCTGAGGGCTAAATAATATTGTAACATACTATTTAAGTAATATTTTGTTACTACTATATGTATAACAGTATTTCAAGTAAACAAAAGAAATATCAAAGTTATATGCATACAACAAAATAATTCCAAGGCAACCTTAGGCAAATGAGTATCACAAAAATAAATGGCACTTTTCAGAATGCTTACTTTGTGCATTGTGGTACATACAATGCCTCTTCACCTTCAAATACTTACACACATTAATAACTTTACCCATTGACTTCAATTGGGATATCCATATGCATAAAGCTACTTGCATGTTAAACTGTATGAAGAATCAGGCCACTGTTTAATTTATTTGTTAAAACACACTTTAAAAAGCTTTTTATAGCATCTCTTCCTGGTTAGCAATGTTTTGGTAATGCATTTTATAATGTGTTTTATAAAGAGTTATTAAAGTGCATAGCTACATCTTGTAATCTTTTAATAAATATTAATAAAGCATTTATGACTGTTCTCTTAAAGTGATACCATTATCTTTCTGGCCAATGTTAAGTAGCAGAAGTCAGTAATCTACAGTAGAGAGGTGATTATCTTTTTATTATAGGCTTTGGATAAAATATCTGAGCTAGATATGGATTTTAGAGAAAAGACCTGGAAAAAACTCAAATAAAAAAATAATAAAGGAAAAATATTCCTATTTCTTCATACACCCCAATCCTAATTAGTTTTCTTCTGAAGATCTTCATAATTTGATCCATGCAATCTTTGGGAAAATTGTTTGCCCGGTAACATTTTACAGCTGTGAAGATAAACAATGTAACCAATTACATTAGAATACTGACTGTAATCCCTCCCTGCTCCTGGCTGCCTGCAGGACCATGCACCCAAGGAAGAAGCACCCTGGGAGGTGCCCTCCACTGCAGAGTGGCAGACAGTTGCATCCAGAACCAGGGCTGCTCGCAGCAAAGCAGTACCAGTTCCTCTAGTCCGGCTGGAGAACAGGTACGAGGCCCTGGCGACACTGCAGGAGACGGGAAGGAGAGGAGGAAATTTTGGAGAGGAGGCAACTCCACACTCTTCATGCTCTGAACAGGCTGAAGGAGCTAAGCAGACCTGGAGGAGGAAACGTCAAGTGATCATCATAGGCGACTGCATCCTGAGAGGTACGGAGGGTACCATCTTTCGCCAGGACCCCTCAACACACAAGATCTACTGCCTGCCTGGAGCAAAGATTCAGGATGTGATGGGGATGATCCAGGCCATGATCCAGCCCACCAATTACTACCCCATGGTCCTAATCCATGTGGGTGCTAATGATGCGGCCAGGAGAAGCCCTGATCACCTGATGGCGGACTATCACGCTCTGGGGGGCGTGTTGAGGGAGATAGGAGCACAGGTGGTATTCTCCTCTGTCCTACCAGTGAACAGACATGGAAGATGACATGAGACCTGCAACAGAGAGACCAAGTGGTGGCTTCGGGAATGGTGTCTCAAGGCAGGCTTCGGCTTCCTAGACAATGACCCACACATCACAATGAGAGACATGCTCGGGTGGGATGGGCTTCACCTTTCGCCCAAAGGTAAGTGTGCATTTTCTTCTAGGTTGGCAGATCTCCTCTGGTGGGCTTTAAACTAGGCTTGTCAGGGGAAGGGGAAGATGAGGGCGAAGGAAGCCTTCGACCACTAAACTAAGTGACACCCACAAGAACAGCCCAGCCTAGACCGACAATGAGCAGAACAAATACCCAGGTAAGCAACAGGGGCCCGGGCAGTACTGAGATTAGGGGCCTATGCACACATCTTCAGGAGGCCTCAAATGCCTCTACACCTCAGTTGCTCGGGGCTGCAGGGGGGCAATCAGGAAGGCCAAGGCAGAGAAGGAACTGGGACTAGCTACCCAGATCAAGGACAACAAGAGGTCCTTTTTTAAATACATAGGGGGCAAAAAGAAGGTACCGGGTAACGTGGGGCCTCTGCAAGACACGTTAGGAAATCTGGTCGTCACACCAGATGACAAAGCTAACCTATTGAACAATTTCTTTGCCTCCATTTTCCTGAGCAGGGACCGGATCAGCCCATCCACCAGGACCCCCTCGGGCCCCAGGGGAGCCACACCCAGGCCTAGGGTCAGTGAGGATCTAGTCAGGGAACTTCTGGAGGGACTGGATGCATTTAAATCAGCTGGTCCTGACAATCTCCACCCCAGAGTGCTGAGGGAATTGGCAGGGGTCATTGCAGGACCCCTGGCACGGCTTTACAAGCACTCATGGTGCTCTGGTGTGGTGCAAGAGGACTAGAAAAGGGCCAACACGGTTCCCATTTTCAAAAAAGGGAGGAAGGAGGACCCAGGAAACTATAGGCCAGTTAGTCTTACCTCGATCCTGGGTAAGCTTTTTGAGAGAATTATCCTGGTGCATGTCCATGAGGGGTCAACAGGGGAGCTTATGCTTAGGGGCAACCAACATGGGTTCATTAGAGGCAGGTCCCGTCAGACCAACCTGGTGGCCTTCTATGACCAGGTCACAAAATCCTTAGATGCAAGGGTAGCAGTGGACGTAATCTTTCTGGACTTCAGGAAGGCCTTCAACACGGTCTCTCTCCTCATTCTCATTAAAAAACTTGGGGACTGTGGTGTCGACACCTACACAGTCAAATGGGTCACTAACTGGCTGGAGAGAGTGGTGGTGGGTGGGTCATTTTCAACCCGGAGGGATGTGGGCAATGGGGTTCTGCAGAACTCAGTCCTCGGGCCTGCACTGTTCAACATCTTCATCAGCGACTTGGACAAGGGGGTAAAAAGCACCCTATTCAAATTTGCTGATGACACTAAGATGTGGGGGGAAGTAGGCATGCTAGAAGGGAGGAATAAGCTGCAATTGGACCTAGACAGGTTACAGGGGTGGGCGGATGAGAACAGGATGGGTTTCAACACTGACAAGTGCAAGGTGCTGCACCTGGGGAGGAAGAACCAGCATCATACCTACAGGCTGAGGAACTCCCTTCTTGTCAGTGCAGAGGCAGAAAAGGATCTTGGAATCATTATTGATGCCAAAATGAACATGGGCCGGCAGTGTGGGGACGTGGTCAGGAAGGCCAACCATACCTTGTCATGCATCCACAGATGCATCTCGAGCAGGTCTAAGGAGGTGATCCTCCCCCTCTGTGTGGCACTAGTCAAGCCACAGTTGGAGTACTGAGTCCAGTTCTGGCCACTGCACTTCAGGAGGGATGTGGACAACTTGGAGCGGGTCCAGAGGAGGGCCACCCGCATGATCAGGGGACAGCAGGGCAGGCCCTACGAGGAGAAGCTGAGGGACCTGAACCTGTTCAGCCTCCACAAGAGAAGGCTGAGGGGGGATCTAGTGGCCTGTTACAAACTAGTCAGAGGGGATCTGCAGGCATTGGGGGAGTCCCTGTTCCCCCGAGCACTACCAGGAATGACTAGAAATAACGGTCACAAGCTGGCAGAGGGTAGATTCAGACAAGACATCAGAAGGCGCTACTTCACAGTTAGGGCGGCTAGGATCTGGAACCAACTTCCAAGCGAAGTGGTGCTGGCTCCTACCCTGGGGGTTCTTTAAGAGGAGGTTAGACGAACACCTTGCTGGGGTTGTTTGACTGCAGTACTTTTTCCTGCCATGGCAGGGGGTTGGACTTGATGATCTGCTCAGGTCCCTTCTGATCCTACCAACTATGAAACTGTGAAACTATGAAACTATAATCAAGGAAAAGTCAACACCCATGTTAGGGCACTGGAGATTTGCCTTCACAAGGACTCAAGGACTAAACTCTAGCAATGTATAGACTTCTGATATCAGTAGTGTGACTGGAGGGGGTGAGCAGTGGACCAATCCTAGACACTGACCATGGGTGCATACAGATATTCAAAAAACCCAGGAGAGGAATCAAAGTTACATGGCTTTCTGTAAGCGGCTTAGTTTAGATTAGGACTAAACAGTATACATATTTGACCTTAGGGGAGTGGTATGCAGACAGCCTGTGCTGGCCAAGGCCTGGAGGGAGTAGGGGGGGTGGACTTCTGCACACCTCCCAGCATGCCTTGAGGGCTCCCTTGGCTTTTGCAGACTGCCAAATTGAGCCAAGTGCTCGGGCCACCCCTGATTGGCTGCTAAACATAAGCAAGCATGCCTTCAACCCCACTCCACATCACTGCAGAACCTCCCCTGTGCCCTACCCTGAGGCTTCAAGAAGAACCCCAGAGTGAGTGCCCTCCCTTCTGAACTGCATGTACCTCTGTGTCCCGGCCTACCCATGTGCTGCCATGGTGCCAAGCACGAAGACCCAAGAGCTTCAGTGTGTCCTGCTTGTCACCCAGTGCAACTCTTGCCAGAGGCTGTGGGACATCATATGTGATAAACTGGACATGACCTGGCAGCTGATTGCCATGGTACATGACTTCCTGCCCCCAAGCCAGCAGCCAGACATGCTGCATGGGGCCACCTACCACACCCTGAGTCTGCCAGCCGTCCTGAACTGGGCCACTGACTTCGAAGTGGCTGATGAGGATCAGGCCACCCAGGATGCCATGGATGCCAAAGTGCTCTGGCACCACCTCTAGACCATCTATTGCCTGTTCTGGGCCTGTGCCACCAGCAGCAACTGGTGGGAACAGATCATCCCGTACACCTGAGATGATGAAGAGAGGGTCCAGACCCTCCACATTCACAGGGCTACCTTTACGGACATCATTACCCAGGTGGTCCTCCACATCACCTGCCAGGACATCAGCATGTGGCCAACCCTCATTTCAGAGAAGCTAGTGGCCATCACCATCATGGAGCTGTCCACCCCAGGAGTCTCTGCTACGATGCCAACCAGTTCAGTGTAGGCAAGTCCACAGTTGGAGAGGCCATCCAAAAGGTGTGCCTGGTCACCCAGAATGTCCTGGGAAACTGCTTCATCTGCTTCATCAACCCACAGGAAGGGGTTGCTGACTTTCACTGCATGGTATTCTCCAACTTCATGAGGGCCATAGACAGCACCCACAGCCCCATCATTTGCCCACCCCAATGTTCCCAGGCATTCATCAACCACAAGAGCTACTTCTCTGTTGTCTTGCAGGGTGTCATCGACAACCAGGGTTGTTTCACCAGCATCTTTGCTGGCTGGGCAGGCAGCACCCAAAATGCCTGTGTGTTCTGCAACTCCTCACTTCTGCAAATGATAAAAAGCAGGCACTATAGTCCAAGAGTACCCCATTTTGCCATCAGAAATGTCATCATCCCTCCCTTCATCATCAGGGACCCAGATTACCTGTTCATACCCTGGCTTATGAAGGTGCATGCTGAGAGCCTACATGGGGCAGCTGGACCACTGAAAGAAGCACTTCAACTTTTGCCTGAGCAGGTGGTTCATGACTGTGGCAAGGGCAACATTCAGCAGGTGTTCTTTATTAAAAACAAGAAAAGGTTGGCAACTGTAAACTCATAAACTGAGGCATGTCTCTTCCTCATGCCACATTCCCTCACATCTCAGTGTCCCCTCAGGGGAACTGGGGTGGATTGTCACTAGCACTGCCTGGGATGCAGGTTCAGAGAACTCTGGGGCAGGAGATCCATCACCTGGTGTCAGGGCCTGGGCACTTGGGGACTCCAAGCCCTCTGGCCCTACTCATCTGGGGAGTGCTCCTGCTTTCCAAGGGCCAGGAGGTAGCTGATCAAGGCTTTACAGACATGGACTCCCTGCCACTATGGGGTCAGTGATCCCAACATCAGTGCGGGGTGCTTATTCTCCCCAGCCTCCCTGAACTGTGCATGCATAGGGCACCACACCTGGTCTGCACACTGTGCCTCCTCTGCCCAGGCTTCATGTAAGACCTTTCTGCTGGTCTCACAGATGTTGTAAGGGAAATTTGATGAGGAGGCATGGCAGGTTCTCCTCCTCACCTCAAGATGCATGCTGAGAGCCTACCAGTGTGCCTTGAAGGAGCTGAAGGTATGCTCCACAGTCATGCAGCACCTGCTCAGGCAATAGTTGAAGTGGTTGAGTGGCTGAGGGGCTGAGGGTCCTGGGGTTTGGGCCCCTGCAAAAGGAGACAGGGTCCTCAAGGCAGGGGTCAAGGAGATGGAGGTCCTATGAGGGAGTGTCAGGAGTTCATGGCCCCTGTGATGCCAACCACCCCACTTTCCCCCTGACCCTGCACCCAGCTCCTAACCATGCCCACTAGCCCTCTCAGGTGGACAGGTTTCTGGGATCACCCACCTGTCCAGCTTCTGCATAGAGAAGTCCCTGGTCTGAGAATTAGTGCACCAAGTCTGAATCCCCCTTCCCTGTGCCTCCCTTTCCAGTTCTGCCACTGCAGAACTCTCTCTGATCCCAACCCCCTCCCCATCCTAATGATCTCTCTGATCCCAACCCCCTGTCCTAGCCACCCCTCCAGGTTATTTTGTCCCTTTCACTAACCTTCCCAACCCCTCCCTCCCTCCCTGCAAAGGTTTGCTGGTGTGGAGTGCAGGGCACTGACACTTGTACCTGTTTTTTACACTTTGCCTGTGGAACTCAATAACCTGTTTTAGTGTCTTTCTGTGAATGCAAGGGGGAAGGGCTTCAACACACGCCTTCAGTGCCAAGGCTCTGGGCAGATGGGAAGAGGCTCAGCTTCTCCCATTAGATAAGCATGGCCCTGAGAGATAGGTCATGGAGGTGTGAATGCAGCAGATCTATGTTCCCACATAATGGGAGTGGGCTGCAAACTGCCCACGGCTGGGGGCAGGGGTCCTGGTGCCTAGGCTGGAGTCCGGGAAGGGAGGGGATGGGAGGGAAGGAAAGGGGAACAGGTGGGCGGTGCCCACAGCCAGAGGTGTGGGCAGGTGGGGGAGCCCAGTGCTGAAGACAGAAACCTCTTAAACATTTGGGGCCCTGTGCTTTCAGTGGTCAGGGCAGGGTGGTCCCCCTGCATGCCCCTCCATCTATGCACCTGGTTCCCCCTTTGGGGTTCTCAGTCAGGACAGCCTGGGAGATGGTTGTAACTGAGGATGGTCTGTAGAAGTTACTGGTCCCCTGGGGGTTGAAGGGAGCGGGGCAGAGGCCAGCAGGTTGGATCCAGTGACTGCCTTCTGGAGATAGACTTGCACAGAGCCCTTTGGCATGGTGGGGCATCATTGTGCCACTATCTTCCCACCCCTCTGGCTGTGGGAATGGTCCACCCACTGCCCGTCCCCCTACCTTCACCTCAGGGCTTCACATTTCCCTCAGTGCCTGGGTCCTCATCACAACCACATGGAGTGAAGTTGAGACATAGTGTCCCATGCATGGCATCTTCAATTGGTACCAGACTTCACCAGAAGTAAGGGAAGAGCTGGTCATAGGTGCTGTGGGTTGTGCTGCACCAGACTATACTGGTAGTCAGGAAGATGGGGTTGCTCTGCAGGTCTAGAAGGGTGGCATTGAGAAGGTCTCAGAACAGTGGGAGTGGAACACTCATGGCAGCTCTGTTGGGAATACTGTCCTTGGGGCTGCATGTTTGGCTGGAGTCTGCAGGGTTGAGGACCAGGAGGAGAGCTCCCACAAGGTGGAAGGCATGGCCTCAGGTTCCACATCCTGGGTCTTGACTTCCATGGCATCAGAGCTATTCCCCCTATTCCTGCATGTAATTCTCTGTTCTCTAGACAATGCCCAAGATTATGTCACGGGAGCTCAGGCCCAGCTGGAGCTGCAGCTCTGCTCCTGTGATGATCTGGGGACCAGCACCATCCGTGGCCACCACAATCAGCAGACCTTGTGCTCCGTGGCCCCCAGACAACTGGTTGTGGCCTTGTGTGTTGCCCTGAGTTTAGATAAGGGCTAAGGTAAATGGCAATGAAAAACTGTTCAGAGATCTGGATATGAACGCTTCAAAACCCTATACAAGATGAACATCTTGGACAGCACCCTATGTGACTATAGCATCCAACAGGCTGCACAGAACTTTAATCAAAAGCTGCAATCTTTACAAATGCCTAGATAGGTTAGATGGAAATCGCACACTGAGAAATAATACCAGACAGCAGCTTATAGTTGGTTGGCATGAACAAGGACTGGGTTGGGAGAAGGCGGGGGCAGAGGGTTTTGAAACAGGGGCTTTGCTGACTCTTGTCAGGTGCTCAGGCAAACCACACAAGCTCAGCCTTAGGCTACAGCACTGCCCTGGGAGTGGGGGTAAGCAGGGTACTGCAATGCTCCATGGGATGTTGGCAGAATGCGACCTACCATGAGTCAGGATGGGATAGTACAGATGTTCATTACAACACTCTAACTTACAGTGCTGAAGTCTGATACCACATCCATCCAGGGTTATCTTAAAGTATGATCCACCAGTTTTACAGTGCTATAAAGGTCCTGACCATCTGTTTGGTTATGGCTGTAGAGCACTTTCTGCATGCCTACTGTGCAGTAAATGTAACTTCTGTACCTGCCCTGAGCTGCACATGGCCTGGTTACTTGCCAGCAGTGGCCAAGCTCCAGAGATCACAAGGCCACCTGCATGCAGGCCCAGGCCCAGTCCCAGTCCCAATGTTCTGTCCCACACTACCCTGAACCACTAGAGATGAACAACCCACACCACTCGTGCTCAGGGATGAGCGGGGGGATGGGGGGTGTCTACGTTGGGGTCTGAGTTGCAGGATGCCTGGTTCTGGCCTCTTAAATGTGGTGTGTACAGGGGACAGAGTTGGAGTCTGTGGAGCTGTGCCTGAGCACAGGGATATGAGGGTTCCTGATTCAGTGTATGGGTGCCAGGGTCTGGGTCCATGGGCTATGCCTGAGTGCAGGGGTCTACCTGGGCTCAGTGTTTGGGTCTGCATGTACATTGTGGGGTGCTTCATCACAGGGTGCTGGGGGTACAGAGGCATGGCTCAGGGACTCAGGTCCCAGGGCTTGGGCAGGGGACACTGAAGCCTCCCTGTCCCAGCTGCCTGCGGAGGGTTCGGGATTGAGGGTATGGTCGGGGGTAGAAAGGTAAGAAAGATTTATTGACTTAACAAAAACACAACTACACGTGGTAACAAGACACACAATGACAGACAAAAGCAATTCGCGTCGGCAACTTATCGGCAGTCCCCTCTGATGCCTGATACACAGCAAGCTTCTCTTTCCACAAAGTTCAGCGAAGTCGGGTGTCCCTGAACAACACTGTCCAAAGGGGTACGGGGAAGGAACCTGGAATGCAGTCCTTGGGCTCCTCTAGGTCCACGGGCCCACTGATCCAGGCAACAGCTAACTAAACCTTTTTACAGAGCTGTATCTTCGTTCTGAATGGTTTCCAGATATTCCAGCCAATTTTAAGCTTCTGAATGGTTCTGATAATGTACAACCACTCAGATTCCTTTTACTTCAACTGTCCTTAGACTGACCAATTAGCAGTACAAACCATGCATTCCTTTGATAAGGTAATTTTAACTACACCACAGGGCCTTACTACTTCAAGGCTTTGCTAAATTTACTAGGCCTTACTGTATACAAGGCCTCACTACATCTTAAACTTTAATTAGGCTCTTAGCAACAAATTATAGCTTCATATCTAAACAAACACAGAAAAACACTTGGTCTAATCTTCATAGGGCCTTCAGCAAGCACCTTTATCACACAGACACAATTTCAGCTGTCACACCTCCCTTCTCCCTGCTGCCTGCCAGCAGCTGACCTCCTGGAGGCAGAAGGCAGTAGACAAGGCTAGAGGGTTGTGCTTGTTTGGTGCTGTGACAGCCTGGGGGTGGGGCCTGCTGGGTGCTTGGCCAGAAGAGCCAAGCATGGGCTCAGTGCTAGCATGCCTCTCTACAAGGGGGGGAAGGGGGGGTGAGGAGGATCACAAAGCAGGAAGGGATGCCAGAGGACAGTGGTCTAACTTGACATGATAGGAGGGGGCACCAGAAATCCTCCCCACAGGTGCTTAATGAGCTTGCTATCTTTGTCTGTTATTTCTATTCATAATCATAATCTAGCACAACCATAACCAGGAATGGTCAGTTTCTTGGCATCTTTATTGTCTTTCCTATCAAATATCTTTATTTAAGAATCTTAACAACTGCTGGAGGAGGAAAGCTTTTAATTGCTCCCATACGTTACCAATCATGTCATAGCTTGCTTTTTTTTCTTTGGGCTACTGTACAGAATTCAGGGGCTAAAACGAATAATTCATTGTAATTAAGCATCTCCTTTCCTGAATATTATCCATATTAACCATTTCCGTCTGTATTACTACATGCATTTTAATATTAAAAATCATGATTATTAAAAAAAATGTTAAAGTCATGGAAATAGATTCTTAGGTCTCCACTGTCTCTTTTGTGTTATTCTGATATTACAAAGGGCACCTACACCTGTGCCCACCACCTGATCCAACACAGATTTCAAAGACATGAGGGCTGGAAGGGACCTCAGAAGATCGAGTCCAGCCCCCTGCCCCAGGGGCAGGAAGTCAGCTGGGGTCATAAGATCCCAGCAAGATAAATATCCACATTTCTCTTGAAGGTGTTCAAAGTAGGTGCTTGAACCACCTCTGATGGCAGGCTATTCCAGACCTTGGGGGCTCGGACAGTAAAGAATTCTTCCTTATGTCCAGCCTGAAATGGTCTTGCAGGAGTTTATAACCGTTAGACCTTGATGACAAGGTCTAACAGTTATAAACTCCTGCAAGACCATTGGGGCACTCTGGTGAACAATTGTTCCCCCAGATCCTGGTGGACACCCCTTATAAACATATAGGTGGCCATCAGATCACCCCTAAGCCTTCGCTTTTCCAGGATGAAAAGTCCCATAGCTCTCAGCCTGTCGTCATAAGGTCTGTTTTCCTGACTTCTGATCATGCATGTGGCTCTTCTCTGGACTCTCTCAAGCTTCTCCACATCCTTTTTGAATTTGGGAGCCCAAAACTGGATGCACTACTCCAGCTGTGGCCTCACCAAGGCTGAGTACATGGGAGAATGACATCCTGGGATCTTCTTGAGAAGCATCTATGGATGCAAGACAGGGTTTTGCTCACTTTACTAGCCACAGCATCACATTGAAGGTTCATGTACATCCTGTGGTCAATCATTACCCCAAAGTCCCTTCATCCATAGTGCTAGCCAGCATAGCACTGCCAAGCCTATAAGCACACTGCAGGTTTTTCTTCCCAAGGTGGAGAACTTTGCATTTTTTGGTGTTAAACACCATCAGGTTCTCATCCGCCCATTTCCTGAGCCTGTCAAGGTCAGCCTGGATCACCCTCCTTTCGTCAAGCGTGGATGTTTTACCCCAAAGTTTGGTATCATTGGCAAACTTGGCCAGTCTGCTTCTGACTCCAATGTCCTCATCATTAATGAAGATGTTGAACAATATAGATCCAAGGACAGAGCCTTGAGGGACCCCACTGGTCACAGGGCACTATGATGACTGACTTCCATCAACCACCAACCTCTGGGTCCAACCATGGAGCCAATTCCCCAGCCAGTGGATCATGGTGGACCTGAGGCCACAGTTAGCCAGTTTTATCAAAAGGTGACCATGGGATACCAGATCGAAGGCTTTTTTAAAGTCAAGATAAACGACATCAATTTCCTCTCCCTTGTCCAGGTGATAGGTCACTTGGTCATAAAAAGAAATAAGATTGGTCAAGCAAGACCTACCTGCAACAAATCCGTGCTGGCTATCCCTCAGGATTTTGCCATCAGCCAGTCCATTAAGAATGGACTCTTTGATAATCTTTTCTAAGACCTTCCCCAGGATAGAGGTCAGG
Source organism: Alligator mississippiensis (assembly GCF_030867095.1). Lineage (NCBI taxonomy): Eukaryota > Metazoa > Chordata > Crocodylia > Alligatoridae > Alligator > Alligator mississippiensis. The sequence goes on from NC_081825.1 coordinate 245,711,821, forward strand.
CTGATGGGCCTGTAGTTTGCCATCTCCATTTTCCTCCCTTTCTTGAAGATGGGCACTACATTGACCTTCTTCCAATCTTTGGGCACTTCACCAGAGCGCCAGGAGATCTCAAAGATCCATGCTTGGGGCTGGTCTATGATAGTAGCCATCTCCTTGAGTACCCTGGAGTGTAGATTGTCAGGGCCGGCTGACTTGAAGGTATTCATCCTCTCAAGGTGTTCCTTCATGAGGTCAACATTGATGGAGGGCAAGGAATCTCCCTCATTCATGCCTCCTTTTCCTGTGATGGGCAGAGGTGTCCCATGGGACTGATGAAAAACTGACGCAAAGTACTTATTTAGTAGGTTGGCTTTTTCCTGGGCATGGCTCGTCAGTTGTCCCATCTGGTTCAGCAGGGGTCCAACGTTGCCCTTGCTTTTCCTCCAGCTCCCCACATATCTAAAAAAGGACTTTTTTATTATCCTTAGTACTAGTAGCCAGTTGAAGTTCTGTAGCAGCCTTGGCTTTCCTGGTTCACTCCCTTCAGGTCCAGACCAGTGTTCCTTAGCTTGTTCATCTAGGATCACTCCCTTGAGAAGCAAACACTTTTCCTGAACTCCTCTCCCCTTGGGGTCATGGTCCCTTAGGGCCTCACCGACAAGCCTCCTAAGCTTGTCAAAGTCAGCCTTCCTGAAGTCGAGGACTTCTGTATTGCTAACTGATGTGCCAGCTTTACGGTGGATGGTGAAGGTGAGCAGCTCGTGGTCACTGTCACCCAGCTTCCCTTTGATCATTAGGTCACTGATTAGGTTGTTCCTGGTTGCCAGTACCAGGTTGAGCAGTGCTCTACCTCTTGTTGGCCCATAGACTTCTTGTGTCAAATACAGGTCATCCATGCATGAGAGTGAGCTTTGTGACTGCTCAGATCTGGCCGAGCGCTCTTCCCACAAGATGTCTGGGTAGTTGAAGTCTCCCATGACAACCATAGACAGGGAGCATGCGGCCTCAGCCAATTCCCTGGCAAACTCCTGGTCAAGCTCTTGACTTTGGGGGGGAAGTCTGTAGTAGACTCCCACCATTGTGTCCCCTGTGCCATGGGCTCCCTTAAGTGCCTTGGCCTGCTGGCTTTGCAAGGGTTGGTCAGTGGGCCAGCAGTGGCGGTAGTCCCCCCATCCCCTGGTGGGCTTAGTTTAAAGCCCAGTGGAACAGATCAGCCATTCTGGCTGAGAAGAGTCTCCTCCCCAGTGGAGAGAGGTGGAGGCCATTCTAATTAGAACACATTGGAGCAGACTCAATTAACCAGAGCTAATTAGCACACTCCATTAGCCTTGGTGGTTCATGTATTCAGCGTCCCCACATGTCAAAATGGTGGCAGGTGCTTTAACTGAAGCTTATCAAACAAACTTTAGGTCAATCACCCCCACAGCTATTTTGAAGCATGGGACACTGAATACACAGGATGCTCTTGGGAGCTGCTCTAATTAAAGTGCTACCTGCCTCCCCCTTACTCCAGAACACATGTAAAATGCCCAAAGAGAAGGAAATGGCCAGATGTCATCAGCAGGACATTCTTCACTGAAGGGGTATACTGGGCAAGTATAACATTACCATTGTCATGTCCTATGTCTCTTCCCCCCTTTTTAATTCTTTCTATGGACAGTTTGTATAATATTCCTTACTAGTGATTTTGGCATGGGGCCATGTAACGTGTAAGAAGAGCTGGAGTAGAAGTACTATGTTATAGTTGTGACTGGCTGCCATATGTGATGAATGTTACTCTGCATACATTAAAACAACATACAGGCCTTAATGAAAGGGCTAGCAAGATTACCTTGCATCTCTTCTCACTCTGCTGGGTCAAGTGTGGCCCAAAATCTCTGTGTGTAAGCATGTACATTTTACTTATTTGCAATACAAAAATCACCTTTAACGGGCTCATTTTGCACATGAATCCATAAAACTCAGCCTGCAACAGGTAGGGGTGTGCGAAGCAGGACATATTCGATTTGGATTTGGCCCAAATTGGGAACAGTGATTTGATTAGTTGATTTGGATCACTGTCCTGATTCAGTCTGGCTGAGTCCAAATCTGAAGATTCGATGCTGGTTTGGAGAATCAGTGATTCAGCCATAGACATAGCTTTAAATGTTTTTTCTACATACCTCAAGGTACCAGGTGCAGCTTGTGAATGCTGCAAAGGTGGGGCGGATGGAGAATCCCACAGGAGCATGCAGGGGGACCCAGCACACTTGGCAGTGGACCCAAAAGTGGACCAGAATTGATCAGTTATGGGGGGACCCCTGGTGCCCCTCCAGACCCAGGAGGTACCAGACGTCAACCAGGGCAGGTACAGGGGGGCTCCCCTGTGCACTCCCCGGTGGACCCAGAAGTGGGCCAGAAGTGCTTCTGGTCCACTTCCAGGTCTGCTGCTGAGTCCACTGTGGACGCCCCCACACTCCTGTGGGATGCTCCATCCACCCCAGCTTCTCAGCATTCATGAGCTGCCTGGTACCTTTAGGTATGTAGAAAAAACATTTAAAGCTGTGTCTACGTCCGAATCATTGAATCTTTATGAATCTCTCTGAATTGATTTGGAGGGTTCCAATTCAACTCAGATCGATTAAAGGGTCTCTAGATTCAATTTGGATTCAGAGATTCGGACACCGAATTGGGCTGAATATCCATTGAATTGAATCAGTGACCAAAGCTTCACACAGCCCTAGTAACATGCCATTTTTATTTGGATTATTCAGGATCCCTTTGTTTATAAAGGAAATTTCTATTAAGAGAACATGACTAAAGTTTAAGTCTCCCCCATTCCAATTCTAAGCCACAGTTTATCCCCCTATTTCCCAGTTCCACCAGGCTCTGTGTCCACAAATACTCTTTTCCATCCCTGTTCAATATTAGAGTCAGAAATTAGAAAATGACAGAATTAATGTTTGCACCTTATAGACCAACTAAATCAGAGGGATATATATTTAATAAGCTTTTGTAAAGGCAAGCTCACTTGATCATTTTTAAGATCGAAGTAAGACTTAAACTTGCCAGCATAGCCTAAAGCTAGCCCTCTTGCATGTATACATTATGCTGTAGTCTTTAATTCTGGCATTTCTTAACTTCGGAGTTGCTTGATTTGAAACCTTAATAATGCTCTTTTAATATAAATGTGTGTATGTTTTATCTTGGAACTTTATGACCACCCACACAGATCTCTACTACTTGCACAACAGATAGCAAGAGTAGCTTTCATCATCTGTGTGGACCTTTAGTAGGGGATGAGGTCCACATGAGATTCTAACATGTTAGTCACTGATTTCCACAGATAATTGTGGACCCACAGAGATGGAGAGACTCAGTAGTTTTCAGTTCCATTCTAGGTTCCAGAAGAAAATGTATTCTGATGAACAAAGACATTTCTGCCCATCTCTCCCATATATGGCCATCTTCTGGCATGTCCCCTCTGGCCTGTCTATTTCCCATCTCTGACTCCTTGCCCACATTTCTCTCTCATCACCTTTTTCTCCCCAGCCTCCTTGCCAAACTAATTCCTGTTTCTCTGCTGGCACTCCAGCTCCTTAGCTAGTGGATGAACATTGAGATCAGACAACTGGTTCCCAGTCCCCTTTTCTCACACAGAGTATATGTCTCACCCCATAGCTCCCAGACTCCTTGCCCAAATAGTCCCCATTCAAACTGCAAGCCACAGTATATCCTGATATTTCTCAGTTCCCACAGGCTTTGTGTCCCCAAATACTTTTTCATCCCTATCCAAATTGTGTCCCCTCTACATTCAAATTAAACAGCTTTCTCCTCCACACTGCCTGGGTGGTGATAGAGTTATTAAATCACAGAAATGACAGGCTTCCTGCTCTCATTTCCAATACTCGGTCCTTCCCTGGAATGGAACAGGTAGGAACATTACAGTGAATGTCCTTTTGAGCCTCTGAAACCTGGGAATACAGCATGCTCAGTGGCTGTCTGGCATGCATGAACAGTTTGGCATTGGAAAGGGATGCAGCATGTTCAGTGGAGAATAGAATGTCCAGATATTGTAACTGATAAAATCTAGCAAGGATAGACTTTAAATTTGTTTAAACTGGATTTTTCTGAGTCTTCTACCTGAGCCAGAATTGGTTAGATTTTCATACGGACAACAAAAGGAAAAATTCTGATTCAAGGGGCAGCTCGTTGCCAGATTTCAAGTCCTTATCCTAAAGGGTATGTATGTTAGAACACTTAAAAGAAAATACCTCAAGACATTTTTCTATATTAAGAAAACAATATATTTCCTCTTATCTCTGTTCTTGAAAGCAGCTAAATTGGCTTGGCTGAAATTTTTGGGAAATTTTTAGCATGAAAACATGTTAGCCAATACATATAATCTAGCAAATTATTTTCTTATCTGAAAGCATGGCCTTATAATGGAAAGTGTCAGGCAACTATAACTACCAGCCCATCTGCACAACTTCATAATGAATGAAGATCCTTCTGGCCCCAGTTAGGAATGGCCAAGAATGTTCTGACAAAACAGTTTGTTGTCAGCAAATATCAGTTTGTCTAAACCAAAACTTATTATGGGTGTCTCGGATGGCCAGAGCCAACTCGAGGTGATCTAATAATTACTCGTTCGTTGGGCGGGCTGGTGAATAGAGAGGCCGACAAAGCTTAATGGTTGTAAAACTTTACTTACGCCGCTTGTGGTTGCGACGAAAATGGTCCGGTTGTCTGAACAACTATGTTAGTTGTTCCAGCTGATAAGGTTCAGGCTAGCTCATCCGTCCACAAATCAAGCCGGCGGGAATAGGGTACGTCTGGGATTGCGCTCAGTGACGGGGAGAAGAATCTATAGGTGATCAGTCTATCGATTAGCTCAGCCGCAAGTCAGATCTCTTTTAGAAGCACTCTGCAGCATGCTCAAAGTTCTCCGACTTGGGCAGAAGTCGCGCGAAATTTTAAATGGCTAGCAAGCCAATTACTAGCCGCCATGTAGGAATAATTTAGAGCTGGCCAACAGCGGGACACAAATTTGCATTCGAATGGCGGGAACTCTCTTGCACCGGGGGTTTTCTGCTGCAACAGAAAAACTTTGCTTTGCAAGAGGCTCTCATGTGGTGGGAAAATTCCACCGTGCCGAGGCACCAAAATCACTGGGTTGTGACAATGGGAACAAAAGTACCAGCTTTACTGAGGATGACATTTCTAGTTAAAACCCCATTAAATAGTCACTTGCTAGCGATTAGTAGGGCTGTGTGGAACAGCAGCATTCCACTTCAACATCCATTTTGACATTTTGATGGAACAGTGTTTTGTTTTGAGTTTCATTTCATTTTGAAAATGTTGTTCCATTCCATTTTGTCAAAATGGTTTGGCTGTTTCAGCACTTTGATTGGGCTGGGGAAGGGAACTCAGCCCATGAGTTCCCATTTCCCAGTCCTGCGATCAGGCTGGGGAAGGGAACAAAGTCCAACTAAGTTCCCCTTCCCAGCGCTATGATTGAGCTGCGTAAGGAAACTCAACCCAGCTCCCTTCTCCAGCTCCACTGCAGTGCTGGGGAGAGGAACTCAGCTGGGCTGAGTTCCCTTCCCCAGCCCAATTGCATCTTAAGTGAGAGCCCTAAGTGAGAGCCCTTAGTTCAGGGACTTGAACCTCATTCTTCCAAGTCTAAGATGAGTAGACTGACCATCAAGTTATTGCCTATAGTAGGATTAACACAGTAACTTCATGATTTCTGTAACAGCATCAGTAGTATTAAGACATGGATCACACAATGTTAATGTACAGTGTTTTGTTTACATAATAGACCAGGAGCAGGGAAAGTCTGGCCTGCAGGCCGGATCTGGCCAGCAATGGACTCTATTTCCCAGCTGCCCCTGTCCGCATGGCTGGAGCTGGTCTCCATGGAGACCCCAGCCACAGCTGCTCTGTGATAGCGCACGGTTGGGGTTGCCCTGGAGACCAGCCCCAGCTGCACTGGCAGGGCACATGGAAGGGCAGGGCAGGGGGCTGCTCCAGAGCCATTGGGATCTTGCAGCAGGGGCAGCTTTGGTCCAGGACCAGGGCAGAACTGTGAACTGCAGCTGGGCCACAGCTGTGGGCTGCAGCAGGGGCACAGTCACGATCCACTGCCTGAGCACCCCCGGACCAAGCTGCCCCCACCAGAAGATCCCAGTGGCTCTGGAGCAGGCCCCTGCCCTGCCCTGTCATGCCATGTGCCCTGCCACTGTGGCTGGGGCCAGTCTCCATGGCAACCCCAGCCTTGTGCTATCACAGCACAGCTGTGGAGGAGGTCTCCATGGAGACTGGTCCTAGCCATGTGGGCAGGGGCTGGTGGGAAATGGAGTCTGGCTATCAGCCAGATCTGCCATTTCACCCACCCGTGTAATAGACTGTAATTTTTTTGTGGAGGCTCTTTAGCTTCTAGTCATTTTTCAGATTTAAAAAAATATAAAACTGAATAATACAGGATATGAACCATTTGTAAGGAAAGGGGCTGTAACTGGGAACCCTAGCCCTGTTACCCAGAAGCAGGGCAGCCTTGTAACAGGAAACCCTAGCACTGTTATCAAGAAACAAGGCGGCCCCTTTAAATCTAGAAACTTCCGAGTGTGGCCAACCGGTCAAACAGGGGTTAAGGATCGAGCCCTGCCAGCTGATCAGGTGACAAGAAGGGGAAAGCCAGAACCATATAAACTGCAAGTGGAGAAGGCAGCAGAGAGGGAGACTCCTGATGACTATGGAGCAGCTGTGGCAGCCTCTTTGGGAAGAATGTGTCATGCTGCAAGACAGAAGCACAGTCACATAAAGTAAGCGGGCACTTTACCCATCTTATTTTTTTTATTATTTTCATTATACGGCCATAGGAGCCTATGATTTATGTTTGATGTTAAAATGCTGGAGGTTTGTGGCTGAGGCTGTAGGGGTGGAGCCCCTACACATGGTGCCCCTCAGTGCTATCATTAGTGCTGAGGGGCACCATGACAGAGGGCTCAAGAAGCCTTGTTGCACTAGGGGTGCAGCACTAGGGCCATGAGCCCAAAGTCACTTGAAGGGGAGATAGGAGCTTTGAAGCCAGGTCCTAGCAGGTGGACTTAGGTAAAAGGCCCTAACTACAGAAAGAGGGGGCAAAGCTGAAGGGGACTGAGGCCCCAACAGCCTGGTATAGAAGCAGTGTAGAAGGGCCAGTAGGCCTGGTGTTGTGGAGAGTATGAAACAGAGGGCCTTGAGCCCAAGCGAGTTAGAGAGCTAAGCCTCAGAGTCAAACCCTGATTAGTGGGTTTTGACTAACAGGCCTAGCCAGAGAGAGAGGGAGTAAGCCCACAGCGACTGAGACCCCAACATAAAGAGAAGTTTATAAAACTTCTGTGAGGCACGGGGCACATCAAGGGGAGGTAGGTGCGTGCATTTTTGCCCTTAAGGCAACACCTTATTATCCTACGGGTGGTGAGCCTGGAGCCTGTCTGGTAACCTGTGAGTCAGCCTCCCTCTTTCTTTAGAACCAAGTAACATCAAGTCATGGCAGGAAAGTAAAGGGGGCGGAAACTGATCCCCAGAGAAGAAAAATCCAGCAAAACTTGATGGGGGCACATGTATATAGATATATATATTGCAGCCAAAGACGGCCACTGTCACAGGGGCCTTACTACATCTAGATGATATTTCCCTCATTAACCAACCTTACTTCTGACTTTGGATTATTAATATTAAAGTATCCATTACTTTTCTAAATCCTTGCATAATAATTAAATTATGTTCATCTTGATATAGGGCTTGATACTACATGTAACTTCTACTGTATGTGTCTATACAAGACACTTTACTGTGAATTATAGTAATCTAATACACAGTAAGGCATCTTTGTCTATATGTGCATGGGACTTTCTACACAGTAAATTTCGCTAATGTGCCATTTGCTAGTACTAGGAAATACAGGTACTGGTATGTAGGTAATGGCACATTAGCTACTGCACAGTAGTGCACATGTAGATGCTGACTGGGAACAATTTGCTCCCGGTCAGCCCAGGGAGCAGAAGGCTCACTGCTGCTTGAGTAAGCCCTGATGCATGGGGAGCTGTGCTAGCTCCAGGGGCAGATGTATCCTCACCACATGTGGATTGGGACCTGCCCAGATCCCCACATGGCTGGGAAAGCTGTCCTGGCAGCCAGGACTATAGTGTCCAAGCCACATGGAGATCAGTTCAGGACCCAATCTCCATGTAGCTGGGAGAGCTGTCCCAGCAGCCAGAACTTCTGTGTCCCAGCCATGTGGAGATTGGGTCCCATGGCTGGGATGCATCAGTTTAGGCTGCCAGGATAGCTCACCTTCCTCCCCCCCACTCCCCTCCCCCCCTGAGATTGGGACCAGCCCCAGTACCACCTGCTGGCCCTGGCTGGCATCTGTGGAACCTGGAGCTCTCCCTAGCTACTGCAGGGGGCCAGAGCAGGGCAGGAACAGTCCTGGAGTGAATTGCTCCCATCAGGAGCAAATTTGCTCCCAATGGGTGTATGTTCACATGTGTTAAGAGGTGCAGTTTAGTGAAGAAAATTAGTTGCACATGTAGGCCCACCCACTAAGGTCAATCAGAGTTTTGCATGCAAGTAGCAGACATACATGAAAACTTTTGTATTTATGTTTTCTAAAGAGTATTGGTCATAGTAATTTCCATCCCTCTTTCAGTCCATTAAGAATTGGAGCTATGATCATAAGCACTCTTTATTTTTTCTGGATAGCTTTAGCTCAGCTCATATAGTAATCCCTGTTTTGCCCTATATGTAGTATATGTAAGTGTGCAAGTGTTAACTGATACATGTTAAATTCAGTACAAGTGTCTCTATTGATCTCACTGGGCTTTAAGTCAGGCTCACCCCACATAACATTATCTAGGATGAATACTACTTGGCAGCCTCTTTACTGCAATGCTAATCATTTGAATGTCTCTGCTGTTTCATATTTTACTGCATTCTGTCCTATTATTGAATCCCAGGAACCTAGAGTAGGCCAAAAACAATAGAACCTTGTTACCTTGCCAATATTGTTATCTTAGTTGTTGTGTTGCTTTTTATTGCAATTGATCTTTCTTTATTACAGAAAGATCAATTCACTCCTCAAAAAATTGCTAATGTAAGTCACCACTTTCCTTCAAGATTAACATAGTACTGATGATTGTTAGTGTACAACATTTCTCTTGTGGAGTTATATCACAAACCTTGAGGTCTTCCATGGCCAGGCTTGACATAGGTCAAATATTTACAAAAATGCATTTTTCAAGTGTTCTTAGAATGAACCATGAAACACCATTGACATACTTGTGGAGGCATTCAAAATGTCCATGTCCATGGAAGTAGACCAATCTGCTCAACTGCTATAGATTCAGAAAACATGTCCCAATGCTTGCATTTTTTACACTGGCTGCCACTAACATTTCATATCACTTTTAAAACACATCCTCACTTTTTAAAATTAATAATGGAATACCCTCAAGATTTTTGTTATCTTATGTGCTTGTTTTTTTTCTCTGAGAGAAGTGACCATTTGGTGTAGCAGTGTTTTTACCCTGGGAGTAGATCCAATGGGTAACAAAATATCAATCCTGACCATTACTTACTGGAAATTCCCCCACATCCTGTATATCTATAGAATTAATAATTGTTACTGATCACAATAATATTTTCCCATTATTAGCTTACATACCCCTGTCTGTATCCACCTGCTGTCTCTGTTTCCATATTTCTCCTAGTTGTTGTACAATTAGTCTTGGTTTTTGTGTGAGCTCTTTAGTAATACAAACAACAATAATAGTCCAATAACAATAATCACCAATCAGATCAGAAATACACTATTGTTGACACTCTTATCATACAATAATTTATATCACTAAAATGACTTGTATTTCTTCATTCTTTGCAATATTTGTTATTTTTTAGATGTTATGAACTTTATCATCAGATATTGTTATAAATAATAGACTATGAAAATTGATAATATAGTCATACTTTAAATGCATGCATTCTACCAATCATTAACTGATATGATTTGTCATAGCTTAACAGCAGAGAATCTCCATCTGAATATGGAACCAAATGCACTGAAATTCCATAGGGAAAGATGTGCTCAGGAAACACAAAAGATTTAGAAGATAAGCAAATTGGAGGATTGGACCAAAAGACATTTCATGAGTTTCAATAAGGACAAGTGCTCGAAGTGCTAAATGCTGCACTTGGAACAGAAAAATCCCATGCACTGGCTAGGCAGCAGCCCTGAAGAAAGACCTGGGGGTTCCAGTGGACAATAAGATGAATATGAGTTAACAGTGCACCCTTGTTGTCAAGAAGGCTAACGGCATACTGGGCTGCATTGGTAGGAATGTTGCCAGCAGATCAGGGAAAATGATTATTCCCCTCTATTCAGCACTGGAGAGGCCACATCTGGAGTACTGTGCCCAGTTCTGGGCCCCCCACTACAGAAAGGATGTAGAAAAATTGGAGAAAGTCCAGCAGAGGGCAACAGAAATGATTAGGGGGCTGGGGCACATGACTTCTGAGGAGAGCCTGAGGTAGCTGGGTTTATTTAGTTTGGGGAAGAGAAGACTGAGAGGATTTGATAGCAGCCTTTTACTACCTAAAGAGTGGTTCCAAGAAGGATGGAGCTAGACTGTTCTCAGTAGTGACAGATGACAGAACAGGGAGCAATGGTCTCAAGTCACAGCAAAGAAGGTTTAGATTAGATGTTAGGAAAAACTCTCTCACTAGGAGGGCACATCTACATGAGATGTTTTGCTGTGTAGTAGAGCAAAATTACTAAATAGTAAGCAAAACAGTCTACATGTGCAGACCCTAACTGCACAGTAATTTGCTCTACTTGGCAAGGGAGTACTTGCAAATGCAAGTAGCAAATTTACTGCACCATAGTTTCTCAGTAGTTAGGCATGTTTAGATGGCTGACTGGGAACAAATTTGCTCCCAGTCAGCCAGACAGCAGGGGATGGGAGATTGCTTCTTACCCCTGGGAGTCAGGCTGGGACTGTGCACCCTTGCCTTGGCAGCAGGGAGCTCCCAGCCCCCACCCCACTCTGCGATCAAGAGTTCCCCGCCCAGCCTGGAGCTGGCTGGTACCTGCCCCTGATGAGATAGTTCCAAGCCAGCCCTAGGCTGCATGAGGAAGGCTGCATGTGCAGCCTGGGGCTGGCTGGGGACTGTCCCATTTTGGGTAGTCCACAGTCAGCTCTGGGCTGCATGTGCAGCCTTCCTCATGCAGCCTGGGGCTGGCTAAGAACTGTCCCTGTCTGGGGTAGGTCCCAGACCCCAACATTTTCCCAGACCCATGTTTGATCAGATGATGCAGGCATGGGGCTTAGAAAGAGCTGTGGGGATCTGTTAGTGGGGCACCTAGAAATGAGCCCCTGGCTGGGCACCCAGCTGGAGGCTCACTGCTAGCTGCCCCACCAGCAGATCAGGGCAGGGGGCTGGGACCTGCCCCTTCCTCCAAAGCTCTTTCTAAGCTTCCTGCCCCCAGTTGGGGATCTGGGGCCAGGAGCTTTCTGCTGCTGGATTGGGGGACATTGTCCCTACCTGGGCTCCGCCACTGGAGCCTGCTCCACAGCAGACAGCTCCCAGGGGCCGGAAGCAAATCTCGCAGCCCCTGCCAGGAGACAGCTGGCTACAGGCTTCCTGGCAGCCCCTAGAGCTCCCTTTAGCTGGTGCAGAGGGGTGGTGCAAGGCGAAAGGGGAGTGAAGTAAACTGCTGCCAGGAGCAGAAAATCTGCTCCCAAATGGGCACACGTGTAGATGCCTGCCCAGGGTGGATTTACTCTTGAGTAAATTACTCTGGGATAAACCCATCCAGCAGCATTTGCACATGTGCCCGGACGATAGTAAAACACTGGAACAGGTTACCAAGACAGGTTGTGGAATCTCCATCCTTGGAGGTTTTTAAGACCCAGCTAGACAAAGCCTTGGCTGGGATGATCTAGTTGGGAATGGTCCTACTTTAAGCAGGGGGTTGGATTAGATGACCTCCTGAGGTCCCTTCCAACCCTCATTTTCTATTATACTATTATTTTCCTTTTTAGCATTTCTGAAGGACCTGCTGTAGCTTTTCATCTTCAACAGAAAAAGAGATCATTACTTACCCTCTCTAGCAATATTTGGACAAGGTAGGGAAGATTTGCATTTTACAGACTAACCAGAGTAGGTATTGGAGACCAGACCCTAGAACCACAATTAAAATAGCAAGAGGTAAGGTAGAAAGGCTTCTCCCTTTGTAGCTGCAAAAGTAGATTCATTCTGCAGCTGCTATTGCAATCTCAGGGATGCACTGATTCATGCAACTTGTAGTGCACGGTGAATGGCAGTGGCAGGTGAGTCATTTTAGCTGCAGATCAGCCATGCCTACACTCCCCTGAATGCTAAAGCATAAAGCTTCTATACAGCGTCGAGAGCATACAAACTTCCTGATGACATCCCCAAATTCTGTACCTTACCCATTTGTAGGGCAAAGAGTTGAACTCTCCTTGTTCAGGGCTTTTATTGTGTGTATTGGGGGTGGGGCAAGATTCAGGATACAGTGTTGATACAGAACCAAAACACTGTATTGCTTGTCCACCTCTACTTACAGATATAGGAACTTTAAATGTAAATGAGTTTTTAGCCTCTAAAATAGAGCATAATTAAACTTGTAAGAAATAGCTAACAGACAAGGCTTTCCTATATATTCTTGACAATTCTGTCTCTGGCTTTCAGATGTGCTCTTTCTGAACTGTTCAGTTTTACAATCTGTAGTGTTTTGGTTAACAAACTCTCTACTTTCACCTGGGCCCCAAATACACTGAAAACCAAAGGCTTTCACTAACAATGAAAAGGCAATCACTTTCTTAGCCCCTTGAACCAGTTTGACTGATTCTCTTTCAATGCAATAAGAATTATTGTATAGCTTAAGCAATAATACCTACTGTTTTTTAGTTTGGCCACTTAGGTTTACGTTTTAAATTCTCTGGTATCAGCTCTTGGAATGGCTTTAACCCTTTTAATAAGATACATCCTTACCTCAGATATAAAAACTCATTACCAGTAAAAGTGTAAGATTTATTTTTCTTACCATATTTTCTATAATGTTAGATAATGGATAATATAATTGATAATAGTAAAAGTAAAGAAATGCTATCATTAACTCATGAAGAAACTGCAAGCATTTAGGAAATTATGCAGTTTTAGACCAGCTGTCACTTAAAAAATTGATCCACATTATTTCTAAGAATGTTATTCTTCAATACAGAGTGCACTGGAGCACATAGACACAATTTGCACAGTTCTCATTTCATAGATGATGTGAAAAGTTAATAGTGGGGGGGGGGGGCACAATTCCATGTCACTGCCACCCCCACAGCTGCTAGGCTCTGGCTATGGTCAGGCTGCAGCCCCATGCACTGCTGCTGGTGCAGATATAGAGCTGTCACCACCACCCCCACTGCAGCCAGACTCTGGCTCTGGCCACACTGCAGCCCTGTGCCCCACACCACACCACACCTGCAGTGCAGATATCTGGGGCGGAGAGGGAATTTGCCTCCCTGTGCCCCTCCCCACACATCATCTATGTCTCATTTGTACATCTTTGCACAGAAGGCAGGGACACAAAGGATAAGGATAGAAACTAGAGGATTTAATATCACTCTTATGTGTTGGACTATTGGAAAGGGGTTTTATGTATTTTTATTTAGCTTTGTTAAAGGAGAGGTTAAAATTGACACATCTCAGCTAATTTTTATCCAAATATGTGGAATTAAGCAATCTGGGGTAAAAATGAAAATCAAATATTAAACTTTAATGGATTTACTCACTGGTAACAAAATATATTTTTTTTTCATGTTTCATAGATTTCATAGACATTAAGGCTAGAAGGGACCTCGGAAGATCGAGTTCAGCCCCCTGCCCCAGGGGCAGGAAGTCAGCTGGGGTCACAGTATCCCAGCAAGATAAATGTCCAGTTGACTCTCAAAGGAGTCCAGAGTAGGTGCTTGCACCACATCTGGCGGCAGTCTGTTCCAGGCCTTGGGGGCTCAGACAGTAAAGAAGTTCTTCCTTATGCCCAACCTGAAACGGTCTTGGAGGAGTTTGTGACCATTTGACCTTGTCATCCCATGGGGCACTCTGCCAAATAGGCATTCCCCCAGATCCTGATGTACACCCCTTATATACTTATAGGCAGCCACCAGGTCCCACCTAAGCCTGTGTTTTTCCAGGCTGAAGAGTCCCATAGCTTTCAGCCTCTCATCATTAGGCCTGTTTTCCTGCCCTCTGATCATGCATGTGGCTCTCCTCTGGACTCTCTCAAGCTTCTCCACATCCTTTTTAAATTGTGGAGCCCAGAACTGGATGCAGTACTCCAGCTGCAGCCTCACTAAGGCCGAGTACAGTGGGAGAATGACATCTTGGGATTTGCTAGAGAAGCATCTATGGATGCAAGCCAGAGTTTTGCTCGCTTTGCCAGCTGCAACATCACATTGGTGGCTCATATCCATCTTGTGGTCAATCATGACCTCCAAGTCCTTTTCGGCCATGGTGCAAGCAAGCGTAGCACTGCCAAGCCTATAAGCATGCTGCAGGTTTTTCTTCCCAAGGTGGAGTACCTTGCATTTTTTGATGTTGAAAGCCATGAGGTTTTTATTCGCCCATTTTCCGAGCCTCTCAAGGTTGGCCTGGATCACCATCCTGTCCTCAGGTGTGGATGCTTTACCCCAAAGTTTGGTGTCATCAGCGAACTTGGCCAGTCCACTTCTGATACCAATGTCTACATCATTAATGAAGATGTTGAAAAGAATAGGCCCAAGGATGGAGCATCGAGGGACCCTACTGGTCATGGCACACCACAATGATTGACTTCCATCAATTACCACTCTCTGGGTCTGACCTTGGAGCCAATTCCCCAGCCAGCAGACTGTGATGTAGCTAAAGCCACAGCTGGTGAGTTTTTTCTATTAGATGATCATGGGATTGAAAGCTTTTTTAAAATCAAGATATATGATGTCAATCTCTTTTTCCTTGCTCAAGTGATATGTCACCTGGTCGTAGAAGGACATGAGATTGGTCAGGCAAGACCTACCTGCAACAAACCTGCGCTGGCTATTCCTCAGGAAGTTGCCTTCAGCCAGTTTGTCAAGAATAGTTTCTTTGATGATTTTCTCCAAGATCTTCCCCGGGATAGAGGTCAGGCTGATGGGCCTGTAGCTCCCTGGATCTACTTTCCTCCCTTTCTTGAAAATAGGCACCACATTGGCCCTTTTCCAATCTTCGGGCACTTCTCCTGAGCACCATGAGTTCTCAAAGATCCATGCCAGTGGCAAAGCTATGATGGCTGCCAACTCCTTAAGTACCCTGGGGTGTAAGCTGTCTGGGCCAGCTGATTTGAAGGTGTTCAGCCTCTTAAGGTGTTCCTTCACATGGTCAGCATTGATGAAGGGTAACAATTGTCCCTCGCCCTGGCCATCCCATCCCATATTGAACAGGGCCATCCCTTGGGGCTGATGGAAAAACTGATGCAAAATACCCATTAAACAGGTTAGCTTTTGCCTGGACATCGATTATCAGTTGACCCATATGGTTTAGCGGGGGTCCAATGTTACCCTTGCTTTTCCTCTGGCTCCTCACATATCTGAAAGGACTTTTTTATTGTCCTTGATACGTGTAGCCAGTTCGAGTTCAGTCGCAGCCTTGGCTTTCCTGGTTCATTCCCTACAGGTCCAGACCAGTGCAGAGTACTCCTCCTTTGGGGTAGATCCAGCCTTCCATCCTTTATAGGTCTTTCTTTTTACATGCAGGAGGTCCACTAGTTCCCTGCAGAGCCAAGGGGACTGCTGTGCCCTCTTGTTGCCTTTCCTCCGAGAAGGGATAGACATTGCTTGAGCTTCCAGGATCACTCCCTTGAAGAGCAACCACTCATCCTGAACTCCCCTCCCCTTTGGGTCGAGGTCCCTTAGGGCCTCGCCAACAAGCCTCCTGAGCTTGTCAAAGTCAGCTTTCCTGAAGTCGAGGACTTCTGCTTTGCTGACTGATTTGCCAGCTTTACAGTGGATGGTGAAGGTGATCAGCCCATGGTCGCTGTCTCCCAGCTTCTCTTTGATCATTAGGTCATAGTTGAAATCTCCCATGACAACCATGCACTAGGAGTTTGCAACCTCAGCTAGTTCCTAACAAATTCCTGGTTGAGCTCTTGATCCTGGCTAGGAGGTCTGTAGTAGACTCCCATCATTGTGTCCCCTGAACCTTGTTTGCCACAGATTTTGACCCAGTCTCCAATCGCCCCCCTGGGTGCCAATGTCAGCTTGCAGGGATGCGTAGCTTTCCTTGACATAGAGAGCTACCCTGCCCCCCATCTCTCTTTTTCCACACAGTCTCTCCTGTACAAGGTATAGCCATCTATACCTGTGGCCCAGTCATAGGCGGAGTCCCACCAGGTCTCCGTTATGCCTATGAGATCGTAATACTTTTTGTTTAGCAGGAGAACCAGTTCCTCCTATTTGTTCCCCAAGCTCCTGCCATTGGTGTACAGGCATGTAAGTGTACCATTGGGAGCCCTTGCCTTCCCTACAGATTGCCCTGGGGCTGGGGTAGGGGTGGGTTCCTTTGAGTGCCTTAGCCTTCTAGGTTTACAAAAGCTGCCCAATGGGCTTGGAGTGGCGGTAGTTCCCTGGTGGGCTCAGTTTTTAAAGCCCGGTCGAGCAGGTCCGCAAGTCTGGCTGATAAGAGCCTCCTCCCCAGAGGACTGAGGTGGAAGCCATCTCTTCCCAGCAGCCCACTGCCTCTCTCACCAAAAAGTGGGCTGTGATCATGGAAGCCGAAGCCTTCATGATGACACCAACGCCACAGTCTTTGGTTGACTACCTCGACCAGTCTCTCCCTCCTCAGCCTATGACCCACAACCAGGGACTGATCATCCTGTAACACTCACATTAATTAGGAATCAAGGTAAAACTAGAAAGGAGAATCAAGGTCTATACAGGTATGTTTCAAATAATCCACCTGAATTAGCCATACTTTTGAGAACTCAGATCATAATCGACTATTTGGAGTCCTTGAGAGATTTTTGTCATTAATTTTGGGGATACCGATAGAGACCGTTCACTTTTAGAATGAATGAGATATGTAGATTGCTAAACCCACTGTTGTGAAGTACAGAATACCCTCAACTCTGTGAAGGGTCTTCAGTACTTTTATAGGCTCGAACACTAGCAGTATATATCTGAAAACACTGTCCCTAGATGTAAAGGAAGAAACTTTATGTAATATTTCTACTGGATATATTTATCTAATTAAATGTGGCATTCTAGAACTCACAAAACAGTCTGGTAGTACTGGATTTGGTGAAGAGCAAATTGAAATTAGGCTTTGGGCACAGGAACACTGCAAGGTATATGCTAGTTTGAATGAATCCCATTTCTTTAAACAGAAGAGATTATCAAATAAGGACAGTAGAGCTGCATTAATTACACAAGCTGAGAATCTAGCCCGTCTTCTATAACCACTGCAAGCAAAAATCAGTGTCACATAATCAGTGCCACATAATGAGGAGGCCTCAAGAGGTTCACAGTTTTAGGTTCATTTAGTAAGAACCTAAGATTAATCTAAGCCTGGCTGCTGGAGCATGGTAAAGCACCCCCACCACCATTTTTGAAGCATGGGGGTGGGGGTGCTATACATGAGAAGAGGGATGCTGCTGGAGTGTGGTAATTGCCACACTCCAGCAGACTCTATTAATCGAATCTGTTGGAGTATGGCAATTACCACACTCCAGCAGCTTCCTTCATCTTGTGTTTCAGCATTCCTGTGCTTCATAATGATGGCAGGGGTGCTTTATCTAAAGTTAATTCTATGAGTGCCCCCACCGCCATTTTGAAGTGTGGGGACGCTGCTACACAAGATGCTCCAGGTGCTTTAATTAGATAAGCTCTCAGAG
The DNA here is from genome assembly GCF_030867095.1 of Alligator mississippiensis. Taxonomy (NCBI): domain Eukaryota; kingdom Metazoa; phylum Chordata; order Crocodylia; family Alligatoridae; genus Alligator; species Alligator mississippiensis. Next base: position 245,729,744 of record NC_081825.1, read on the forward strand.
CTGCTCTAATTAAAGCACCACTCTCCCACTCCCAGAGCATGTGTATAAATAATGCCCATGGCATTTAGGAGAGAGGTGGTAAAGGCCAAGATATTACAATGTATTTATTCAACAGGCTTGGGAAGAATGCTCACCAAATGTTTAAAGGAAGAATTGTCATCAGTCACAAAAAAAAAATTTCAGTGGCTGTTATAAATTCCAGAGTGAATTTGTTCTGTAGGACACAGGGCACATCTCCATGAGATGCTGACTGAGTGGTAGCCAAAAAATACTGTGCAGGAGTGCTTCACAGCATGGACAATGCTAATACACTACTGTGTGGTATAATTAGGCTACCACGCAGTAGCATCACCTAGAAGATGTTTGCTGGCAGTAACTCCAGTAACTGTGCATTTATTTAGCACTTGCTAAAACAAGCTCTAAGTAAATGCATGGTAATGACTACTCAGTAGCATCTCGTATAGATGCACCCACAAAGTAGTGTTTATGACCTAAGTATCAATAAAAATGGCAGATACTGTGCTAAACCCTGGTCCCACTGAAGTCAATGCACTGATCCAAAGCACTTCACTGATCCCAAATCTCACCTGGTATTTACTCATCCGTATTTACTTGCAAGGAGCTTTCATTGCCATAAAGAAACAAACCAATTAAGGCTTATTAGAGCTGAGATACCTTAGGCCAGGGATTTTCAACCTTTTTGGATCAGTGTACCTTCGGCAGATGCAGAGCAGTGCACCCCTGGCAGCCGGATGTGAAGCGGGGGGAGAGGGAGGATGGGGTTGGCCAGATGTTGTGGAGCAGCAGCAGCTGCCATGGGCAAGCTTCCCCCGCCCCCCGCAGCTGGTCAGGTGGGAGGCACCTGCATGGCAGCACAGGATGGTGCATGATGGCACTCCATCCCTGTGTACCCCCTAGGGCCTTCTCAAGTACCCCCAGGCGTATGTATACCCTAGTTGACAACCCCTGCCTTAGGCTCTTTTTTATCCTTTTTATATGAGGATTCAGTGAACATGTGACAAAGAATGCTTTCTTAAAAGGTTACATTCTGCCCTCTCAAACAGGCAACTCCCATATATTCCTTACTTTTTACATGCAGCCCATTTGATCCTCTATACTTAAACTCTTCTTCCATAAAATTTCATAGTGCTATAAAGACAACATGTGTGTAATGCTTGAATAACAGAAGCCCAAGTATTCATTGAAGTGTGCTCTGCATGTGTATTCTTTTCATTACTGAGTGTGATAATAGAAACAGATAGAGATAGTTAAAGAGCCAATTATTTCATACAAGACAACCTGTCATGCAGACTGTCCCTCTTCAGTGGTTTATATTACAACTAATCAAGCGTTTAGGCTTCTTTTAATGCTTTGCTTTCTGCCCACAGGTAATCCTGTGCAACTGGCAATGAGACCATGTTGCATGATTTCAAAACATAGCAAACAACAACACTCAGGGACAGAGTGCAAAAAGAATTACGCTTCACTGTGGCTTTTTGAGCAAATTACATGTGTTTTATATAGGCAAGGTTGCCATGGTAAACATTCTTTTTGAATAGCTAACAAAATAAAACTGAGAAAAGAACCTGTACACAACTTGTAGTGGAGGAAGGTAAAAATGCCAAGGGGCAAGAATATTTTAACCATCAAGAAATGTTTCAAAGTCTTTGGTAAGGGAAGTTCTGTACTTCACACAATTAAGCCAAAAACATTGTAATTCTATAGAATTTCCTCATGCTCTTATGCAAATTTCTCAGGTGCATACTAGTAAAAGGCTGGGGAAAAAAACTACTTTAGCAATGCAGAAGGGAGCACGTAATGCATCATGTAAATACTAAATTGGTTCTGCTGATTTGACATCCCAAATGTTGGTGTTCATTTTTTTTAAGTACAGTTTTATTGTGAAAAGTAACTAAGAGAGCATCATGAGCTTCCACTTTTTTTTTTTTCTTTAGTGGTCACTCACTTAAGAGATCAAACATTTGGAACTGAACTACCCAGCCCACATGAAAACCAGAGGATGCACTGTTATAGTTGAAGGAGCTTGATTCCTTAAAATCACTGAACATGCATATGATTTCAGTGGACTGGATCATAATATTACATCCTGCCTGAATAAGAAGTGCATAGTTGGACAGCCTCAGGATCAGAACCAAATTGTGCCTTTTCCTTAGAGAAGTACTTTTACTTATGCTGATCACTTCTTGTTAGGTACTGTTTTGGAGGTTCAGGCACATTCCAGCAATTTGAGCAGTGAGTGGGGCACCAGCCTGGATGGCAACTGCTAACTTGGGGTGCCATTCTGGTACCCCCCTCCCCCAGAATCTTTGCCACAACAAAGCTGGAGAGAGGAACTCTCCCCTTGGCTTTCTCCCCAAACCAGAGCGAGGAACTCTCCCCAGGCTGGGCAGGCAACTCATCCTGTATAGCAGGCTTGTCCAACATATGGCCCGCGGGCTGCCATGTGGCCTGCCAAGCTGTTTTCTGTGGCTCGCGGTGCTGCAATGGGAAACGAAAGTAAACACAGTTTACTTTCATTCCCGCCCCTTGTCCCTCCCCCAGTCACTCAGCAGCTTCCTAATGGCTGCTGAAGGGCTGGGGAAGGGACAAGGTTCCCACACATATCACGTCAGCTTGACGTTGCTGATGCGGTGCGTGTGGGAAGAGGAGTAGCCATGTGCCTTTCAGGACCAGATGAGCCCAGTTGGAGCAGCAGGGGGCTCAGCTGCACTTAGGCAGGGAGAAAATGCACCTGAGCTCCTGCTACTCCTGCCAGGCTCATCCCCTCCTAAGCGGCACATGGCTCCGCCGCTGCTTCTGCTGGCCAGTGCAGACCCAGCCCACCTCCTCCTGTCCCCAGCACCACATGGGGAAGCCATCGCTTCCTGGCCCGAGCAACTTGCTGCTCCCCACCTGCAGGTGAGAGGCAGCCTGGCTTGGCTGCCTGGCCCCAGGTCGCTGGCAGAGGCAGAGGAGGAGCGGCACTGACAGGTGCCTCCTCCTGCTGGGCTGTCAGCATTGGCTGCACTGCGTGGGGCAGCCCCAGGCTCAGGTGGACCCTGCACTCGCTGCACTCCGAGGTACCGCCCAGCCCTGGCCCTGGCCCCAGCTCCCGCCAGCCCGGCATGGTGCGGCGCAGTGATGCGGACCCACAGAGGCGGCACGGCGGCTGGGCTCACCCTCGTCATCTGCCTCTGCTGCCTCCTGCCCAGCCAGGGGACCGCAGGTAGGTCCAGGCTGGGCTGGGCCAGGGCAGGAAGATGTTGCCTCCCCCGGGGCCGGGCCAGTGACTGTGGGCTCCCAGCACCTGTGTGTGGGGGGGGGAGGGGCCCTGCCTTTCACAGGTGAGGGAGGCTCAGCTCTGACCCCCATCTGCTGGGGCCGAGGCTTTAACCTCAAAGCCTGGTTTTCCCTCCTGGGAGCCGGCTGTGCCCACATCCCAGAAGCTGGGTGCTGGAGCATTACAAAGGAAGGCAAAAACCTCCAGTCTGCTCTAATCTGACCATGGGGTAAAATTCCTTCCTGACCCCAAATTTGGCAATCAGTGGGACCCTGAGCAGAGGGGCAAGACCAGGGCTCGGCAGCGTTTTTTGGGCAGTGCCAAAAACACCTGCAGCCTTGACTTGTAAAATGTTGGCATGCCAATGGCAGACAGCATGGGAGCCATGAGGGGCTTTATCCTTGTTGTGGGCCACCACCCTTCCCCTGAAGTCTGCCCCGAGGCACACGTGCCAAGCAAAATGCCTTTGTATGCTATTCTCTGGCACCCATGGAAGGGGTTGCCTACCTCTGAACATAACCCTCTAGCCAAAAACCTCTGGACTTGGTCCCAGAAGGAGCATTGGCACACCCCAGTCAAAGTCCCTAGCCTCAGCTGTAGCCAACACCCAGTACCTCTGAGGAAGACTTTAAAACACCCTGGCACATATAGCAGAAAGGGGAAGGGTGGTGGTGGGGGCAACCAGCAAAGCCCAGAAGCATGAGAAGTACCCATAGTAGAACATAGGCATAGCTATGCCTAGATCGGGGTAGGCAAAATATGGATTTTAAACCACATTTCCAGACCCATTTCATTGTCACTTCCTGCAACTTCATTGGTGTCAAAGGTCACATGACATCACTTCCTGATGTGATACCACTTCCTGTGAGGTCTTTGAATATGGCTTGCCAGCCCACTGGGTGATAAAAAGTTTGTGATCCAGTCCCACATTCAAAAAGGATGGACACCCCTGCTGTATAGGGAGCTCCCTGTCCCAGCTCCACAATCACAGAGCTGGAGCAGGAGCAATCTTCCAGGGAGTCTTTGCCATGGCAGCCACAGTCCTGTAGCATATTGGTGGGGGTAGGGAGGGTGAGAGAACAGGGCACTAGAGACAGCTGCAAGGAAGCCCACACTCTGGAACTGCTTTGGCTGGTGTGCAGTGAACCTGTTCCTCAGTGGCAGCAGTCCAAGTCTTACTGCTATAAACCACAGCCTCAACAGTAGCAGCAGCCTCCAGAGTGTGGAGACCCAGGCCAAGTAAGACTTCCCTCCTGCTCTCTACCCCCTGGCCTGCCCTAAGTGTTGATGGATCTTCTTAAGCCTCCGCCTCCAAGTAAAAGGGCTTCTCAAGAACATTACTTTTTAGTATGTCTGAAAACAGTGTCACTATTCAGGATTCCATTCTCCTATCTGTGTCAGGTTTAGTTTACTAATATTGATTCAGAAGTAAAAGCATTATCTAGTAAGAACACTAAATCAGTAGCTCGGTGATGTGTTAGGTTGCTGTTGGAGGGTCTGGACCAAATTTAGTTTCTGGTAGAAGAAGTTGCAATTTGCTTCACTAATTGTTCAAATAATTTACTATACAAAAGGTTTGCATAAATACAGCGGGCTTTCATTTGAGATACAAAAACAATGGTCCTGATCAATTATGGTGATTAGAAATTCTATGATATTTTCTTCTGGAGCAGGGCTCTTAGTTGAGTTGCCTTTGCTAAGTTCTGATTTAGGTCACTTTATATTCAGCCTATCAAAAATTTCTCCTGTAGTTTCAAATGGATGAGATACTCTTCTGTTCCCATTCTAATTTATTGTAAAGGGAATTTGTTTCCATTGGCAGTTACTATCATTCACCCCTAAAAGTGTCTAGAATTCAATGGTTGGTGACATCTTACACACACACACACACACACACACACACACACACACACAAACACACACACGTGTATATATATCTGTACTTTGTTAGCTAACATATATGTTTGTGTGTGTAGTATATATAAAACTACACATAGGTATAGCAATGTCTGTCATTTTTGTGTCCCTTTGATTTTAAAAATGTAAATTCATTATATTCATTATCATTGTGTTTAGGTCTATGTCAATGAAATGTTAATGTCTGCATTCAGTTATAATCTTCTGGACAGCAGTTTTCATATGTATGGTTGAAACTAGTGTGGACATACTGTGATAATCAGAATTGAAATCTAAAACAAAAATTGTTAAAAGTAAACTTATCTAACTTTATCCCAACCATATAGTTGGTCCAATAAAAATCTTACGCTCCAAAATAATTGCTTCTCACCAAAATATTATTAAATTTGTAATCCTACTAGAAACAATGCTCAGTTTTACCAGCAATAAGAGCCCTTACCAACTGTAGTATCTTAGCTGATAAAAAAGAGTTTTATCAAGTGTTCTAGGGGGTATAACATCTTGTAGCACAATTACATAAGGCTTTCATACTATACTTAAATTCTAAACAATGAAAACAGATAAATAGAAGGCATGTCACGGTGAATTCTGGGTAATGATCAGATCAGCCTGCTTTTATACAATTTCCATCACTTTGAATTTTAAATCACCTTTTAAAGGGCACTAAAGCATTCTTGCAAATTAGTCTGCACTCCAATTAATGCACCCAACATGACAATAAGACCAGTTTCAGCTTGGCTAAGCAGACCAGTCAACCAGGAGGATGTGACTTGAGGACTTGGAGAGCCTGTGCTTCCACTCCACCCCCCCCCCCCCCCCGGCCCCTTCACAGCAGCTTAGGTCCAATTAGGCCAGTTAATCTGTCTAAAACCAATGGAAAGGAAGGGGTTTTTTTCCTAATAAAAATGAAGCATAGTTTGGAAGGGGACAGAAAATACAAGCTACTCTCTGCAAAAGATTATAAATTTCAGATTTCCTGTGGCCTTATCTCTCAGAAGTGCATCTTCTGCGTTTAGGCCAAACTATTTTTTTTTTCTATAGGAATTTTAACTTAAAGAGACCTGTTTGTGACATTTCTTAACTTATAAAGGATTTCTCTTTTGTCTATTTATTTTTATACTGTGCTCATTTTTGACATCCATTAAATTTTATACGAGTAGACTGCAAGCAGTAGTGATAAGAAATGCCAGGTTGTATTATAAGAAAATGTTTGAAAATAGAAATTACTTTGTGTTTTCAATCAAGAAGTAAATAATACTTGCACGAATATATAGATGTTTGAGTAGCTTAATCTGCAGTTTGGGAAAGGAAAATTGTAGAGGGCAGAGAAACAAATTACAAAGGTATGTTCATATATGAAGCACACTTTAACAAGCTAATCTATAATATTCTTGCAAAAGGTTTTGCACAATATTTAGCTTACCACACTCTAGGAAATGGAAATATTAACTATCTCAATCCTCTTTATCGTTATCACTGATGCTGGTGAACTATATTGTATAACATACACTTTAATCAGTGTTAAGATTTTTTCATTCCTATTGTGCATCACCTACTTTATTTGATTCAATTTTCTCTTTAAAACTGTAAGATATCTTATTTCAAAAAATCAGAAAGAAACATTCAATCAAATGCAAAAAGCATGTATGATGGGCTTGGGAATTGCTTTCATTTCTTCTAAGATGTTAATTTATGCTTTTCTTGGGCTGTTGCTGTTTACTTTTATCTAGTACCAGGATGTTTGACTTCAGTGCCCATAGCTCACCAAAAACAGCTAATGCAGTGGCAGATGAAGATATTACTTTAGGATCACCTACCATATAGTGTTGCATAATCTAGAAAATATTAAAGGAATTGGGTAGGAATGCCACCAAATAATGGCTATAGAAAAACTTACAGAATTTATTACAAATAACCCCAATAAGATTCTGGAGAATTGTAATAAGGTTGAATAGACGTTAGTCTAAATGTCCTTACAATTTATTAAACAATAACAATAACATATCTCTCACACACGGTGATCTGCATGTATAGATCTCAGCATTGATTGGGAATGAGTTTCTTCTGTAGATTTTTATACCATATTATGAAATTCTAGGTTTCTAATTTTGTATTAAATTCTATATCATGTTTCTAAAATCCTATAGATAAAATTCTCATTTATTAAATATTATAGGAGCCTTACACAAGTAAGTAGCAGTTAATGAGCACTATCTTCTCACCAATGCATGATAGGATCTGTTCTTGAGACATATAAATGCATTGCTTACAGTTATTTGAAATACATAGCTCTAGGTACTGCTGATCTGAAAATGGAAAATCTATTCTGTGGTTAATTTTTTCATACCAACATTTCAAAATGAAATTTCTGAAATACCTGCTGTTGAAAACATTAAAAGGAACTTAGTAAAATGAAATATTTTGTTTTGATAAGGTCAGAACAGTTCGGTCAACTTTCTAACTTCAACTGTTATACTATAATTTGTAACAATACAATGTAAATACCAAAATATTTCTATAACCACCGCCAAAAGGGTAAGAAACAAAATGTTCTAACCATTAGTAAAACATTTCTACAGTTTCCCCATCAACAACTGCAGAAAAAGTTCTGCAAAAAAAATGTATAATAGAGAGCCAGTATTCTTCAATAGAGAATAGCTTTGTCAGAATTTTCAAACAGTTCTAGGCATCTGTTACCCTGTTACAGTATGTGTTTTGTGTGACAACCACTCTGTGGTACATACCACTTATCTGCATACCACTATTAATATGCAGGGTCGGATTGCTGGGAACTGTGTCCCTTATCTGCATATTTCTATTACTACACATGGTTGAGGGGATTGAGAATTTTTTTTTGCTTGTTTTGACTGTGCTAACATGTTTTAACTGCTTTTTAACAGTTTGAATATAAGGGGCCAAGTGAGTTGTGTTTGTATGCACTGGCCAGGCCTTCTAAAGTTGTAAAATGTATAAGGGTACTGATGCTATAAAAGGCAATTGGGTACAGCTGCTGAGAGGTAGGTGACTGCCATGACATTTGTGGAGATCCAAGGTGAAGGGACCCTCAGCTCAGGAATGCCAGCAGACATTGCCAAAAAGCTTTAGGTAGGAGCTCTACCACCATGAGGTTGTTTTCAGCCCACATGGTTGCACTTACCTTGCAGGGGAAATACCCTTTTTTCAGCCCTTGAATGACTTGGTGTAGTTAGAGGGTAGAGATCTGTCCATTGCACTGCAGGCAAACATCCTGGTGAGAGTCTACAAATGCCTCCAAATGCAAGGATCTCAGCTACACAATTTATGGTGATGAGGGAGTGCTCTCAGGCTTTCCCTCTACAGTGCCAGATTAGAGGGATATGACATGCTGAGGCACTAAACTATGTCTAGTTTAAGAGGACCCATACAATAAAAATAATCCAATGTATATATATTTGTGTCATATTAGAATAAAAATGTCCATATTAGAGTCATTTTTCCATATCTCCTTTATTTACCAACTGATTATTATAAAACTTGATATTGAGTCAGTTTTTTTCTTATTTAGAGGCCCCTCATATTGTGAGTACTCAAGATGTAGCTTAAGCTGAAATTCATCACTGTCCCTCTAGCTTGCTTATTCAGTCATTTGGCTAGGCGCAAGCAAGACTAGAGGGCATCTGAACTCCAAGGCCTCTGGACATACGGTTTGCATGTAGGATTCCTGTCATGGATTTGGGAGCATCTGAAGCCCCAGGCTGAAGTCTGAGAGGTAAAATACTTGCTGGTAGTAGCACCACACAGACTGAGTTCTGCTTGGCTGATAGAAGTCAGAACTGATTTAGCCTGAGACGTGAAATTAAAAAAAAAAGGATGTTGACCAAGTTACCTGGCTTAGGAAATGCCATAATCATAAAGGTGGGTTGGAAACCCTTCTGAGCAGGGGGTACCTGCAAAGATGCCTGCCAAGTTAAACTGATCAGAAATGGATATTGCAGGCTAGGTCCATTAGATTTTAGATTTAGGCTAGGGACAGAAATTACATATAAGTGATTGGAAATTGGTTCAAATCTGTAACACAACAGAGCTAACAGACATTTGGGCATATTAGGTGGAGGTTAAATCAATTCAAAATGGCTGCCTGATATTAGGTATATCAGGATGAGGGGACTAGCAGGTGAGTTGGGGGTCCAGCAGGCTGAAGGGGATTAAGGAATGGAGGGCAGGTGTGACCTGTTAGTGGAGTGGGGGCAGCAAGCACAACCCACAAGGGGTGGGATGGCAGGTACAACCTGCAAGGGTTAAGGGGGGCAGGTGCAACCCACAGGTGGGATAGGGGACAGGTGTGACCTGTGAGTGGCATGGGGGGAGGTACAATGCATGGGTGGGGTGGGGTGGGGCAGCAGGCACGTGCTGTGGGGGGGAATGGGGGGGCAGGCATGATCCTCGGGTGGGGGGGCAGGTGCGACCCACAGATGGGGTAATGTCATCTCAACCCCTCAGTGAACCTATACCCCTCATCCCTCCCACCCCTTCTCCCACATGACTTACTTGCTTGGCTCTGGCACTGGTGAATGCTGATAAAAGGGGCTATACCCAAAGCAACTTGTGGAATGGGGGTTGAGAGGGCTGGCTGGTCAGAGGACTGTGGGGGCAAGGGGTTTGGGGGGGGCAGGAAATGGGTGCTGGAGGAAAAGGGGTGAAAAAAGCAGCTCCAGGCTTGGGGCCAATGGCTGGATTTTCCCAGCCGCAGGCCTGTGCAGGGAAAATGGACAGAAGTTCCATGCATCAGTTTGATGTAAATCAAATAAGTTTGATACTACATAGATCCAGGTTTATCTTAAACTGGATTCTGCAATATTTAGACCAGTTTGTGTGCTGAGAACTTCTATACAGTTAAACTACTTGCAAGTCGCTGAGATTGGGTCTGTAAGTATAAGGTCAGCACCAGGGGAGCTAAGTTTCAATCAGGTGGCCATTTTGAACCCAATTTAACCTTCCCAAATGTCTATACTTAGCCCAGAAGTTCAGTGCACATAAACCACTTTCAAAATGGCCAAAACTAGTTTAAGATAAACCTGGATGGATGTAGTATGAGACTTAACTGATTTAGGTTAAATTGGTTTATTGAACTTCTTTCCCAGACCCCTTGCAAATTCAAGTTAACTCACAGTCCCCTACATCCCAGGATACTTTGCACCTCTCTGCCCCCTACCCCTGCAGGGTGGGTGGGCTAGGCTTGGCCCAAGCTGTCTGCTCTAGCCGAGCAGGGAGGCATGCTCTAGCACTGGGTGGCTTCTGGCACGTGGCTGCATTTCCAGAATCAAAAGTGAATGTCTGTTCACTTGCTTAGTGGTTCAATCTATGCAGCTTAGACTAACCTGCAAAGACTGAACTGATTCAGCCTCAGGTTTTTGGCTGTCTGTACTTAGCCTTGCTATTTAACCGAACTGCTACTAAACTTAGGGAAAAAAAGGATGCCAAGTAAATTGATAAGAAATGGATGCTACAGTATACATGCACAGAATTTCAGGATTTTGGATTTGGTATTTAGGTGGCTATAAGAATTTAATCGGCAGATTAATTTGACTGTTAGTAAACTTCAACAACAAAAGGGTAGAGGGGAGGGAATAGTGTTTTATTTCACTATCTAGCCTTGCAGGGAAATGTACTAGTGATGTACAAATCCTATTTGGTTCAGGTTGGGATCTGTTATTCATTTAGTCCTAAAGAGCTGAAATTCTTGGAGCACTACTAAGTCAAATTGAAGCCTGTGCCTGTTAAATTCTAAAGAGCTTGTTCCAGGTCTGAAAAAAGGATTGCTTCTGGAACTGGAAACGGACAGCAGAGCAATGCCTCCACTGGAGGTGAAGCTGTGCAACAGCAAAGTAGCACTCCCCAGTGGCAGCAAGGTGTGACTACAACAGCGGCAGAGCAGCTGGCAATAGCAGTGATGGAGCAACAACCCACCAGTGACAGTGAGACACAGGAAAGCTTGGGCTAGCAGCCACATGGACTCTATTGGCTACCAAGTTCATTAGTATTGGACTAATAGAGATCTCAGACTGTGATATACTGTTAATAGTTGGTTCAAAATGCTACTGATTATTAAGGATATCTGAAACCTGTTCCATTTACTTTCCCCTGTCATTAAACTATGTTATAGTTCAATAGTGCTTGTAAGTGGGGAAGTCTGTTCATACTGAAACACCCAGACAGAATTTATTTTTCCAAATTTCTGGGTAGGGCTTGAAGCAAAACAATAAACTTGTCTGAAACCCCTAAACTGAGCTCAAACCTTGCTCTGTCACCCCATGCCTGGAAAAAGGGTTACACATCTATATGTTATCAACACATGATGTTCAATTGTGCATTGAATTGGAGGCATCATATTACTGTTAAAGTTTCAGCAAGCCATTATCAGTGATAATTCATGATACTGGTATTAAGTTGCACGTCAGTCCAACATCTGATAAGCTACAAGTAACCAAAATTACTTGTTTATACATATTAAATTTTCCATCAGGAAAGAATAATCAAGTTGTCCTAGCACTTAATTGCTTTCAATGCTGCCTGGATCTGGAGCACAAGTTCACTTCCAAAAGACTACATTCATTTTCTCAGTTCCAAAGTGAGGAAGATAAACATTTTACAAAAAGAGAAGTTTATAGAAACATTCAGCAAGTTAGGAGCACTTAAAGTCACAGAATCTAAGAGGCAAAAAGAAAGCACATGAGGAAAGAATAATGGTTTCAAAAGCAGGAGACCTACGATTTGGTTTTGTTTCGCTGAACATTTGTCCATAGTTGGGCTTCCCATCCTTTTCACCGGCTGCTGAATAGAGATCTTTAGTATAATGAAATGGAGTATAAATTATAATAAATATAGAAAGGAGTCTGAGGTTGTTAATAAGGCCCCAAAGCACTTCAGCACAGCCTCAAGTTCAGCATCAGCTAATGTGGTCTGCTGAAGGAAGAGCTTTATGTACTATTAATCTCCAGGACCGCATTGATTCTTGTATTGTAATAACTTTGTTTCTAATTGCATAGTACTTTACATCTCAAGTAATCACACTGACTTCTGTGAAACTACATGCAAATAAAGTGCTAACCAGTACAAGCAAGAGCACTGCAATGTAAACCTAAAGGTTTCATATTTTTAATATATTTTTCTCTTTTTTCTTTTTTTTTCTCTCTAGCAATTTTTCTGTTAACTTGACCCTTCTTCCTGCTTCCCTTGTTGCTGTTTTTTTTTTTTTTTCCCCATAAAGAAAAGCTCTTTAAAAGGTCCATAAGGAAAACTTAAAAAATAATTCACTTAACTCCTGGTTCACTCCCAGGAGATTTTACCAAAGCAGGGGCTACCTGACCCTTAACACTTATTTTAGAGAAATTCATGAAAACTGTACATGCACTATATTACTGTTACCAGGAATGCTGGTCTTTCAGTTTCTGTATTCCAAAGCAGAGATATAAGTGAATGTGGAATCAAACCATCCATTAATCCATCACAAATAGGAAAGGAATAATTAAAATAATCAAAGGCCAAATTACCAAAACACTTCATGGATGATTGGGGACATCAGATACAAGTTTGCAGCTCCCTGGAGATTATTGCTACCATAGGCTGTATAAAGCTCCCACTGTACTGTACAGTAATGTTGGTGTCGAAAAAAATACTTCAAAAGTGAATGAAAGAACATGAAAGAAAAAACTTAGCTGCTGCCATATACCTAATTGCAAAGAGGAACCATTCCATGAAATGCAATTAAACTATTATATAGATCAAAGCATTCTTGTGCAATAAAAAAGGAAGATTTCTGCTATACATTTAAACAGCATAACCAAAATGTACTAAGGAAGAGCAAGACAATTATAAAACAAAAATGGGCTTTACACTGGGATTTCATATGATTTGGCTTGTGCATTAACTAGTGCAAGTTGAATGCACAAACAAATGCAGTTACCTGTCTGTAAAGTAAATCCACTACCTTGCACAGGAACAAAATATGTCAGATGAACGCTCACAACAGGAACAAAATCCAGACATATTTTATAACCTTGTGTGCACAAGCTTATGTGGAGACAGAGAGATAATGCTGCTGCTAAATGCATCTTATGAGAAATGGAATATAAAGCACTAAATATGTGATCAGAATAACTGCTCATTTATAGTGAACTTGTTAAGTATTATCTAATTAAAGTGTTTTATATGGACTGTTTTATATTAGGAACTGGGTGGTCTAAAGTGAAATAACAGAATCCAGTAAGTCACTAGTTCTAATCTAGCCTGAGCTACTGACTTGCTGTGTAATCTTGGGCAAATCACTTGACCTCCCTGCACCTTGGTCAATCCAGCTGGAAACTTGGGTGAAAGAAGATAAACCCAGGCTCTCACTCAAATATAAACAGTGCATTAGAGCAGAACATTCCTGCATAGATATGTTTTATAAGTGCTAAAAATAAAAAGAAGACTTCTGGAATCTAATTTGGTGTTCCTCTATAGCAAATTTTCTTTAACACTTCTTTCTGTCTCCCTTGGAAAGCAATAATGCACAACAAAAAACCCTGCCTACCTTTGCAATAGCCAAGGGATTTTGATAGTATAGAATCATGCATGACAGTTTTCTAAAATGCAAGAAATGTTTTTAAAAAAGAGACACAAGATCATTCAAGTTAAACAGTTTGATCAGCAGAATTATTAAGCGCAAAAGAAACTGAAAGGAGAGAAATGTTAAGTAGTACAGTCAAGAAAAATATCTTCTATGCACACTTCTCCCAAACCTGAAAGATCCAAATATCTATGCATCAGAAAAAACTAATCTCAGTAAATGGAAAGTTTAAAAAGGAAGCTCTTTGCACAAAAATCAAAAAAGCAAAAAGATTGATAACATAATACACAATGAATCTGAGGCAGAATTTTGATTTGTTTCTGTGTAAACATAATAGGTTTATAATGTTGACATTTTCTCTATATCATATATGCAGTTTAATAGTTAACTAAATTACATGCTTCTGTATGTTTATAAAATGATAAAAATAAACTCATCACAAAAGAACTGGTTGCTTTTCAGCAAACATGCACTTTTGTGATATACACTGTTTTTCATTTTTAACCCAAACAAACTCACCTTTTGGGTGACCCCATTATTTGTGATAGACTACCTGGGTTATAAGATTAGGAAATTACAATAACTGCTATATAATAATGGAATAAGATAAAATAATAAATAATTTTGATTTAAAGTGAAAAATACTTTGCAAGTAATTATTCTCAGCTTGTAAATGGTCTCTCTCTGTAACCAACCAAGCATATAACAAGAAGATGAAGATGAGACTTATTTTCACTTCATTTCACTTCTTTGTAATTGACAAGCTCTCACTGGGTGTCAACTTTAAAAGATGACAAATCCTAAATCTTATAGGACCCAATTCAATAGTTCACCTCTCTAAACTGTTTGCAAATTAATCTACATTTTCAAATGAGTCAGGCATGAAATATAAGATGACATCTATATTACAAAAATATTAATTTCCTTGTCTTTTTTCTGAATCCAAAGACAAAAGGTAGCTTTAAAATATTCAGCTTGTTAAAAAATTGAATATAAAAAGTGTAAATGTATAATATACCATACTTTGGAACTATACCTTGTTTTGTATTCCAATTCTGTTCCAACACATTCAATAGTTCCTTTTCCCCTAAAAACAAAAAATAAAACCCCACATATTTCATGGTTGATACAACATGGTAATTAAGTTCAAGCCATTCTAGATGCCACACACTGAACCAAAAAAATACAAGCAAATTCAGAGTTAAATGTAATCTTCAACCCAATTTTTTTTTGGTTGAAACTGAGCCAAAATTAATGGCAATATGCCAATAATTTTAAATGCAGCTGACACAAAAAGCAATATATAAACCTAATGTATTAAGAAAGCCACCAAGGGCAACAATGGATGTAACACTTGGGAACCTGGCTATCCAAAGGAGTGCTCAACTATACTCTCTAGCACATTTGGACTACGGACAGGAATTACACATAAACTAGTATAAGGTATCAGAAAAACCAGTGCAAGTCTGTAACACAACAGAAGTTCAGTGCACATAAATCACTTTTAAAATGGCTGAAAACAGTTTAAGATAAGCTTGGATGGATGTAGTATCAGATGTAACTGATTTACGTTACATCGGTTTATTGAACTTCTGTCCCAGGTCCCCTTCAAATTCAAGTTAACTCACAGTCCCCCAGCATCCCAAAATGTTTTGCACCTCTCCAGCAAACCCCACCTCACAGGGTGGACAGGCTAACCTTGGCCCAAGCTGCCTCCTCCAGCTTTGGCCCAAGATCCTGCTTCAGCTGAGCAAGGTGGCATACTCTAGTGCCTCCCAGCTTCTGGCTGCAGGCATGTAGCTGCATTTTCTTGAATCAAAAGTAAATGTCTGTATACTTGCTTATCAGTTCAATCTATTCAGCTTAGACTAACCTGCAAAGATTGAATTGATTCAGCCTCAAGGCTTTTTGACTACTTCCACTTTTTCACTAAAAATTATCTCATTAGAATACCCAAATTTGTCCCACTACTTTTTGCTACTGCACATGACTCTGCACCTGGGCTTTGGTGTGAGGCAAAATGCCTCGCTTAGGGGAAACAGCCATTTTCCCATTTCTCCCAGCTCCCAGCATGCTGGAAGAGCCAGGGTAGAACTAAAGGAGAGGAGACACTGTGGCCAGCAGTCAGAGCATCTCCCAAAAGGACTGAGCCTCTGTGTCTGCCAGCACACATTCCTGGCATGTGTGCCATGCCACTTTTATATACGATGGGGTATTTTTTGCTACCAGGATTTCCCTGTAGCAAATTTTGCCCCCACGCTGCAAGTTTGCAGCATGGGGCATCTTTTAATGTGCCGGGCGTGTGGTTTGTTGTGCTGTAAAAGGGTTTGCAGTCCCACAAACTGCATAGTTGGTAGTTGCTTGGTAGGGAAGGGTCAGAAGGGACCTAAGCAGGCCATCAAGTCTGACCCTCTGCCATGGGCAGGAAAGGATGCTGGGTCAAATGACCCGGCTAGGTGATTGTCTAGCCTCCTTTTGAAGATCCCCAGGGTAGGAGTGAGAACCACTGCCCTAGGAAGCTGGTTCCAGCTCCTAGCTGCCCTGACTGTGAAGTAGTGCCTCCTGAACCTACTCTCAGTCAGCTTATGACCATTATACCTTGCAACTCCTGGTAATGCCCAGGGAAACAGGGACTCTCCCATTGCCTGCTGGTCCCCCTTGGCAAGTATGTAGCTGGCCACCAGATCCCCTCTCAGACTTCTTTTGTGGAGGCTGAACAGGTTCAGGTCCCATAGTCTCTCCTCATAGGGCCTACCCTGCTGCCCCCTGATCATGTGAGTGGCCCTCCTCTGGATCCTATGCTATCCACATCTCTCCTGAAGTGTGTCACCCAGAACTGGTTGCAGTACTCCAACTGTGGCCTGACCAATGTCGCATAGAGGGGGAAGATCACCTCCTTGGACCTGCTCATGATGCATCTATGGATGTATGACAAGGTGTGGTTAGCCTTCCTGACTGCATCCCCACATTGGCAGCCCATGTTCATTTTGGACTCAATAGTGACTCCAAGATCCTTTTCTGCCTCTGTGCTGACAAGAAGGGAGTTCCCCAGCCTGCAGGTATGCTGCTGGTTCTTCCTCCCCAGGTGCAACACCTTTGTCTGTATTGAAACCCATCCTATTCTCATCCGCCCACCTCTGTAACCTGTCCAGATCTAGTTGTAGCCTGTCCCTCTCTACTAGCATGCCCACTTCTCCCCACATCTTAGTGTCATCTGTCAACTTGAACAAAGTGCTTTTCAGCCCCTCGTCCAAGTCACTGATGAAGATATTAAACAGTGGGGGCCCGAGGACTGAGCCCTGGGAAACCCCACTGCCCACATCCCTCCAGGTCGAAAATGACCCATCCATCACCATCCTCTGGGTGTGACCCTCCAGCCAATTTGTGACCCATCTGACTGTGTAGGCGTCGACACCACAATCGCCTAATTTTTTAATGAGGATGGGGTGAGAGACAGTGTCGAAGTCCTTCCTAAAATCCAGAAAGACTATGTCCACTGTGACACCTGCATCCAGGGCTTTTGTGACCTGGTCATAGAAGGCAATCAGGTTGGTCTGACAGGACCTGCCTCTAATGAACCCATTTTGATTGCGTCTAAGCATAAGCTCCCCAGCTGGTCCCTTGCAGATAATTTTCTTAAAGAGCTTCCCCAGGACCAAGGTAAGACTAATGGGTCTATAGTTTCATGAGTCCTATAGTTTCCTGGATCCAGATGTGCATGTGCCTGCACATCTAGATCCAGCCTCTGGGTGCATCTACCTGTGCAATTAGCATGTAGCAATAAACTTTGGTGAAGCTTGTGCTGGAGTTTATTGCTCCCAGACACAGTGTTTACACATGTGCCTGGGATCACAGCACATTGAGCCAGGGTGGAGCAGCCCTAGCTGGCAGGGGTCCAAGGGGGGTCAGTCTGCCAGCCTGGGGCTACTCTGCCCTGGTTCAACTTTCTGCAGACGGGCTGGCCAAGATATGAGAGTGCTACAGTGTGGGACTAGCCAGCAGGCAGCCCCCATGGTCCAGCACCCTTGTGCCCCAGCCAGCCCTGCTCACCATCTACATGTATGTTTCAGTGCATGTAACCGCTCTGCTGTAGGACAGTACAGCTGTGTCCACACAAGCATAGACATTTGGTTCCCTCGCAACAACTAGCAGTGGAACACCTTGTGCCGTTACCCCAGGGAACGCCTGTGCCATGTGCCCTCTGGTATGCAGCAGGTTATCCCAAGTGGAGTAGAGGATGCTGGGGCTAACACCGGGCTGGCCCCAACAGCCTTACCTGGGGTTCTGCAGGCCCTCTGGGGCTGCAGTAGCAATGATCCAGCCACTCAGAGCCAGGCTGGCAGCCAAAGTGGCTGGCATTTATGAGCAGTGCACGCTGCTCCTGAGTGTGTCACTCGGCTTTTTTTTAGCACAAGTTTTTTTTTTTATATGCAGGGGTCAACCCCTCCCCACACACTGATTCCTTGCAGTGTGGAGAACAGCTGAACATGCAGTTTGTGGTGCTGCAGACACGTTTGCAGTGCCACATACCTCATGGCCATGTTCGTCTGCTTCTCTGGACATGGCCTACTTGGCCTAATCAGTCAGCTTTGCAGTAAAGTGCACATGTAGATGAACCCTTTGGGTGCATCCAGATAAGCATGCATGTGCCTGTTACAGCATCTCAAAGAAGTTTGAGATGCCACAAGAGGCATGCTGGGAACAAAAACATGTTCCCCACACTGGATATTTGCAGCATGGGCTCTAAATTTGATACCTGGAAATTGCGAGAAAAAGTGAGGCAGGGCGTAGTGCAGGAACATGTCCTGAGGCAACTGGAGGCTGGGTCCTCCAGAGAGATGCCCTGGCATCCAGCCAGAGCACCTCTATGACTGTCCCTTTCACCTGCTACCCCAGCATGCTGCATCAGCATGCTGGGGCAAAGAGGAGCAGGACAAGGCTGAAGCATGACCTGGATCTTGGTGGTTTGTGGGTGGGGGTGTGGGGTTCGTGGATGGGTTTTTGGGGGGAGTTATGGGTGTGGGGTTTGTGCATGAGGCTGTGGGATTTGTGGGTGGATTGTGGGACTGTGGGGGAAGGGTTGGGTCCCTTGCCTACCCCCTGCATAGCACACAACCCTCAGTGGTGACAGCAGCTAGAAGTGGGCTATTGGGGCTCTCATGGCCCACTGCTGGCAGAGCCCCATGGTGGTATGAGGTGCCACATGAGACCTGGGGGCTACACATGGTGCACAGAGCCGGCCCAGCTCACTGGCGCATGCCTTCAGGCATGACCAGGCCAGCTCGTGTGTGCCCTTAGGCTGGGCCAGCTCCTGCTTCTACATGCCCGCCACATGAAGGCAGAAGCCAGGTTGGCCCAATGGCATGCAGACCACATGCAGGCAGGAGCCAGCCTGGCCCTATGGTGAGTGGCTCTTGCCTGCAGTGCCACAAGCTCTGGGTGGTGACAGGAGCTGGCCCGGTCCTGGCCAAAGGTGTGCACCAGCAGGCTGTGCTGGCTCCATGCACCATGTGTAGCTCCTGGGCCTCAGGCAATGCTGCACATCACTGGAAGTCCTTGCATGCAACAGGCCACGAACACCCTGAGGGCCTGCTGCTGGCCACTGCCGCCAATGGGGATTGTAACATGGGGTGGGTGGGGGACTCATACCTCCCACACAGTCCCCTCACACTTCCCTCACTTTCACACAGTCCCTCCCACCCTCACATCCCTGCTTAACAGGGACAAAGCTTCGGTCCCAGCAGGTCCAAGCCACTGCCAGCCTTGCCCCACTTCTATTTCCTCCAGTATGCTGAGGCAGTGTGCTGGAGCATTAGGGGCATGCAGCAAGAATAGAGACACTCTTGTCAGGTGCTAGAGCATCTCTTTGGAGGACCCAGCCTCCAGTTGCTTTGGGGCACATGCCAGGAGTGTGCCCTGTGCCACTTTTCTCCTGCATATTTTTTTTTTTTTGATACTGGGATTTCTTGTATCAAATTCAGAATCTGGACTGAAACATTTTTTTGTTCATGGCATGCCTCCTGCAGCATCTCAAACTGCTTTGAGACACTGCAACAGACATGTGTTTCCTCGTGTGGACATGGCCCTTGTGAGCTAAGAGATGATTAGCTTAGTGGCACATCTTGAAGACTCTTTATCCCTAGCTGGTGCAAATAGCCACTACCCTGTATAGCAAAAGTGTGACACCACCACCAACATCGCACACCTCTTTTGCTTACAGAAACTCTACTTGTTCTGCCAGCAGGGGATAGCCTTACTTGCACTAAATGATGTACTGAGTAACCTCACCATATTAAGTCTTGACAATTATGGAGCTAGTTGGTTTTACTTTTTATAAGAAATAAAAACACATTTTTAAATATATATATTTTTGGATGTTGGGGTGGAAACACTGATTTGTGATAAATTTTACTGAGTGGATGCGAGATTCAAATGCTCAGAAAAAAATGAAAATCTTAATCAGTTTAACTACTATATCTAGATTAAAATCTCATTACTAAAGCACTTTTCTACCATGGTTATCCCTCCTTAATAAGCCTACTTTAACAGTTTGGAATATCATATTGTCATCTGTATCTAATACACAAAAAGCACATAACAACAATAACTGGATAGGAACTTCACAGTAACATTTTAAAAGGAAGGTATATTTATACAGTCCTTCTAAGCCAAGCACATATGTTTATATAGCCCTTCTAAGCTAAGAATGTGTTTCCCCTCTAATGTTTTTACCTTTAAGAGTATTACAAAAACTTGTTACAAATATGGTGATCATTATTCCTTCAAATTTTTCTTGCAGGGATCCTTTACTTCATTTCAGCTCCTTTCTTACTTGGACCTGTTTTAATTGGTACTTGCTAAATTTTATGGCAACTTTCTTCTCTGTGTCAGCCGAGGCTAATAGGAACCGAACAAAACTAACTGTGATGGTAAACATTTTACAATTATTATTGTATTACATCTGACCTAAGAAGTGTCTCTACTTTAGACCCTTATTTATTTTACCTGTAGGGGACCCCAATTTGTTGAATATGAAAATTAAAAGTGGCAGTAGGTAATGGCACATCCTCAATTTTCCCTTCCACCAAGAGGGGAAGCTGCTGAACTTTTGTTCCCAGGAAACCTACTACCTTGGGAGCTTGCACAGTTTGTACCCATAAACAACTACTCTACCCTCAAAATGTTTCCAGACTCCTAGTCAAGTAAATGGGAGTTGTGCACATAAGTAGACCGAAATTTCTGTCTCTCTCAGCTGATATATGTGAATCACTTCTATATTGATCTTTTATGAACCAGTCTACATTTTTCTACCTTAAACTGTATGAGCCACTGGTCAAGCCAAATTTTTACAGATCCTTTTAACCCACTTCTCTTCCAATTTAGCATTCAGTACCCCACCCAAATTCATTTACATCTCCAGTCTGGAATATGCTGTTACATGTTTCCCTGTGACATACAATGTCAACAAGACTGAGCCTCATGGAAATTTCAGAGACATTCTATCAATCATTTTGCTAGGATATGCAAGAAACTCATTTGCCACCATTCCTGAGATCTTGGTTATTAAGCCAGTTGGTTTCTTAACCAATTTAGAATTTCACTGTCAGTTCCTTCCTAACCCTGTATCTGGATTTTAATTTACCAGTATCAAAAGCCATCTTCATGTCCAAGCAGATTATGTTTGTTGCTTCACCCCTGTCAGCTCTTATTGTCACCTCCTCAAACAAGTTAATAACATTTGACAAGCATGGCTTCCCCTTTATAAATGTCATGGTTGTCTTTGACCAGCCTGCACCTGTCCAAGTGTTCACCCGTTTTGTCCCTAATCAATGACCCTAGAATTTCTCCCAATGGTCTTTAGCATTTATGTATAGGGATTTTTCAGTTTCGTACAATCAACAGCTTGTGGCTTGTATTCCAAAAATCAGCATGCACAGTGCTTTAAGATAAAAACTCTCATTGGGGGTGTGTGAATATATGCATACCTCCTCCATTCACATAGTATCTAAATACTTCACGCTATTAAATGTAGTTATTCTCACAGCCTCCACAAAGGTAAAGTGATAGTCTATTCATTTCAGGAAACAAGATAGGAAACAGAAGAGCTAAGCAACTTGCCCAATGTCATGTGGGAAGTGTGTGGTAAAGCCAGATAGCCATGCACACATTAACCACTGGACCATCCTGCTGCTCTCAAGGTAAATCTTTATTTTAGGGGTGGGAAGGGGCGGGAGACAGAAGGAATGAAGTAGTGAAAGGATTAAGATGTTGTCTATAAAACTTGCTGCAAAAGCTGTCTGGATCACAAGAACTAAATAAGGTCTCCTGCCCAGGGATGATTCCTTGAAACCTTGTGTGAACACTGCATTTGTTCTTGATTCATTTTAATATTAGCAAGGGCTCAATTATTCCACTTTTCCTACAGATATCAAAGTTTCCAATGTATGAAATTCATTTTTTAGGATAAGCAATATCTTTATTATAATGCCAAATGGACAAAGGTAAGCATCAACATGGAGGGCAAGTCAAAGTAAGCGGACTGTCAAAGTTAACACTTTCTGAGAGTGTCAGTACTACTTTACAGCTATTGCAGCTCAAGTATAACATAGTGTCACAGGTGAGAGTAAAAGAAAGTTTAGAACATCCACCAAGTTCATTTTAGAAAATACAAAGTGCTGCATATTTTTCCTGTTCTTGCTACAACATGTGTACTTAAACATTCCAGGCAAATCCACTTTACTGCTAAAATTCTTAATTCTAAAAGGACTAGACTTTGAGAGAAATATTCTCAGTCTGCCCAATCCTGGTCTTCAGATAGCCCCCTGCCCCCACTCAGACTTGCCGAACTCATCATCAGAAGCAAACTCCCCACTGGTCTACAGGGATCTAATGGGATCCAGCCTTACCTTAATAAATATAAGACCTGTAAACTCATTCTTACTGCCACAACAAACTCTCCCCACAACAAAAACATCAGAATTCATAGATCATATATACGTCTATCCCAGAATCAGATGCAACTCATTCAGTATACCAGATGCCTTCATGGTAAGTATGTAGGTGAAACCAAACAAAAACTATGCATAGAATAAACGATCACCAAAAAAAAAAAGAAAAAAAAGGGGGGGGGGGGGCTGGGCTAGAGACACTACATTATAAGTAAGCAAACATTTTTTATTGAATAATTACTCCGTCTGACCTTACAGTTCTCATGCTTTCCAGACTCTTCTTCAAAAAGGAGCCTGGGAATAAAAAGGTATTTGCCTATTGGACACTGAGCACATCTACACAAGGCACTAACTACCCTGTGTAGTGAAGACACTTTACCCTGAGAAGATGATTACCTACAAAATGCTTTACCCTGCACTTACTGCACAGTAGATCAAATTATTGTACAGTAAGCATCACTGTCTACACATGCAGACCCTTACTGCACAGGAATTTGCTCTACTCTGCAGTAAGGCATGTGTAGATGACCGGCTGGGAGCAAATTTGCTCCCAGTCAGCTGGGCAGGAGGGGTTGGGAGATTGTTCCAGCTCGGGCTCTGCCACTGAAGCCCTCCCTGGCAGCAAGCAGCTCCCAGGGGTAGGGAGCAATCTCCCAGCCCCTGCTTGAGTCATAGAGTTGGGGCCGGGAGCTCCCTGCTGCCAAGGCAGGGGGCATTGTCCCAGCCCAGGCTCTACCACCAAAGCCCGCCTCAGCAGCAGGCAGCTCCCAGGGGCAGGGAGTGATCTCCCAGCCCCTGCTCTGATTGTGGAGCTGGAACTGGGAAGTCCCTTCATAGGGAAAGTTTCCTGCCCAACCTGGCTGCATGGGGAAGTCTCCATATGCTACCTGGAGCTGGTTGGTAACTAACTGCTTGATATGGAGGGGCAGGTCCTTGTCCAGCCAGGGCTCACTGCTAGCTGCACCATAGGTCGATTGGGGCAGGGGGCTGGTACCTTCCCCTCCCATGCAGTTCTTTCCAAGCTTCCTGCCCCCAATCAAGGAGCTGGGGCCAAGAGCTCCATGCTGCTGGGGAACACCTTCATCCCTCCTCCTGAAGCAGAGCCACTGGATGGAAGAGAGCAGTAGTCTCAGGAAGCAGAAATACCATTGCTGGGAAACTCCTCCTCAGTCTTACTTTTTCTAGGACAAAGCATGCTCAGTAGAGATGGAATCTTTGGCAAATTTTCCTGGACACTCACACCACTGCATATCCACACATTGAATTTTTTGGAGACTTATATGTTAGCCAAATATATATGAATATGCAGTAAAGGCCATATCATTAACACCAGGATAATCCCACTGCCACATTTCAAAAGGATCCTTTTGGAAAAGCCAGAACTTCATAGAGATGTAGCTATAAGAATATTTAACATGGGCAAAAAATATTTCCCTGATCTTGTGCTCAGAAAGAATGAAGTGCACTGTTTTAGCTGAAACTTTCCAAAATGTATTCCACTCAAGACAACCATGGCATGGAAAGTATTCAAGTCAAGACAGATGTGGCATGGAAAATTTCTTAAAATCCAGCAAAGTTGTAAGTAATAAGAGTCTTTCTTTTCTTGGAAAGTTGCTGCCAACCTTAACTATCAACAGTGGTGCTCTGCCACCTATGAATGTATGTGTTTGTGCATATATAATCATACATACACTCATTAATACATATATACATGTACATATACTTCTAAATAGACATAAATCTTCACAGTTAATAATAGCACTGACTACTTAAAAGGTATATTTAATGGAAGTTGGGCTCCTAAGTCCTTCAGGTTCCTTTGTGAGAGATTATTTGTAGGAAATTAGTTTTTATAGCTATACCCACCTTTGCAAGAACAGATTCCTCAGTATTAATCATAGCTGTCCTCCAGTTACCCCTACAGCCATAACAAGGATAGCTGGTGATGGCTTCAGCTATCTAGCTCTTCTTTTCTAATAATGTTTGATAGGAATGGTATGCATACTTAAAGGGAAAAAAAATATTAGATTCTCTGGCTTTCTACTCCACTCTCCAAAGCAGATGAAAAGGTTTTTACAAAGATTTTACACACCAGGATATACCTAAATTCTAAATTAATCTAGGAAAGCTTTAACCCATTTTCTTATTTCAGTTTGTCTTCCTTTAAAAAGCATCTACAAAAATATTCAATGGAAATAATACAAGAAAAAATTAACAAGATGCCTCATAGCACCAATTAAATTTGCCTCACAAAACTATCCAGCTCTTTAGAGATATAGCTTGATTTGTGCTGATGCAGAACACAAGTTGGTTCAGTATCATTATCCTGACAGATGGTAACCCTTGACTCCCCGTAATTTATAATACACTAGTGTAAACTCATTTTAACAGATCCATTTAAGCAACAAGAAATGGACAAAACTAAGGGCTTGATCCTGAAGGCTGCTGAGGGAAGTGTAGAGGTGTTACAGTGACCTGCATTTGTTCAGCACTTATACAAAGGAACCCACCTGCTGAGAGTGGGTAAGTACTCTAAGAAGGGGAGGGAGAAGATGGTTTCAACATAAATTGTGCCCGCTACAGACAATTTTTAGGCTATCTAGTCATTACCACCACTAGACAGGACATTCATTTGCTTAGAGAATTATAGTTAGGTAAAAAAATCTGAACCCCAAAGCAATCATGAGTTTCAACCACTGACATAAGATGGTCCAAATGGAAGAAAGCAGCACAATCAAGTATATACCTCAGCAGCATATTGTGCATTAATTCCAGCCGCTGTAGCAAATTTGGGGGCATAATGCACCTTAAATGACTTGGGGCACAGCAAACTAAAACTCTGAGGAGTTTTAGTTTGCTGCCCTACCAGCCATGGAGCTAAGCACTGGGCTCCGTGCAGTTCAGGGGCTCTGCAGGAAGCCCTGCAGGCAACCTGGCAGCAGCCTGGGAAGGCAGGCTCCAAGAGAGGAAAAAAGAAAAGCAGCAAGCCTGATCTTTCCCCTCCCCCTACCAGAGCCTGCTTACCCAGTGCTTCCCTCCATGATTGTGATGCCCCCCGGGACCATCCGAGCTGGGTGCCTATGAGCAGATGCCGCCAGGAGAAAGAGCCACCACTGCTACAGAAGGAAGCACCCCCGCAGCATAGGGACTATTTCACCCACTGGCAGCTCACCCTGTCCTCCCTGCCACCAGAGAGGCAGGTAAGTTGGGTGTGTGCTCAACATGGGGGATTAATTGCCCCTAAATTGAAGCAGTGTTTTTAAAAACACACCACTTCAATTTAGGGCCCCCCTTTCATCTACAAATGTCCTCGGTGTCTGCATGTGCACCCCTATTAAGCTGAAGTAAACAAATTTACTCTGCAACAGGATAGTACTTGCAAATACAAGTACTACCCTGCCCTGCTGCAGAGTGAAATACTCCACAGTAGCACATGTGTAGATGTTGCCCTGGCTGCTTGGGGCACAAGGGTGCTTCAGTGCAGGGGCTTCCTGCAGACTAGCACCACACTGAAGCACCCTTGTGTCCCAGCCAATCCCTCCACAGCATGTTGAGCTCCGGGGGAGCAGCCCGGGGCTGGCAGGCTGACCACTGGGGACCCCTGCCAGCCTGGGATGCTCCAGCCCAGATAAACATGCTGTGCTCCCATGCACATTTTCAAACTGAAATAAACTCCAGAGTTTATCGCTTCACATTAATTGCATGTGTAGACATGCCCACTTATATATAAGACAAACTATACATTATATGAATCCAAAGCCAAAAAGCTCATGATTTACCATATAGTTCATTGGGCTGGACCCAGCAGAGTCAACAGTGTTTGAAATTATGGTAACCCCATAGCTCCGCAAAGTTCAGTATGTGTGTATACTTAAGATACCCCCACAAAGGATCCATTTGTTAATTAGCCCCCCATTCAACATGCAATATATGCCAACTCTAGTAGTTATATGTGGCTTCTAATATTAAATCAGTAGTGATTATTAATTACAAAAGCATTGTGACCAATGTATGCCTGATGGAGACAAAACTAAAGCAACTGTCAGTGACCCCATGACTAAAAATAGATGTCGCATTTGTCCCTAGACCAATTGTGCCTGTGTTTGTACCTGAACAGAAATATCCTTGGACTGGCATGTACACACCCTAATCAGGGTTTAGTGAGTGACTAACTGCACTGCTGTTTGTTTCTGCCACTGATTAAATGATGCAATCCCAAGATATTGTTCAGTCATACTTTTCAATGTCCCAGAATAAACTGCTAGTTCTTCTTATCCCATGATCCTTTTTAGGTTTTATCATGGGACAATGGGTCATGGGACAAAGGCTTCCACCCAGATGGAGCTCATGGTGGCGTTGGTGGCCCCCTACCCCCCCTGTCTGTGGGGGCGGCCTGGTGGGGACCCAGAGGTCAGTGGTGGGAGAGGGGTCTGGTGGCTCCCTTGCCTGCCCCTCCTGTGTCTGACTTCAGTCCCTGGAGGAGCAAGTGAGGGAGCTCCAGGCTGAGGTGAGCAGGCTACGAGGGATCAGGGCTGCAGAGGATGAGATTGACACTTATTTCTATTCGCTGCAGGATCAGTTGTCCTGTATACAGACCCCCCAGGAGAGACACACAACAGAGTGGCAGCAGAAGGTGCCCACCAGACCCAGGGCTGCTCAGGCTAGTGTGGTGGAGGATCCCCAGGTACAACTTGGGAACAGATATGAGGCCCTAGCAGCATTGGAGGAGAAGGATAAAGAGGATGTCTTTGGGGGGGACAGTGCCACTGCACACACAACACAGACAGCACAGAGAGGGAGCACCAGGAGGAAGAAACACCGAGTCCTCATCACCAGAGATTCCATCCTGAGGGGAACGGAGAGTCCCATCTGCTGACCCAACCCCATGGCACAGGAGGTTTGCTACTTGCCTGGGGCTTGGATTCCACAAGCACAAAGAGGATACTGGCCTTCATTTGACCCTCAGACCAGTGCCCCATGGTCCTAATCCATGTGGGAACAAATGATGCAGCTAGGGGCAACCCAGACCATATCATGAAGGACTACAAGGCCTTGGGGGCCAAGCTCAAGGAGATGGGGGCACAGGTGGTATTCTCCTCTATTCTCCCGGTAAGCAGACATGGACGGCGTCATGAGGCCTGCATCAATGAGGTCAACTGGAGGCTTCGGAGTTGGTGCCAACAGGCAGACCTTGGGTTCCTGGACAACGACCCGCATTTTCGCGCAGGGTCCATGCTTGGGTGGGATGGGCTTCACCTCTCCCCTAAAGGCAAGCATGTCTTCTCTTCCAGATTGGCTGATCTTATATGCCATGCTTTAAACTAGCTTCACCGGGGGATGGGGTCACAGGAGGACACGAGGACACCTCCCAGACAAGACAGGTGA
Source organism: Alligator mississippiensis (assembly GCF_030867095.1). Lineage (NCBI taxonomy): Eukaryota > Metazoa > Chordata > Crocodylia > Alligatoridae > Alligator > Alligator mississippiensis. Next base: position 245,757,861 of record NC_081825.1, read on the forward strand.
CAAACACAAGAAGTACCCAGGTAAGTGACAAGGGTCTGGATAGTCCTAGGAATCAGAGGCGGGTGCATAAAGGCCTTAAATGCCTTTACACTAATGCTCAAAGTATGGGGAATAAGCAGGAGGAACTCACCCTCCGGATAGCTAGTACAAACCCAGACATAGTAGGGCTCGCTGAAACCTGGTGGGATTCAACCCATGATTGGGTGGTAAACATTAGGGGCTACAAACTATACAGGCGGGACAGAATGGGGAGGAAAGGCGGGAGTGTGGTGCTCTCCGTCAAAGAGCAATACACATCCTCAACTAACAGGATGGGGTCAGAGGAGGGGCAGGCTGAAGTGCTCTAGGTCAGAATACAAGGGAGTCATGGGGAAAGGGACTTAACGGTGGGTGTCTACTACAGACCACCCAACCAGGGAGAAGAACTGGACCAGGACTTCTTGGGTTAGCTCGTGGAGGCAGTTAAGTCAAGGGATGTGGTCATCGCAGGTGATCTAAAATACCCAGACATTTGCTGGGAGGAGCAGTCAGCCAGGTCTGACCACTCACATAGGCTCCTTGCTGGGATACAAGACCTCCATCTAATCCAGGAGGTGGACAGTCCCACCAGGGGGAATGCCCTGCTGGACCTGGTCCTGGCCACAGGTGATGACCTGGTGAGGGGACTCCAGGTTCTCAACCACCTGGGCAATAGCAATCATCACCTACTGGAATTCACCATCCAGTACAGGGCATCAAGGGCCTGCAGCAAGGCAGTAGCCCTTGACTTCAGGAGGGCCGACTTCAATGAGTTGAGGAGATTGGTAGGAGAGGCATTGCGATCCCAGAGAGTAGGGGAACTAGGTGTCCAAGATGAGTGGTTGTTCCTTAAGGAGACGATCCTCTGAGCCCAAGGAGTGACAGTCCCAACGCGAGTCAAAGGGGGCAAGACTGCTCAAAAGCCCCCTTGGCTCACCAAAGGCACTCAGGAACATCTGAAAGCCAAAAAGGAGGCATATATCCAGTGGAAGGGGGCGCTATCACCAAAAAGGATTATACCTCCATAGCACGAGTCTGTAGGGAGGCTGTTAGGAAGGCTAAGGTGGAGAGGAACTAGGGCTAGCAACAAAGATCAAGAACAACAAGAAGTCCTTTTTTAAATACATAGGTAGTAAAAAGAAGGCACCAGGCAATGTGGGGCCCCTGTAGGATATGCTTGGCAATTTGGTGGTTGCACCAGATGAAAAAGCAGACCTTTTTAACAAATTCTTTGCCTCCATTTTTCTGAGCAAGGACCGGGACTTCTCCCCTACCAGGATTCAGGACAGATTCAGGAGTGACTCCACCAGGCCTAGGGTCAGGGAGGACTGAATTTGGGAACTTCTGGAGGGGCTGGACATGTTCAAATCAGCAGGTCCACATGCTTTCCACCCTAGGGTGCTGAGGGAATTGGCACGGGTCATTGCGGAGGACCTGGCACAGCTTTATGAGCACTCATGGTGCTCTGGCCAGGAGCCAGAAGACTGAAAGAAGGCCAATGTGGTCCCCATTTTCAAAAAAGGGAGGAGAGAGAACCCAGGTAACTATAGGCCCATTAGTCTTACTTTGGTCCTGGGGAAGCTGTCTGAGAAAATTATCCAGGGGCACATCTGTAAGGGACCAGCCGGTGGGAGGATGCTCAAGAGCAACCAGCACGGGTTCACTAAGGGCAGGTCCTGTCAGACCAACCTGATAGCCTTCTACGATCAGGTCACAAAAATCACTGGACGCAGGTATCACAGTGGATGTAGTTTTTCTGGACTTCAGGAAGGGCTTTGACACTGTCTCCCACCCCATTTTCATTAAAAAGCTAGGTGACTGTGGCATTGATGCCTACACAGTTAGATGGGTTGCAAATTGGCTAGGGGGCTGCACCAAGAAAGTGGTGGTGGATGGGTCATATTTGATCTGGTAGGATGTGGGCAGTGGAGTCCCCCAGGACTCAGTTCTTGGGCCCATACTGTTTAAGTTCTTTATTAGCAACTTGGACAAGGGGGTGAAAGGCACCTTGCTCAAATTCACTGATGACACCAAGATCTGGGGTGAGGTGGGCATGCTAGAAGGGAGGGACAGGATACAACTGGACCTGGACAGGTTACAGGGGTGGGCGACTGAGAATAGGATGGGATTCAATACTGACAAGTGCAGGGTACTGCACTTGGGCAGAAAGAACCAGCAGCATACCTATAGGCTAGGGAACTCCCTTCTCCAAAGCACAGTGGCAGAAATGGATCTTGGAGTCATTATCAGTTCTAAAATCAACATGGGCTGCCAATGTGAGGACGTGGTCAGTAAGCTAACCGCACCTTGTCACGTATCCACAGATGCATCATGAGAAGATCCAAGGAGGTGATCCTGCCCCTCTATGTGACACTGGTCAGGCCACAGTTGGAGTACTGTGTCCAGTTCTGGATGCCACACTTCAGGACAGATGAGGCCAGCATTGAGAGGGTCCAGAGGAAGGCCACTTGCATGATCAGGGGCAGCAGGGCAGGCCCTAGGATGAGAGGCTATGGGACCTGAACCTGTTCAGCCTTCACAAGAGAAAAGTGAGAGGGGATCTAGTGGCCGTCTATAAACTTACCGGGGGGGAACCAAGGGGAATGGGTGAGACCCTGTTCCCTCGAGCGCCTCCCAGAGTAACAAGGACTAACGGCCACAAGTTGATTGATAGTAGGTTCAGGCTAGACATCAGGAGGCACTACTTCACAGTCAGGGCAGCCAGGATCTGGAACCAGCTTCCAAGGGAAGTGGTGCTGGCTCCTACCTTAGGGGTCTTTAAAAGGAGGCTTGATATCTACCTAGCTGGGGTCATATGAGCTTAAACTTACTGGGGTCATATGAGCCCAGTATTCATTCCTGCCCCAGGCAGGGGGTCAAACTTGATAATCTGCTCAGGGCCCCTCCAACCCTACATCTATGAATCTATGGATTTTCAAAGTGAATGATTGCACTTTGTTCTGGGATAAAATGGCTTCTCCCCGGACAGATGTGATGTCTGTTGTAGCCTATCTACCATTAAACTATGTATGCAGATATGTTTTGTGAGTTGGAGAATCAGGAATACTGATAAGCTTGTGATCCAGAGGCTTTTAAACTTGACAACTACTTGGTGAAGCAACTTAGTATAACATTAACTAAAAATATATAGTTGAAGTTACCTCTAACAAGTATTATCTACTGAGCAGCTACTTTCTCAAGCAGTCTTTTGGTAGCTCCTGTGTATCCATAGGATACATGCATCAGGATCTGTTAGTGTAAACCTAGTTCTTGCTTGCACATTCAAAAAGGTCAGGAAGAAAAGAGAACTTGCATTGTTCACGTGTGGAGTGCTTTGGTTTGCCAATATGTGTTTGAAGTGATTTTCAATCTACAACCACCTTAGAGCTCACTGAAGATATAAAATTAGAGAAGCTATGTTAATGATTTCACTACTGTGAGGCTAAGGACGTTGTGACAGTGGTGCAGACTTGCACGCAACTGACACAATTATTTTCTGAGCGTACTCAAACATAAGTAAGGGTAACAAGTACTGTTTTTAGAAGAAATGCTTACACTGTGGAATAATTCAAGATTAATTACAATAAATGCAATAGAATCCCAAATATTTACAATTCACTGTTTTACATAAAATGATTTTTAACTAACTTTCTAAACACTGTCGTCTTAAAAGTCAGATTAATTTTGAGATTCTTAGACCTATATTCTATAGATAAAAATGATGAAACTCTGCAAGGTCCTTTAGGAATATTAAAAATAATTAAAAGGAAAACAATTAAAGGGGTTTACAACAGATTGGCTTTTCTGTACCTTACCTGCCAATAGGCACGTCTACATGTTACCATATGGCAACATTGCTACGGCATCGTGCTTTAGTACTTCCTTTTGGAAGCACATAGCAGCATGGGCGGTTACTGTGCCGTGTGTGCAGCACATGGTTAGACTTAACCGCTACATCGCTGTAGCGGCGTGATATACTGGGGAAGCATGCTACGACTGAGACGTAGATGGCAATCACGTGTAGACCCATGTGATTGCTACAACACTGTAGTGAGCCTCTACATTGCCATAGACGACATGTAGATGTGCCCAATATATGTAATATTACACCCTTCAGTTAGATGAAGAGGACATCAACATTAGCTTGTGTTTAATTTATGTTTGATTTTTAAATTCTCTCTGAGTGACTTAATTGGGCAGCGCCATTGTTCTGTGCATTGCATTCCTCTTCATGATGGCAATGGCTCATCACCAGCTGCTGCACAGCTACAATTGCTTTGCCTCTTAGCACTGTTTATTTTCAATTCCCACCCCCCCGCAAAATGGCACATCTTGTTTTATGTTGTGTCAGCGCTGTTAGACTTACATAATGTACTTAAGTATTGTTTAGATTGACACAGTGTTAGTACTAAAATTGAAAATAAAATGTCATTATTGGCAAGAACAGCTGTTTTCATGCACATCATTTTCTGAGCTTCAGTTTATTAATCAGGCTAAGCGGGAGCTCTGCACAAATGGTAGTTTTATTTCTCAAAGTGCTCCATGGACTTCAGATTTCCATCATAACAAAACGGAGTGATATAATGTAACAGGAATGTTTAATGTGATTAAAAACTGTTTATTCTAGGTTTGTAATAGATTTAATTGTAGCATCTAGAGGGCTGCAATTTTGAAAAGTTTCAGCCCTGATTGCCTATTATTCACATGACAATGCTGAAATAAAATGACACTATGATAAATGAAACCATAACAAATAACCCTTGTGACTCAGAAACATTTTGAAAGCAAATCAGTGGATGTTCTACAGAAATCACCTACAGAAAGTATAGAAAGAAAAACCTGTGTTTTTAAATATGCTTTCTTTTTTTTTTTACAAAAACTGCTTAAAATGATAATGTTGTAGAAAGTACAACAACTTTAATAGATATCCAATAAATCAGTTTCACTTGAATTCTACAAAAAATACCTCTTTGCAATCAAATATTTAAAAAGTCACTTTATTTAGTTATGCCAGGCTGCAAGGAGTCCAATTCTGTTCTTGTTCATATCAGTGGCAAAACTCTCCTTAGTGTCACTGTGCACTTTGGGAAACGTAGCCTGTGACCCTGCCCTATGGTCAGGCAGATCACTGATTCTGTATGGAGCAAGAAACTCTTAAGCACATTTATGTGATTTCAACTGCAGGACTGAGGCTTATGTTTGGCTTATGGAAACTCTGGAATACTGCAAATTTGGATGCTGCATTATTAAGTATAATACGGTACTAAGAAACTCTGCTATCAGAATGAACAGAAACATCAAGAAATGGAAATAATTCAAATTACTAACAATAATAAGAGATTGTAAAACATTTATTTACATAATCAATTTTTCCGTCTCAACAAAGTAAATCTCTGAAAATATCTTTCTAATTTACTCTGGGATTTTAGGTTCAAGTTTTTCAGGTCCCCTGAAAATACATTAGGTTTTTTTCTCTTCCAATTTTTTTCTGCGCTATAACAGCAGGAGAAAGTTACCTAAAATACTGTAAACTTATGATGCTGCTTTCACTTAATTAAATATTTGCATCCATGTTAGAACACAAATTTTCTTTTGTTTCAGCCAGGCAGAAACTGTTTTCAACAGGTCTTTATCATTGTAACATGAGTGGAATAATGCTAACATGCAAACATAGGGATAAAGGACATTCATACATGTGCTCCGGGAGTGGGGGCAGCACTTTAATTAGAGTGGCTTTGACAGCCGCTCTAATTAAAGCACTGCTGCATCTTGTGCATTAGCATCCCCAGACTTAAAAATGGTGGTGGGGGTACTTGAACTAAAGCTCATTCATCCAGTTTTAGTTCAAGCACCCCTGCTGCCATTTTTAAGTGCCGAGATGCTGATACATGAGATGCAGGAGGCTGCTGGAGCATGGCAATTGTCACGCTCCAGCAGACTTGATTAATCAAGTCGACTCTGATGCACTAGAATTGCGGTGCATTGGAGCAGCCTCAGCACTCTTGTATAGGAGACCATAATACCTACATTCCTGAGTCCAATTTTGTCATGGCAACTGAGGGCAGGCTTTGGTCCTAAATATTTTTTTAATTTGCCAACACACAGCCAATATTCTAAAAAGACCAGACTTTGAGAGAAATATTCCCAATCTGCCCAATCCTGGCCTTCAGACTGCCCCCTGCCCCCACCCAACCTTGCTGAACTCATCATCAGAAGCAAACTCTCCACTGATCCATGGAGATCTAATGGGATCCAGCCTTACCTTAACAATAAATACAAGACCTGTAAACTCATTCCTACTGCCACAACAAACACTCCCCACAACAAAAACATCAGAATTCATAGATCATATATACGTCTATCCCAGAATTGGGCGTAACTCATCCAGTATACCAGATGCCTTCATGGTAAGTATGTAGGTGAAACCAAACAAAAACTATGCACAGAATAAATGATCACCAAAAAAAAAAAAAAGCGGGGGGGGGGGGGCAGAGGGCTGGGATAGATTATAGACTACATTATAAGTAAGCAAACATTTTTCATTGAATAATCACTCCATCTGACCTCACAGTTCTCATGCTTAATAGAATTTCCCAGGCTTCTCTTCAAAAGAGGAGCCTGGGAATAAAATGGTATTTGCCTATTGGACACTGGGTGCATCTACACAAGACACTACCCTGTATAGCGAAGACACTTTACCCTGCAAAGATGATTACCTACAAGATGCTTTATCCTGCACTTGCAGCACAGTAGAGCAAATTACTGTGCAGTAAGCATCATTGTCTACACACACAGACCCTTTACTGCACAGGAATTTGCTCTACTCTAAAGTAAAGCATGTGTAGATGACTGAATGGGAGCAAATTTGCTCCTGGTCAGCTGGGCAGCAGGGGGTGGAAGACTGTCCCAGCTCAAGCTCTGTCACTGGAGCCCACCCTGGCAGCAAGCAGCTCCCAGGGGCAGGGAGCAATATCCTAGCCCCTGCTCAATCTCAAAGGCCCCGGCTCTGATTGTGGAGCTGGGAGCAGGAGGCCTCTGCATGAGGAGAGTTTCCCAATCAGGGAGCTGGGGCCAGGAGCTCCCTGCTGCTGGGGCAGAAGGACATTGTCTCAGCCTGGGCTCACTGGAGCCCACCCTGGCAGCAGGCAACTCCCAGGGCAGGGAGCAATCTTCCAGCCCTTGCTAGGAGACAGATGTCTCCTGGCCCCGTGCTCCCTGCCAGTCCTTGGAAAAGCACCCAGAGGCAGTCTGGAAATCCCCCTGACTGAGGCAGGGGGCACAGCAGGGCAGGAACATCCTTCTTTGAGATGCTCCCAAATGCCTGCACACGTAGGTGCCTCCCCAGGTTGGGTTTACTCTGCAAAGTAAACCCATCCAGAAGCATTTGTATATGTAGATGCATCCACTGAGAACAAGGGACTTAACATAGACACTGACTTCATGGTCTATTATAATCTACATGAGACTCACTAATTTCTGCACTTCACAGGTAATAATGGCCCTCCTGAATGATCCCTACTCTCCACTCATCAGATTTCTACTAGATCTTTCTTGTCTATTGGCTACATGATAATTTCTCTTACATCCTTTCCTAAGAAATGTATGGAGTTTCACACAAACCTTTGTTTCATCTGCTATTTAGCTCTGCTGTGCCTGCTTGTCTCCCAGACACCTGAGGAAGAGTTCTGTGGTACTTGAAAACTTGTCTAAATCTATCCCAACCATGCAGTTGGTTCAATAAAAGCGATCATTCACAAAAACTCTTGCATATTTCCTGGACCATCAGAACTACAACATCACTTTAACAGTACCTTGATTAATTTGCACATTTCCCTCACACACAGCTGGATGAAAAGTCTGAGCCCATATCTATCATATTTGCTTAGTCTAACCTGGGTGTACCAGAGTGTGTACTCCCCTCTCCAAAAGAAGGGGAGGGTCATCAGGGCTTATGCGCTGGAGATGAAAACTGCAGCTTCCCTATCTCCAGTCTCTGTATACAGGAAGACCAGGACACAATATCTTAACTATATACTTGGTTTATTCAGGTGCAGAATAAAAGGGGAGGGGATAGAATAACCTGGATAGGTGATAAAGATAAATATTTACATATAATATATTAAAGTCCCATGATCACCTCTTGGCAAAACTGGCTAACAGCAGCCTCGGCTTCACCATGATCCTCTGGCTGGGGAATTGGCTCTGTGGTTGGACCCAGAGGGTGGTGGTTGATGGAAGTCAATCGTTGTGGTGTGCCATGACCAGTGGGGTCCCTCAAGGCTCTGTCCTTGGGCCTATACTATTCAACATCTTCTTTAATGATGTGGACACTGGTATCAGAAGCAGACTGGCCAAGTTCACCAATGACACCAAACTTTGGGGTAAAGCATACACACCTGAGGACAGGAGGGTGATCCAGGCTGACCTTGACAGGCTCAGGAAATGGGTGAACAAGAACCTGATGGTGTTTAACACTGAAAAATGCAAGGTTTTCCACCTTTGGAAGAAATGCTTCCCATGTTTCCACCATGCTTTCAGGCTCGGCAGTGCTACACTGGCTAGCACTATGGATGAATGGGACTTAGGAGTCATGACTGACCACAGGATGAACATGAGCTATCAGTGTGATGCTGCAGATAGTAAAGCGAGCAAAATTCTGGCTTGCATCCATAGATGCTTCTCAAGCAAATCCCAAGACATCATTCTCCCATTGTACTCAGCCTTGATGAGGCCGCAGTTGAAGTACTGAGTCCAGTTTTGGGCTCCACAATTCAAAAAGGATGTGGAGAAGCTTGAGAGAGTCCAGAGGAGAGCTACGCGCATGATCAGAGGTCAGGAAAACACACCTTATGATGACAGGCTGAGAGCTATGGGACTCTTCAGCCTGGAGAAGCGCAGGCTCAGGGGTGATCTGATGGCTACCTATAAGTTTATCAAGGGTGTTCACCAGGATCTGGTGGAATGTCTGTTCACCAGAGCGCCCCAAGGGATGACTAGATCCAACAGTCACAAACTCCTCCACGACTGTTTCAGGCCAGACATAAGGAAGAATTTCTTTACTGTCCAACCCTCCAGGGTCTGGCATAGACTGTCACCAGGGTGGTTCAAGCACCTACTTTGAATGGCTTCAAGAGACATTGGGAGTTTATCTTTCTGGGATCCTATGACCCCTGCTGACTTCCTGCCCCTGGGGCAGGGGGCTGAACTTGATGATCTTCTGAGGTCCCTTCCAGCCCTAATGTCTACGAAATCTATGAAATCAAGTCAGCAAATAACAGAACACGTAAGTATAGCAGTCCCCCAAGACGCATGAGAGAAACCTTGCTCACAGATCTCCAGAGGGTAAGTATATCCCAACAATCGATGGGTAAGCACCCCAAAATCTAAAGCACAATAAAAAGTTAATGAACACTCCAAAATATAAGAAGCAGAGAGCAATTAATGAACACTCCAAAATGTATGGTAATCTCAAATACTCCCCTCCCCTAGAGGAGTCTCTCTCTCTCTAGCATAACCCTCCTCTGATAGGGCCATCCACTGTGTCCCTCCATGGTGGGATCCCTTGCCCGAGAACCCATGCTTCTTGGTGAGTAGGGTCCAGCAAGGGTTTCATCCCAGCTAAGCAAGTGGCTCCTACAGTGGGTGCTCTGTCTCAGTCCCTGAGTTAGATGCGTGGCTCATTCATACACACAGATGACTCACCCTTCTCAGCAGGTTGCAGGTCTGGGCCATCTCATGCATGCCCAGGGTTGGGGCTCCAGTACAGGCCCACTGTGTTGCAGAGCTTGCACTACCCATGGGCCCTCATGCCCGGCAGTGGGGAATGGGGCCCAAACTGCCCCCTGCCCCTCCAAGGGCCTTGGCCTGACAATGACTCACCATGCAGCGGCATCTGCACTGGTGCTGGGCTCATGCTGGGGTTGGAGACCTGAGCTGCCTCAAGCGGCCCCCAAGGTCCTGGTCCCTCTCAGACCCTCCTTGCAGTGACGCCTGCACCATCCAGCCTCGTGCCAAGGTTGGAGACCTGAGCCACCTCACTCGGCTCCCAAGGTCCTGATCCCTAGCGGATTCTCTGTGCAGCGACACCTGCACTCTCATGGCAAGGGGTTGGGGATGTGGCCACCTGTTGCTCCCATCCAACGGTGGAGTTTTTGGGCTCTTCAGGGCACCTGGAAGCACCCCCTGGGTAGCTCTTCCTCAGCCCCGGCTTCTTTCTTCTCTGTCCCTTGTTGTCTTCTCCAGCTGCTGTACACACAGGTCTTTATACACCCTTTTGGGGCTCCACCCCAAAATTGAAGATTGGCCAATTGGGGAGGAGGTGGAGTGCAGTATTCAATTAGGTCCGCTCCTCGCCTCACCCTGATTTCAGGGCAGGGCAGCATCTTCCCAAGGCTCCTCCTCTGCTGGTCTCCAATTGGTGGGTTTGCCCCACCAATTGCTTCGGCAATTCTCTAAGCCTGAGGAACCAGGCAAAGATAGGTATGCCCACCACATTAGTAATAAGATGAGGTTTTTTCCCCTAATCAGCATAGGGGGGAAAAAGCTCCTCATCTTACATTTACATACAAGGAAACCTCATTAAAATACAGTGTGTATCATTAAACTGGTGCCAAAAGCAGCACGTGCTCAGCAATGGAAACAAACTATGAAGTTGATTAACTGCAGCTAACCCTGAGCACGACTATAAAACACATGGCCTATATTGGCAAACATATTGATGGAAACCTTTAAAAAATGGCTGTGTGTTCCCTCCCCAGGGGACTGGTACCTGGCCTGGAGGCACTGCAATACCAGGCCAGAGCCAGCTCTGACATCCTTCCCTCGGTGCCAGAAATTCTTGATCTTAATCAAAAAGTTGAGATGCTTATGGGAAACTTTATTATTATTATTATTACAAATGTTATTAAAAACACACTTATCACCCTTCACTTACAAAACTACACATAGTGAGCATCTTCTCATACCATTCTTAGTGTACCTTTCACTTATACTATGACAGAAGTCTGCCCTAAGAAAAATTTCTCACGAGCTCAGAAAAATATTCCCTGATAAATTTTCATATTTTATCTCTGCATTTTTCATCAAATTCTGAGGATTTGGGGATTTGTTTTTCAAATTTTAGGATTATAGGACAGTTTCCAAGATTAGGATTTAGATTTTTCTAAGTTTTTAGCAGCATTGGAATTTAGGGAGAAAATAGTAATTCTGGCAATTATTTTCTTTAATTCTTTTTTTAAAGTTAATTATATTTATTTCTCAAATTCTTTTTCCCTTCAGGAGGTAATTATGGCATGTTGTCTTATTTTGACCTCCTGACATATATCAACAACAAACTGAGGAATAAAAGAACAAGGATAGAATATACTTAAATAGAACATGCAGCACAAAGTTGTGACTCCTAATTACAGAGGCTAGTTCATGGACGAAGGACACATGGCTGTTCTGTAAACTTTAAACCTCTGAAATGTACTCACCCTATACTTGTACCCTGTACTTGTCCAGTGATTAAGAATACTGGGAGTGCATCTACACGAGACACGTTAATATGAACAAACTTAATTTACTGTACAGCATGGGCACGTGTCTACATGTGCATGGTTTACTGCTCAGAAAAAATGGCTAATAACACCTAAATTTGATGCCTGCAAGTGCAGGTATAAAATTTAGGTGTGATTAGTTAAAGTGCAGGAACTTCAGTGCCAGGTCTGCTTAGCTGCTAGGGGGCTACCCTGGGCCCAGCCCCAGGGCTCCTGGGTGCCTCTCCTGCCACAGGGATGATCTGCTCTATGTTAGCCCCTATCTGCATGCTATAAAAGACTCCAGCCATTTTGTGCCTTGGAACACACACACCAGGGCCTTGAAGCACTACAGTCCCTGTGTGCCCCCTGGAGAGGAGGCAGTTCTGTCCCCTAGCCAGAGCTCCTGCTTAGCCACAGATGAGTGTGGCAAAGGGCTGCAGCCTGCTGCTCCCCCTGCCCAGCCCTAAGATCTCCCCAGGGCTGCTTCCCGGCTGTTTCTGGCAGCAGGGCCAGCACCTGCTCCCTGCTGCTGCTCACACCCAGAGACTGGAGCTCCCTCCGCCCCACCTCACCCCACCCCACCCACTCCCAGTGGCCACAGAGGCACATGGCAGGGCTGGGGGGACTTGGCACTAGATTTAGTGCCAAGCCCCAACATGTGTAGACACCTGACAAAAATCACTTACAGTGCATTAGCTTAATATGCAGTAAATTTAGCTGTGCTTAGATGTGTAGACGTGCCTCAAGTATATGAAAGACTAAGATTTCTTACAGAACCTTTATCAACTAAATACCTGCTAATTACATGCCCCCTTCCATGCCAAAAGCCATTTCCAAAGCAAGAAGCAACTAGGAGCTGCTTCTATCATTAGTCTATACTGCTTATGGCCAAAAAATTGTAGTATATAACAGTGGTCCACAATCTAACATGGGGTTTCATTGTGAGGATGGAATTCTCCCAATTAAAATATACTTTTAAAAAGTTGTATGGCTATAAAATCCCTTATTTATTCTTTCCAGAAAAAGCACAATGGCCTAATATAAATAAAAATAATGCACCAAATTTTATACCTTCAGAGCTCCTAACAATATCTGCCATGTTCCCTCTCTCTGCATTCTCATTGACAACTACTGCCAATAAAGTAAAAAGGAAGACAGACTAAACAATCTTTCATGGGCTATTTGCAGCAATTAAAAAAATACAATTAAAAAAATAACTTGCGCTTATACAGTACAACCTCATTATAACAAACCCCCATGGGACCAGGAGAAAAGTTCATTAAAAGAGGGTGGTCTCTATAATAGGATCACTCAATTCACTGCATCATAGTAATGAAAAAATATTGGTTCCTGCTGTTGGGGCTGTTAAAAAGCAGGGGTTTGTTATAAACAGGGTTTGTAATAATGAGGTTGCACTTCACTCTGAAATAGCACAGAAATCAACTAGGTTTTAAATGGGCAAATTAACTGGAAAGAATGTAATGTAAACAAGCCTTTTTAGTTACACTAGAAAGATCATTTTCTATCAACTGAACTATGGTTTTCAAAGACCTTTGCTTTGTGGTGCAACATTGCACTGAGAAAAATACAAATGCCTAAGGTAAATTCTGCCCGTAGGTACTTACTCTCCCCATGCAACTCCCCACCACCACTGAAATAAATGGGAACTGGGAACGTGTATCTGAGCACAGAATTTAGCCCCATGCTTGAATAATATAAAATCAAAATGGTTAACAATGGCACCCAAAAGATTAATGAATTTCTACAGAAATAAATTAGATTTGAAATGACTGTTGGAACATATGCATTATACAAAAGATCATGAAATCCATTTCATCTGACATGTTGTACAATGAGCTACAAGAACATTTGCAACTGATAGAAGTATGTAAGATCTCATGTATTATTCTTACAATAAAGATTACACCATGGAAGCCAGCTGTTATACTTCATATTGTGCTCTAGCAACCTGAAGGTCATGAACCAGAGACATGACTTGAACATCTTGGTCATTGGAGTTTCATGCTCTACAGCTGGAACTTAGGAGCTGAAAAGTTGTTAGATGTTGACGTACTATGCATGTTTCTCTAACTGGGGCAATAGTGATTCATAAAATGTAATGTAGAATGTGGATTAACACAAACATTTGCAACAGAAAGAGGGAAAATATATCCTGTATAGCTGGAGTCCTCTGCTGCAGGAATTTTACAATTGCAGAGATAAAACAGTCCAGATTTCAGCATCTATGTTTTCTTTGATGTTCCAAAGGGAAGCAACATATGGATGCTCCATGTTTAACATATTGAAAAACAAATGCACAAAACCTTTAAAATTCTATGTTAAAAAGCTGAAAGTTGCACTTAGAATCAGGTGCAAACCTGTCTCGAAATACTACTCTATCCAGAGTCATTAAGACAACATGGAAAAATCAGCCTTCAGAATATGTTTCTGAAAGTGCCAGGAACAATATTATTTATGCAATTTCACCATTTTTTTATAGGAAGCAAGAGCATACAAATTTATTCCATAGCTGAAAAGAGGATGTAGATGAAAACTAGATGTGGGCAACATAGGACATATCTCCCCCAAGTATCTAAATGCTCAGTAAGGTACACATTTATTAGCTGGCAGTGAGAACTGTCCCATTTTACATATGGGTTCATGTCAGTTTCAGCCAATCAGATTTCTCTTATACTACAAATAGCCACTTACTTCATTTGTATTATTTTTAGAAGTAAAAGGGGGTTGGGTTGATAGGTTTGATTTCTGAATACAGCTGAGCAGGCATTGTAGCACAAATACTGTGATTGTCAGATCAGAGCTTTGGCAAGTCCAATTCACAAACTGTACTATCCACTCCCATTCCCAGGTGGAAAATGCAATTTCTCCTGGGGAAAGACTTACACATATATCTAGGCTTAGTCTCCATGATAATGTTCTGTGTTGGGCTAGAGATGTGAAAAGATCACATGCCTCAGCTGACATATCTAAGTATGCTGGCATATCCCCTGGAGTAGAAGTAGGTGTGCCAACCTAATTTACAAACAGCTTACTTCTGTTATAACATTCAGAAAAGTATTAGTAAACTTCTATTGGCATATGGGTGCTCAGTTAGTGGCTGAGGCTCTGTAGTATAGACAAGGCCAAAAATTAAAACGTATATACTTACATGTTTTGTAAAGTAGGGATGGATTGCTAAATATAGAACCGTAGCTCATACTGGGCATGCCAAAAATTTTTTAAATATATATTTATATTAGTTCTGTAACTCTGATCAGCACAATATAACTATCTTTTTTGCATAGCCATTCCTATGCCAGAAATTTAAGATCTATACTTACAGGCTACCTTTGTGGACAGTCCTCCATCAGAACTTAAATCTACCCCTAACTGAATCCTTTTAACACATAGCAATTTAGCTGATATGTCCTTCCACATTTACAACAGTAAAGTTAAAAGAATATTTGTACAAGCAGGCATTCACAGGTATTCTTCCTGAGGACAGCTGATGCATTTTTAAATTGTTTTACTAACACTTCTGTTTCAGTAGTATTCAATGGAAAAGCCATGTTTCTTTCATTGCTAAAGCTAAGGACAGACATTCAAAAAGCCTGAGCCTGAATTGATTTAATCTTTGCAGGTTAGTCTAACCTGGCAAGGCTGAACCACTTTGTAACCACACAGACATGTCCTGCAGTGGCTCAGGATAAAAGCCAGGGGGCACTAGAGAAGCCTTCCCTTCACTTCCACAGAGCTGAACTGAGGAAGGGCATGGCCAGATCCTGACAGGACACTCTTATTATTTCACCCCAACCCTCCTGAGCTGTCCAGCAGGGAATGTTTATCATCCCTAACTCAATGGTTCTCAACCCATTAAGAAAACAAAGCTTCTCTCCATTAACTAATAGAGTTCTTCTTAAACAGCTCTTCTAAAGAAGGACAGTAAGCTACCTGTTGATTAGCTCCAAAGAGCCTGTCTGCCATTGTTGTCTCCCACAGTACAGACTGTAGCCAGCATGTGATCTGCTACCTAATGCTGAGGTGTCTACATAAAGCAGAGGGGTAGGGGGAATAATCCCTGCTCAGAAAGAAGAATCCAGGCTGACATTCTGTGCTTGCAGGTCTCTACCAGAGCTGCAGCCAAAGAGCAGAGGGCAGGAGACAGTCCTGCTGTGGAGCAGAGAGCCTCGCCCAGCCCCGAGAGCATGCTGGGATGCTGGGGGAGTCTGGTTTATCTTAAACCAGTAAGCGGTCTGGGGCAGACATTGCATAAACCAGTTTGACTCAAATCAGTTAAGTCTCATACTACATTCACCTAGGTTTACCTCAAACTGGTTTCAGCCATTTTCAAACTGGATTATGTGCACTGAACATCTGTTCTGTTACAGGTTTAAACCAGTTTCTGATCACTTAAACCGATCTATGTGTAATGTCTGTCCCTAGCCAAAATGTTTACATAAGGTAAAACAGACTTAAAAACCCTTAATCCTCTAAGAACAACAGATGAGTCTAATCTGGTAAAATTATAAGGAGTCTAGATGTCGAAGACCCTGATTTTGGTAATATTTTAATGCAAGATAATTATTTCAATTTTAAAATATATTATAATTACAGTTATTATGTGATATTACTGAAACTAGGTGCTCAGACACCACAGTGATGAGGTTTTATAAATAACATCAGAAGCACTAAAAGTAATGTAAAAGGAAAAAAATCAGAATTAAAATATTATTTTTGCATGTTATGATCATGATACTGAATATTTTGTCAGATTTCATATTGCAACTGGAAATAGCATAAATGTATTGGGTTCATGTAACTGAATAGGACAATCAGATGAAGCATGTAACATTTAAAACAAGAGAGCATGAGAGCATGAGAGAATGAGAAAGCATTGAGAAGGACAACTGGTGGCTAGTTTTCACAGAAATGTGGCCATCTTATCTCCAGGGTTAAGTCTACCTCAAATCATAGAAAATCAGTTTGGTGGCATTAGTGAAGTGCCCGTTGAAACTGAAGTCCCCCCATTTTCAGGGTTAAGTGTTAAAAAAACACAATAAAAGTGTTTTTCCATATTTCCCACCAATGTATCTCAGCACTGTTCAAGAGGGATCACATCCAGGACACTTGAGTGTGGTTTCTTTTAAGATGTTGGTATGTCTGCACTAGGCATGCCAGTACATTTCATATAGATTGATTACTGAAAAGACTTTCAAGATAGTAATGACTTTCAGATAGTAAAGACTCAAGTCAGATTTGAATAAGTCAGCTGAAGGTAAAATGTTGCATATCATATACCAGTCCTTGGGTTAGTTAAGCACCAAATACATTTTTACAAAATAAATCTTATACTGTTAACACACACAATTTATGGTAGACAAAAATGAGGGATTTCACATGCTACTCAGATTTGTATACAGCCCGGAGAAAGCATGGTCAATAAATATTATTGTTTGGAAAACATTTATTGCCATCATACTGATAATGTATTTTAAATCCTGGGGTTATCAAGAAAGTGCTTTTTTTCACCATACTGTTTGACAGCTGAAATTAAACAAATCCTATTGAAGTACAAAGCTAATAGAAGGTTTACTATGTGTGTCATTAGCACCATCCATATAAGGAAACAGAAAATATGAGGTGTGGATTTTAAAAATATGATAAAATGAGAGTACTGTTAGATGCATACAAAGGTGCGACTTCAGGCCAGGCATATTCTTATTAGAATCAAAGTGTCTCTATCTTATTTTAGTAAATAATCACTGTTGTGTGATTCAAGTTGACATCTTTCAAATTATTTTATCAAGCCAAAATATATTCTGCAGTTGAAATATGTTTTAACTGTTGTGTCATTTTAATAAAATATATGGCATGAAATGATTGCTTTATAATATGCTGCTAAACATTTTTATGTTCAAGTATAGCAAAGGTAGAATGCAGCAACTTAATTTATATGCTAGTATATTTTTTAGCCCTTACTTTGGGTTCTGTTATTTATATGTTTGATGTGAAAGCTCATACAGCTAAAAGTTTAAATATATATTAAAAAGTTCCCTAAAAATTATATCAATACATGAGTTCACTGTAATCATTCTATTCAGAATCATTCTATGTGGGCTCTCACTTGAAGTTTCTTAAATTGAAACCCAGTCAAAATCAATGAGTTTCACTTGTTTCTGTATTACAACTGCATGCAATCATGAATTCCACATGACTTCTATATAAAGCCACACTGACCTACAGTTTAAAAAGCAGACCTACTATCGCTAGAGAGGTTTGTTAATCTAGGAAGGTCTTTCACTGAACTTAGTCTATATTTCAATAAATGCAGTCTAAGTTTCAAGTTTCTAACTAAACCTGTAAGCTGAAAAAGATACGTGGGTTGAATTTTTGGAAATGTAATACAATATTCACATTTTTTTTTAATGGCAGATAAAAAACAAGGGTGTAGATTTATGTTGCTTGCTTTGGGAAATAATAAGTTAAAGGTAGGTTCAAATTAATATTGAAATTGGATTTGAAATTTGTTAATAATATATACACACTACAGGAACACACAGATAAGCCTGCATGTGTGTCTTGCCACATCTCAAAGAAGTTTGAGACTTGGCAAGAGGCATGCTAGGACAAAAAAAGGGTTCCCTGCACTGCATATTTGCATCATGGGCTCAAAATTTGACACCTGGATATCCAGGTATCAAAAAAATAAATAAAAACAAGGAAAAAAAGCAGGGCAGGGCATGGTCCAAGACCATGTCCTGAGGCAACCAGAGGCTCAGGTCCTCCAAAGAGATGCTCTGGTAGCTGGCCAGAGGATTTTTATGGCTGGCCCTTGCCTCAGTGCTGAAGGACACTGCCTCCATGTGTGGGGCAGTCAGAAGCTTTGCAGACTGCATGGACCCCAGCTCCATCAGAGGTAAGTAAGGGCCTGAGGGTGGGGGGAATGAAGCGGGAGGGGGCTGTGGGGTGCGGGAGACTGTGGGTGCAGGGGGGGCTGCTCGGGAGGTGTGAGTCCCCTGCCTGCCCTCCCTCATGGCCTACACCCCCCCCACTCCTACAGCAGCAGCTCTCGGGGCCCTCCTGGCAAAGTTCCCCCATGGCTCAGGGCAGTGCAGCTCAGCCCCAGCCACCTGGCACCCAGTGCTGCCTGTGCCAAATCATGCAGCCCTAGCTGGACTTAGTGCAGGCCATGCACCTTCAGGCAGCTCCAAGCTACTCAGGCCTCCTGGACTAGGTGGCAGGTTGCACGCTTTGTGGGTAAACTCATGCACTGAGCCAGCTCAGCAGGGTCCACCCACACTTGCCTATCATAGTCCAGAAGGTCTCTGATATGGGTGACAGCACTCAGGACCAACCTCTGTCACAACCAGGGCACCTCTGCCATCGGCACCTCCAGCTGGGGGTTCCAAAGGAGGGGCTCGACGAGCAGGTCAGCACCCTGGGTGAGTGTCTCAGGGGACCTGGAGGTGGGAACAAGCCTCCAGGCCCGAAGGAAGTCCTGGTAGAATTCTAGCAGCCCTCGCAGGTCCTGCAGAGAGAAGCCTCACAGGCTAAGGAGCTGCCAGTCATACTGGAACCTCCAGAAGTGGCAGAGGAAGCCGCACCCCAGGTGGCCCCATGCCGGATGGGCACTGACACCGTATAGCAGTCACTGCACTTAAGGCAGAATGTCAGGACCTGGCTGCACAGGCAGACCAAGCCCTGGCCGCTCTCCTGAAAGGGCCCAGGCAAGGTGTTGATCACTGAAGGGTGGCGGCTAGATGCCAGAGGAGTGGGCCTGGGAGAAGTATGGAAATGAGATATAAATTCGGTCCAACTGGGAGTAGCATGCCTGCTCCTCCCCCAACCTCATGTATATGAAGGCAGGAAGGCTGTCAGGGTGACAGGTATGCTGGATGTCCACCAGGGAGTATTCTGTCATGATCTCCCCAAAAATGTCTACAGTGGCCTGGTTCTTCTCCCTGCCTGACTGGTCTCATGTGTCTGGGGTGACATTAAAGTCCCCACTAAGGACCAGGCACTCGCGTGGGTTGAGGGTGCTGATGTAAGTGGCCACCTGGTGGAAAAAATCCATGAACTCTGGGTCCTTTGCAGGGGTATACACATTCGGAAGGTTCAGGACCAGCCCCTGCACTTGGACCTGAAGGTGCAGGAGGTGGCCTGACACCACCTCAACATCCTGGAGAACCTCTGGCTGCAGGCCTGGGGAGAACAGGGTGGCTACCCCACAAGAGGGTGCTGAGATGTAGACCGTGCCTCTCCACTCCAGCTGCTAGTTAGGCTCATTGGCTAGGGTCATCAGGGTCTCCTACAAGGATACCATGGGGTACCCCCTCCTGAAGGAAGGAGAGCACCCAGCATCTCCGGAGACCCTTCCTGCAGCCATGGATGTTGAGGGTCATGATCTTAAATGACATCATGGCTGGGGGAGGGTGGGGTAGATGGTTCAGCAGGGGCCTTGCATGCCTCAATGCCCAGTGTGGGGCTCACTGGCTTGCTCAGCACCCTCCAATAAGCATAGAGGGCATCTATGAAACTGCAGGTCTGCCTATAGATGCAGGCATTGCAGCACTTGACCCCCTTGCCTTTCCCTGCCAGCACCCTCACAGTGTTGAGGACACTGTCAAAATCTCCCAGCGGTCCAAGGTAAGCTGCACCTTGCTGGTGGACCGCTAGGTGTACTTGCGGTCAAGAAACACAAGTAGCTTCCCCCTGGGGACAGCCAGGACCAAGACACCTGCAGGCTCCATAGATTTCATCAGTTCTTGGGCATCCTCCTCCTGGTCCTGGGGCTCAGCAAGCTCCTTAGGCACTGTTGGAACCTCTCAGTCCACTAAGATCCCAGATTGGGAGAGCTCTGCAGCCCCTTAGGATGGAGATGGGGATATGGGTGCGGGTAGGACCCCCTTACAAGGTGGCAGGGCAGAACTGGAACCCCAGGGTTCTGTGCAGGTTCTCCAACAAGATCAGCCTGTTGGTCAGGGGACCCCACCTCGACCCCCTCTGGTCAGGACCATAGGGTGGGCTGGCAGCAAGGTTTTTTTTCTGGGAGGGGGAAGGAGATCTGCTAGGCACTAGGGTGGCATTGGTGCCTGCCTCAGGGTCCTGGGAAAGAGGACTTCCCCCCTCAGGACTCACCAGGGTGAGCCCCAGAGCCTCTGTGTCCCCCAGATCGTTGGAGGGGGAGGGCTTTGCTGCTGGACCTACTGTTGGGCTGGACAAGGCCTTGGTGCCCATGGTCTTGGGAGGTAGACCTTGGCCAGCAGAGCAAGGGGTCTCCTCCATGGGCTTGCTCAGGACTGTCTAGCAGCCCTGAAGACTCCTCCACTGGGATTAGCCATTTTATCTTTCCTGGGGTGGGGTGTCAAGCACAGCTGGGGAAGCAAGCACCCAGAAACTGAGCTCTTGCTTCTCCCTGTATGGTGGTCTGAGTGGGGGGGGGGGGAGGAGGTCCTCTACTTCAGAGTGCTCCAGCTGCATCTGGGCCTTCCACTTGGATTTGTGCCTGGAGGGGACCTGCACCCACTCAGCCACAGTGTGGTCCTCAGGTAGACAAGCTCTGATAGGAGAAAGTATGAGTTGGTGGGGTGGGGCACTTACAACGGGGTTGTGGCTAGGGGCTGCTCCCTCTCTCCACTCAGCTGCTACCTCCCTGCCCGGGACTCTGCCAAATTTGGTTGGAGGAGTGGGGTCCCCTGTGTGCACGGCGAGCTGGGTCTTGTTGTTGGGGTGCCAAGGGGGCCTGAGGGAGAGGGGCACCAGCATGAGCGACTGGTGCGTCCTGAATCTGGGGGGGTCACCTGCAGAAGCTGCTGACCCTGTCGGGGGAGCACCAGCCCTACTGACAGCATTGGTGTCAGCCTTTGGGGGGGTACCAGCCCCATCGGGGGAGCACGTGCCCCCCCATGCACCCCCTACCAGTTGCCTATGGGCACCAGTGGCAGGGGCACCCATCTCACCAGTGGCACCCCTCTCTCCAGTGATGCCATTCCCACCTGGCCCATGGGGCACTCATGATGCAAGTGCCCTGAGGCATGGCACTAGAAGCACTGCAGGTCCCCCAGCGTATAAGACATCCTCACCAGGACCCCCTGAAAATGAATCACAAGGCACCATCAGCCATATTCCCACTGCTACTTGGATTATGACCTGGTGGTGGAATCAGCATGTGGCAGACAAAGTGCATGTCCAGGCATGTGTACCGAGGCAAAAATCCCCAGCTCAAATTTGTGCAGCTCCTATTTGAGCTGCTGCAAGCACATGTGCCTGCACGTGTAAACGTGTCCTACTTGTGTATTTTAGACCTTGAAATATAATGTTTATATCAATCATCAAAGTTCTATTGACATATATCCATGGAATTATACAGGACAGATATTTGGACCATTATTTTTAGGTGACTTATTTAAAATAATCCTTTGCATTGCAGTTACCATTTCAAGCTTATCCAGTTTCATGTGTGTTCCAACATATAACTTGCTCAAGTTCTCTAATTTTACGTATAAATTTCTATTATTTTATCTTAGGCTGCTTTTTGGTTTGCTTGTTTTACCAATGATCATCCTCTATTTGTTGGAGAACTGGGTTTCCCCAAATCCTGAAAGCTGCACAAGGTAGAAACTGAGCTAAGGAAAACTATTTCAAAGCTTCAGGCAAAACTGGATACTGTCATTGGCAACCTACATTCTACAATTGTCTATTATGTTTATGTTCACGTTCATGCCTGGAGCAGAGAAATATTGTTTGCTAAACTTCTGTTATAGCAAATGGAAGTCATAGCAAAAAGGAAAGCATGACAGCAAGTGATTTATTAGAATGGGCCATATATACCTTCTGAATCAAGACTTTGAATCAAGTGGCTGGTCTACATCTCTACTAATCAATGCCATTCAAGCTTTTTCATATTACTGGAAGATACAATATTTTGGGTTAAAGTAGCATTCAAGCAACAATGCAAATTCTTCCTAGAATAATTGAAGTAGATAAAGGTGGTGCATGACCTGAGAAGTAAACAAAAACCAATCATATTTTTTTCTGCTGCTTTAAAAACAGAGGAAAATACTGCTCTAGAGGTAAACACCTACAATAACTGAGATGCAATTCTGTTCCCAGGCCCAAAAGTTTTTTAGAGACTAAGTCAGAAGTCTCATTTTAATGCAAACATTTCTTTTCACTGTTTGCAAATATGTATTGTGGTAACTAAGCAAAAGCCATATTGCAAGAAGCCATATTACTGTTAAACTGAGTTCATTTCTCCAAACAACTAACTTTTCAGTATCCTGTGTACTGAGTTACCAAGATCACCATGATTCCCTAAGCTAAAAATATCCGGGACCTGATTCTGGTCTTGTCTGCTGATGTCAGCAGAATTATTCCCGCCTTGTACCACTATCAGTAACATCAGTTCCAGGCTCTTCATATCAAAAAGGATTTTTGTAAGCAGTAAAGAAAAAGTTAAACAAGCTCTGACAATGTCATATTATCAGTAGAATCAAAATGAACCAAATACATGGGGGTTTTTAAACCCAAACCCTAAGATGGATAGACTACAATGTCTCTAAAGCAGTTACAACAATAGCTTAACTATGAGTGCAGTCTTTGTTGATGGGATAGTGAATCCAACTTTTCAGCACTAGGTACCCTGTTTTCAGACTTTGCCTGTGAATAAACATTTCCTAATCCCAATTTAGATTGTGATTCTGCAAAGTACTTAAGATCGACCATACTATTTAATTCAATGGGACTACTCCTATACTGAAGTACCCTGCTGAACTGGGGCTTTCCTCAGATCAGTAGCGAATCCTTTTGCCAAATGGAGTTGATGAATCTGGTGTACATGCATACTGCACATTACTTGAGATATAACTTCAGATGAACAGGGCTGTTGTGGTCTGCTGCAGGGAGCTAGCTGCCTTTTGGCAATGCCTGTAGGATCTCATGTCAAATAAAGTTATTCTTTGCATCTCATACTACAAAAATAAACAATATGGGACAACTTTAAAAGAAATACTTTGTGCAACTCTTGACAGCAAAAGTTTGCAATTTAAAATGTTAAAGGCTCCCTAGTTATGTCATTCAGGGTTTCTGTATATTCTGTCTTCCTTCATTTTGGAATCTGTAGTTTATGTGGCTTCATAAACACTAGAACAGGAAGACAAAATTTGAATTGGACACTGTGCCGAATTTTCTGATAAACATCATAATGAACATCTGAATAAGCAATATAGGCATTTGAGAAGAAAATGGATCTTATTCTACAATTAAAATGCTGACTATAACTTACCCCAATGAAAGAAGAAAAATAAATTGTTAAGAAGCAACTACATACGGTAAAGAAAAAAAAATAATTGCATCTAAGTATATTTGCAGTGATTCACGATGGCTATTTACATCAAATGATTTTTTAAGTATTAAATATGATATCCATTTAAATGTAATAACTTGTATGGCAAATTTTCATCTTTATTTCAGAGTCATGCTATTTTAAAATTTGTCATTAGAGCTAATAAGAAATTATATTGGAACTACTCTGTACATTTAAATGAAGCATAAATCAACTATTGAAGCAAGGAATTTTTTCATCATTGTAATGATTATTGGAATAAATTTAATCTTTAGACATTTCATAATGATGCTCACAATAGCAAATGTATATATATTATAATGTATATATATTTAAATATAAATATCTAGATACATCTATAGATCTATATATTTGTATAGACAATTTTAGCTAGGTGTTGTTTGAAAGTATTTCTCATCTAGCAAAGCATATTAGCGCATATGTTCCCAATACAGGAGTATTCTACACATTGAAGTACATATCATAGTTTAGATTATTTTAAAAATCAAATTTAGGTTTCAAGAATATTAATCACCAGACTTACTAAGGACTTAGGAATCAATCCTATATGTTTTGGAAAGAGTTACAAAAAATGAAAGTAGCAGCAATTTTTTTTTAGCATCTGGTATCAGCATTTGTTTAGCATCTGCACAGAGAAGCTTCTCCTTTGTACAGATAAATGTTCACCAGGCTCAGAATTGTGAGCAAATTTCTATTCCTGCACTAAGGTGATCCTGGTAGAGGATGGGAGCGGATGTGACATGACAAGAGGAACAGCCTGGTCAGTGAATGAGTGATTGGTTGTCATGAGTGTAATTCAGTGACTGTGAGTGATGTGTGCATAGTGACCATTTCATTATCAGTCTTATCTAATGCCACCCAGGTATAATAGCCCGGTCAGAGGAATTTAAAACAGTACTTAGAAGACAAAGGAGAACAAAGCTAAAACATACACAGAAAAGTGTATGAGAATTACATGAAGTGTTTCTATGGCATTCTTCTTTCCTTCTTTCCTCTATTCAGCTAATGACACCAGTCTCATTTGCCTGCAAGTCAGTCTTGACAAATGTTCTTCCACTGTCTTACCCTTAGGCATCAACTACTGTCCCTGAACTGATCTACAAGTCTCAATGAAGAAAACCCATTCTATGAGACAAGCAAGCAACTTCATATTCAGTACAAGTGCTCAGTGGGTAAGAAAGGGTCTGGAGGGTCTAATGTTGTGGTCTCAAAGTAGGCAAAGCTCCTGTTTGCTTCAATGGGTATTTTGCTTGAGAAGCAGTCTTCAACTGACATCAGGTTATACAGATCTATAAAAAGACAAGGTAAAGAACTGACCTGCTTGAAATCAGAGGCAAAGCTTCCATTCACTACAAGGGAGAGAAAAATTTGTTCATTATACTCACCCCCTCAATAGCAGCTCAGACTTTGATTAAATTTATAAATTGTTTTTATCCAGAATAATTTTGTGCATATGTAACTACTCTTTCTTGTGCATGAGTGTAGCCACAATAGAACTGAAACATTTTGCTATGTCAGGGGGGAAAAAGCCAAGATTGAAGAAGTAAGTTGTATAAATAAATTCTCCCTCCTTCATAGCTTATTAACCTAAGGATAGGCCTGGCACATAACAATGTGATTTTTAATATCAACTGTGAGAATTTCTTCCTCTGTTCTGAACAAGGAACTTAGCTCCTTTACCTCTCCCCATTTGTAAACAAGGGGAAAAAATGTACTTAGGAACACAGGACCTCTTGGGTCCCAAATCAAGCCCCAGGTTAAAACTAATTCACAATGTTTTTGGCTGTGTTTGCTTACACTTCTCTATCTATCTACTTTGTATTGTAAAACTGAAGGGGATAATTTGGCCAAATAGTCCATTCCTGTGGAAATACTGGATTATTCATACGATTCATTTTCTAATACTGTGTCCAGTCTAGTTTTAAATGTGGCAGGTGGCATAGTTTCCATCTATCCTATCAAAAGAGTTGCAGATTCATATATTAGAAAGCCTTAGAATAAGCTACATTTACCTCTTCATGATTTTATGCTAATTGCCACTATCTTACACAAACTTTCTTATCACCCTAAAAAGGTATAGATAACCCATTTCAACACTGCTGAATGCACAGACAAAATAATCTCAGATGCATAACAGGTGCACACGTGTGCCAAGGCACTGAACAGACAAATATATCCTAGCTGCATTTTTAAATGTCCTTTTTAAAGACATCATGTTTGCTTTTCTCTGTGGGGAGAGTATGTTCTAGAATACAACAGAAAGAACCTGAAGGATAAGGTTGCCAACATGTCAGAGATAATTAGTGCAAAAAGAAAGAGAACCTCCTCCTTTGACACTGGAAGGCAGCTAAGGGAGAAAGGGTGAAAAGAAGCCCCAAAATAGCATCACTCAAATCAAAAGCATATAATTGTTAGCAGTTCAGCCATTGACACCATTCCCTTCTGTTTTACAACTTTCTTTGAAATCACTAGAAAAAGTCACTCTACTTCCGACTAGATTTTGGTCCAGTACAGACTACAGTGTTATACTGGCAAAACCAACACACACAAAAAAAGATGTCTAGAAATGACGAGACCCCCAGTGCCTACAGTGTATCATAGTTACCCACTATAACAGGGTTCATCTCCACAGGTGGCCATAGCGTCCCTGGAGTCCCCTCAGCCCTTATCCACTTAGCTATTTGGGCAGTCATCCCTTCATTTATTCACCATGCCTTGATGTATGTAACCTTCTAGATAAAGGGAAGCTGCCCCAGGGCTTCCCAAGCCTGATCTTGCTCTCATGACCACCAGGTGTCCATGGACATTGCCTTAAGGGCCAATTACATGGCTCTAACCTTTCCTTTATGCCATGCACATGCCTCACAAATGATACTCCTTCCTGGTGTCAAGCCCCTTCTGAGTTACAGGCTCCCAGGCCTGGTCCTTGCTCCTCTTGGGGCTGTGACCACTAGTGACCTCTCTCTGGGCCCTGGCCCTGCTCCTAGGCCAGGTGAGACTCCTGGGCTCCTCTGGCTCTGCTAGTCTCCAGCTGTGACCCTCCTCAGCCTTCTGCCCTTCTCTGGGTCCTGGCCTCACCGCCTCACCACCACCTTGGCCCTCTGGCCCCACTCTCTGCTCTTTACTCGGGCTCCATCCTTACTCCCAGGCCTTGCTCACACTTGACCCTCTCTGGGCACTTCCACCTCCGCCCATGCTGAGCTTCAGGCTCCAGGCTCTCTCTACTCAGCCCTTCCCTGGCTCGGGCTCCCCACTCTGGGCCCCAGTCTCCCTAGTCCTCTGGGTCCTCCTTTTCTCTCTCTCTCTCTAGACCAGCTGGGACCTCCTTACCTCCTCTTAGTCCCTTCCACAAGCCACCAGTGCTTATCCCAGCTCAGACATTAAGAAAAGATCCTGGTTGCAGCCCTGCTGCTCAGCAGCTCCACTCGCTGCAGCTCTCAGGGGTAGACTCCCAGGCCAGCTCAGGCCATGGACTTACATGCCTCAAGCCCGGCCCCCTTCCAGTCAAATGACTCCCTAATAGGCCTCTGCCATACCTGCAGGATGCTTTTCAAGCACCAAAAACCCTGTCACATCCACCCACGAGGATTTATCCTCTGCTCCATTTCTAATGGTTCCAAGGTCATTGTCACTAACCTAAGTATTTGTATATTGTATATTAAAGCTAGGTACAGACATTACACTTACTGTGTGTTAAGCACACTGGAAGTACTTTAAAGCCATAACAGAACAGACATGCATGGCACTTAAAGTGCTTTAAAAATGGTGGATCCCATTTTAAAGTTAACCTTTGATGGATATAGTATTAGACTAAAGCACTTTAAATTAAAGTGCTTTTTTGAATGTCTGTACCATATCCAATGTGCTTCAGTGTAGCTTTTCTGGGTGGCTTTCTAGCATCAGCCAGTACTTGTCTGCTCCAGGTGAGCACCAGCCCAGCCCTGCCCCTGGGTTATCACAGAGAGGAGACAGAAAAGGCCGTCTCCTCCCTGCAAAACCAGGTGTGGGGGCATGGGGGAATGAAGCATCTCTACCATGTGGATCCCTCCCAGGCTTATGGGTTCAGACCTTGGTGGGGGCTCAGTTGGGTCCATTCTCCCCACCTCCCCCCCAACCCATTTCCCAATGGGTCGAAAGCCCAAGCCAGGTAGTCCTGCAATGCAGCTTCTGGGTGCCATTGTCAAAAGGCTTAGGTGGACCCCCCCCCGCCACAAGGGACACCCACAACTTGCTGGCTGGGAACTTGGAGGGGCCAGGCCAGGTCTGTGTAACAGGGGGGCTTCCTTCTCCTCCCGCCCAACCCCTCGACAGCTGCATCCAGGAGCTGCAGCACGGGGCTGCCCAGTCCCACTTTTTGCCACATCAAGAACTGGGACTGAGGGGAGGGAAGGAGTCCCCCTGCTGCACTGATCCATCCCCCCACCCCCAGGCCCCAGCCAGAAAATGTTAGCAGTGGGGTGGGTCATGGAAGAGAGGGCTCTTTTCCCTGGTCCCAGTTCTTAGTGTGGTTAAAAGCTGGGCCAGACAGTCCCACACTGCAGCTCCTGGCTACAGCTGTCAAGAGGCTGAGGTGGTGGTGTGGGAGGGACATCTCTGCTACAGGAACCCAGCCTGGCTCCCCTCCTCAAAAAATCCCAGGCAACAAGCTGTGGGGGTAGGGAGGGCTTACAGCATGGGGGCTCCTTTCCTTTCTGGCCCCAGTTCCTGATGCAGCAGAAAGCCAGACCAGGCAGCCCCATGCTGCAGCTTTTGCCTGCAGCTGCCAAGAGGATGGGGTGGAAGGGAAAGGGGCCCCGCTACCTTGTACCTTGCAGTGGGGGGGGTCTCCTTTTCCCCCTAGCCCCAATCCTCAGTGTAGTGAAAAGCTAAGCCAGGACATCCTACACTGCAGCTCCTGGCCGCTGTTGTCAAGAGGCTGGAGAAAGGGAGGCCCCTACCACACAGACCTGGAGGAGCCCCTCCCCGCATCCCTTGACACCCCAGCCAGCAAGCTGTGGGGGTCCCTCATGGCAGGAGGGGCTCCTTTCCACTCCCCAGCACCAATTCCTGACTCAGCAGAAAGCTGAGCCAGGCAGCCCCACGCTGCAGCTCTTGGCTACAGCTGTCAAGAGACTGGGGGGGAGAAAAGAGATCCCTTACCATATTGACCCAGCCCAGCCCCCGCCCCCGCCCCCCCCAAGTCAGCAAGCTTTGGCAGGCTCCCTTTTCCCATCCTTCCACCCAGGCATCCTGACAATGGCAGCCAGAAGCTGTAGCATAAGGCTTCCCAGCTTCGCTTTTTGCTGCCCTGAGGGAAGGAGGCTCCCCACACCCACTCCCAGCTTGCTCACTGGGGCCTTGGACAGGGGCAGGCTGGGTCCATGCAGCAGGGGGGCTATCTTCCCCCCACAGTCCCAGTTCCTGTCCCAGTGAAAAGGTGGGCTGGGCAGCCCCGTGCTGCAGTTCCTGGCTGCAGCTGTCAAGAGGCTGAAGTGGAGGGAAGGGAGCCACCCCTGCCATACAGATGCGGCTCAGCACCCCACCCTAAGGCCCCAGTCAGAGCCTTAACCAAATATCTGTTTGGTTCATTCCTGCTTTAACTTACAGCACTTTAAATAAAGTGCGAATGAGCACTTCTGCCAGGGTCCTTTTGAATGTTTGTACTTAACCTAAAACTAATATGAGTACCTATTAATAAAAATCTATCATTTACATAGTGTGCCTTAGAGAAAGTTTTGGGCCAAAAGAAGAAGTAAAATAATGAGAGATGGGTTGTAAGATGCTTTTGTTACCAATTACAGTCACAAGGATAGATAAAAATGAAAAGTCTTTCTACTATGCATGAGTTTTTAAATTTTCAGTTCAGTAAACTGCTTATCTCAGATATGATATGCAACACTTTCAGAGTAAAAACTTGAAGCTTGCCCTATGCTCACCAAAAGGCTTGCCAAAGGTTTCTAACGTTCCATTTAAATGAACCTAGGCTGAATTTCCCAGGCAATTATTATAGTGTTACCTCAAGAAACTGAATGAACTGTATCCTTTCAATAATAGTTCCTTACCTCAGAAAGATTTTATCTTCATTTTCATAGTGCAGAAGTTGGCAGTGTTTTTGGGCAGTGCCAAAAACACCCCACCTTTGACTTGTAAGATGTTGGTATGCCAGGGAGAGACAGCAGGGAAGAAGCAAGGGGTTTAACTCTTGTTGTGGCAGTGCAGCCTTGGCTTCTTCCCTGCCGTCTGACCCAAGGTGCACATGGACCTACCACCAGCAATGAGCCACGCCAAGGCTCCACAGACCTTTGTGCAGCTGTTTGCAGCTTCCTGGCTGCCTGCCACAGCCAGCCCAGGCTCTGGGCAGGCCCCTGCTACCTGCCACAGAGCCTAGGCTGCTCATGGCAGACAGCGGGGAAGCTACAAGCAACTGCACGAAGGTCTGTGGAGCCCCAGCATGACTCGTGGCTCGTTGCTGGCGGCAGGTTCACATGCATCTCAGGGTGGATGGTGGGGGAGCTGCAAGGGGCCCAATCCTTGTTGTGGCAACACAGTTTCACTCCATTCCCCCCCCAATCTGCCCTGAGGTGTGCATGTCAAGCAAAATGCCTTCACATGCCATGCTTTGGCATGTGTGCCAGGGATTGTGGACCTCTGTCATAGACCCCTTTTTCTAAAATATGGTATACAAAAGGAGAAATCTGGTTAGCAAAGGCCTTCACTGTGTGCCTGCCTATATGCATGTATCTCAGAAGTTGAAAATAAATAGCTAGCTTATAGCACTCAGGAGGGAGCAGTGAAACTCAACATCTCTAAAATATGATGCATGGCTCTGGCCATGTCTACACTACAGTCAGAGGTGTGACTGCACACATGTGAAGCAGAGTTGGGCTACCTTTAGTCCTTTTATCTTTCTTGTTTCAGATGTTTCAAAACTAAAGCATTTGAAAGGGGTCAGCTAGCTACAAAGACATTTGAGTTGGGTGAACTTCTGTAATCCTCTTCCTCACTTCCAGCACTTTCACTTATATACTTCATATTAATTTCAAGCAGGCACATATTTATTAATGCAAATTGCTTCTAAATTGTTTCACAGATCTTTGCCATTAAACTTGACAACATAGCATGTTAACTTCCTCCCTCTGCTCTCCCATAAAACATATGTCTGGGGTCTACTGTTACCTTGTATAAGAGGAACAATTTCTGTGTGACTTTTCAGGAAACAAAAAGCAATTAACATGATTGTCTTGTACTGTATGTGTCCTCTGTTCAGCAACATTGGAAAGCAACTGTGCAACGCAAAGAATCAAGAAAACTGATGGGAAACCCATTAATGTATTACATTATATGAAACTAGAAAAGAGCAAAAATAATCAAGGGTTAGATCCTTTAGCCCTTACTCAAGAAGTACTGCCAGTGAAATCAACAGGGATTTTATCCAACTGAGGACTTCAGGCCAATGAATGAGACAATTTTCATTGATAACACACACACACCAACCAATTTATAAAGTTATGGGAGCCACTTCTAACTCATTACTATAAGTTGCAAAACATTTAATTTATGCATGTAAAATTGAGTGTTTTATTTCACAATGTGTTAATCCAGAGGGATCAGAAAGTGACTCTAATAATGAAACATTTAAGGATTAAGTACTGTATATTTTATTGATTTATTTGACAGGAGAAAATATATCTTAGTTATAAGGCTGCCAGTGCCAAAGAACCTACAATAATCTCCCACAGCTTCAGTTTAAAATAAATTTGGAGCAAGGAATCTTTAATATTCAGGAAAAGGTGGATATTTTGACATTTGAGCAATACATTTTTCCTCATTACTGGTTTACTTTCACCCCTGTTGCACTGCTGACCATACCTCTAGGCAAACTGAAAGGACAAGAAAGTAGCAATGAAATTATATTTCATCATTTTCATAATTTCATAATTTTATTGCTATTCCAGAGGAATGGATATCATTCTGTCCCTGGTTTCCTCTCTTGCTCCAAGAGAAAACTAACCTGTCCCACACCTGTATCAGATTACTTCTCCATCCATTCTGTTCAGTAGAGTTAAGGCCAAGGTGCTCCTCAAACCTGTGGCCTAAGTCCTAATTCTAAGAATTTGATCTAAAATCCAGTGAAGTCAACAGAAAGATTTCCATTTACTTAAGTAAACTTTGGATTTGGCCCCTAATTAAGCAAGATGTATATAGGTAATGTAACACTATCCTTTGTGGCTAGGGACACAGAAACCCTTTAACTAAAGCATAAGGAAAAAGCAATGTCAATAAGAAAGGCAAAGACATGAAATCAAGCTTCATGACTAGAGCCATAAATGCACACAACACATATAATTATTTTGTGTGATTGTAAAAGAAAATGCATTTAAGTCTGATGTCTACCTTTAATCATGATTTCACAGACAAGACCTTATTCAAGAGACTTTGAAAGCATAAGGTTTAAAATGCTCTAATTTTTTCCTTCATGTCTCCAAACATCATGAAGTCCTCCAACTGTCCCCACAACATGATTTCATTTTTCCCTCTTTATTACAGTTACACTCATCCATTTGCAGAACAGAAACAATATCATGCGAGGAAAGTAGGCAATCAGATAGTGGCAATGATGAGTAGGAAATACACATTGTCAACAGTATTCCTAAAGAAGTGCTTGAAAAGTTACAGCTAACAGATTCACAAAATTCAGACTCTATTAGCAAAGCAATCTGTAAGCTGAAAAAGGCTAAGGCTAAAGTTTTTGCTACAACTAGTTCACCCAACTCTATTAAAGCCATTGAAGAATTCTCTTAGAAGAAACCCATTAAGCACTTCAAGTGTGTTATTTTTGCTCTGAGCATACTGAGTCTTTTTCTGTGTCATTGCACTGGTCCCACTCAAATGAAACAAGCAAATATAGAAATATTGGCAGCTTTCATACTTGTTTTTTTGTCCTAAGCTCAGCGGGTGAATAGCAGTGAATTTCCTTGTTTGTAAGCTTTCCCAAGTAAGCCTACAGGGGCTTGTTCATCAAGGCTGAAATATCTGGCAAATAGCAACAGCTCTAGATCACAGCTTATAATTAGGCTTGGGTGAGCCAGTTCAAAAATAGAGGATCAAGCCAGAACCTGAGTCCATTGATGAATCCACATTTTTTCCAGTTCTTATAGATATCTTTTTATGGATAAGGAAGATCCTCTTATCTAAAGATCTCCTCCCCCCTCCAGCCCCCAACACTCCATATAGGTTCATTCTCATTTCTGCTGATGTCCAACAAAATATAACCCAGAAAGCAACCTCTGCCAGGCAGATTTTTGTTTTCAAAGTGTGTGCCTCTGGGGTTTCCCCAGGGTTACAGGGACATAAATTAATTCAGGGCTTTTTGAAAGGGGGAGGCTTCACATGAGAAGAAATCTGAAAATATCGCCTAGCTTTGCAGAGACTGCCAAGAACTGCTAAGACCTCAATGTTATAAACTTATGTCATATAGGAAGAGTTCAGTTGGATTGGGATAGAATAGATGCAGGATTTAACTCAGAAAGGGGAATAGGAATATATAACTGGACTCACTTGATGTCAGTTTAGGTAATCAAAACTTAAAGCAGATTCAAGGATGTAAAGTGGGAGGGGGGGAAACAGAGCAAGAATAATGGATGGGTTTTAAAGAAGAATTAGGGAGAGAAGGAAAGAATTTACCATCAAAAGTTTTGAGTTTTGGTTCTATTGTTGCTGTAACATAGCACACTGCGGCAAAGTCCTGAAGGGAAGGGGACAAAACTGGAACTAGAAAGAAACAGAATTCTCTTACCTGATCATGCTGTTTCACTTAAGCATAATTAAATCAGCATAAATTAAAATGTTCTCTTTAAAAGTCATCTCTTGAGTTTATTACAAAAAGGGCAAGCATTTCATCTTATACAAGTGTGGAAGCCACCATCATAACTGCTACATCAAGGACTGAAGTTTAGCTATACAATTAAAGGGAGGAGTCTGTTCATCTTTAGCTAAAGATAAAGCCTCACAGACCTTGGGGATCAGGCAATGGAGGGAGGACAAAAAGTGATGATCAGTGGATAACAGAATCCCTTTGGAATTTGGAATCTTTCATAAACTTTTATCTTGCTTTCTTAGATCTGTGAAATCAAAATCCCTGTTGGGGTTTGTTACTGGTGCTTCCATCTGAGGTACAAATACCTCTCTGGCTACATTTTGTTACTCCTGTTTCCCTCCTGAACAGCGCAGTAGGGAAGTGTGAAAATGAAAATTAGTAGACAGAAAAATTAAACATTTCATAATTCAAAATGTGACCTGGTTCAATTTTTGTTTTATTGAAACTGGTTCTAAAAGCTAAGGTTAAACTGGAAAAAAACAGTTGAACATCTTAATATTCATCTAAAACAAAGCTATGAATCTTGTAACATTCCCCAGAATAAATTAACAGATAAAATATTTAAGTTAGTTATAACTTCCTCAAATGGCTGGGTAAAAACTGAAAATCTCACAAATCTGTGTTTATGTGACTGGGGAGGAGTAGAAATTAAATTTGGATTTTTTGTATTTCTCAAACTTATCCAGCTATACAAATATATTATAAAATACTTCATAAAAATCTGTTACAGGTCACTGTCAACCTCTGTGGACATTTACATTCATGCAGAGCAGAAGTATATATGTTAGGGACTGTTTTCACTTCAGGAGGTAAAAAAAAAAAGATAAGTATAGAAAAGCAACACTGCCGCCACAAGCTACAAGGTTCATGGTATCTAGAGTGAAATTCATTTCTATTGAATATCTAAAGCTGTCAGTGCACACAAAGACCTTGGAAGCATTTGTTTAGAACTGATGCTGTACTTTCTATTTATATTCTAATGCCTCATTCACCCCCATAGGATGCTTTGTGAATTCACTCAACTTTAGGCTCTGCTAGGCTTATTTCCTGAGACATAGTTGTAATCATCTCTGGCTTGCTCAGGAAGAAAGATAAAGGAGGTGGTGAAGAAGAATTATATCCAATTTGATGGCATGCCTGTTGCTTTATTTACAGAAATCCTTGTTAGTAAGCTACTATACATGCATTGAGGTGCTGGACGACTCAGGGTACTTGTAATAGAAAAAGGAGCTTTCCACTTCTAGGAAATTGATAGGGCCTAGCTAAGTACTGCCTGAGAGTTGTTACCATTACAGATGGTTCTTAAATGACACATGAATGCAGGTTGGTGATCCCAGTACAGCTCCTGCAAATGTACCCAAGTTATAGATAACATTTCTAAAAGTGCCTGCATGGCATAGACATTGGTCCCATTTTCAAAGACACATAGAAACCTAAAAATCACATGCAGAAAAAGAATTAGAATAATAAAGGGGAACACAGTGTGGCTCAGATCCACTGTAACTGGTTTCATGGACACACTCCTTTCCTGCAGTAAGTGATAGTTAAAGTGGAGCACCATACCCCTGAATAAAAACAGGGTTAAGTTACCAGGATCAGCCAAAACACACTATATGAGGTAAATGCAGGTGTTACATTTAGGCCCCCTCTGCACATTACATGTATACAGTTACCTAGTTAATTGCTCAGTTAATTTAAACCTGCTACATGTGCAAATTAACTATCATGCTTTAAAAATAGCTGGCTTCCTTCCATCTTTAATTTTAACATGTAGCACAGCTATACCCCCACAGTTAGACTGAACTAACTAGGGTTAGGTCAATCTAAATGCCAAACTGTGCATACATTTGGAGAGTTTAGATCAGGCAAAAAATGGCTGTGCTGATTTAACTTAGTTCATGGGAGGCTTTCCACTACATAGGGCTGGGGTAGCTGCAGCGGTGATCCAGGCAGAAAAACCCACCATGCTGCAAATTAGCAGCACAGCAAACGTGTGAATGTATGGCACATGCAGTTTGCAGCACTGCAAACCACAAGTGCATGTTCATCTGAACACTCCCTAAATGTCTATTTGTCCATGTCTGAAGTCCCATTGAATAATTAAGAGGGCAGAAGTTCCTAAGTCATAAATTACTTTTGAAAAGGGGAATGATTCCTGAGTCACTTAGGAACTTCTGAAAATTTTACACTGTAAAACCACCATTCTAACAGCAGCACCAGTTATTAGCATCATGGCTGGAAGACAATAGAAAGATCAAGCAATAAACATATCTGAAAGCCTAATCATTTTCTGATACCCAAAACTGCTCTTTGTTATAGCTGAAATAAACTATAGTAGGTACCTTGTGGAAAAAGTTTACATGATTTCTACTGCTACTTTTTAAGCTAACACACGATTTCAATCTTGCAGACAGATAACAGTAATAAATTGACAAGATTTTTTAAAACAAAGGAAAGATAACTATTTTGCATCCCTGGATATTGCTTTTTTTACTCAGTTTTGATCAATTATAAGCTTTCTTCAATTTATTCTGAAGTCTCTGGAGGAGAAATATTTAACTCCTCTTCCTGAATTTAGAATTGCAATTTATGTCAGCTGTACAATATATAGGTTCTCTAATTTTTATTTGCCTGCAAATTCTTGCATATATTTCTCCTATTCCAAATAATTCTCAAATATAGAAGAAGTTTCATTGAGATAAAACCTCTTATTTTAAGGAAACTATGAAATGAGCATCCAGCTCATTGGGAAGTTTTTTTTACTCTTCTTCTGTTGGAAAATTTCTGCCCATAACAATGTCTGAAATAGCGACAATTTATACATCCCACTCAGTAGTCCAATGTTATAGTTGGAATGGAATTAATAAATACAATCAAAGCTTGGCAGCTGTCTAAGTGTAGCATATGATTGTAGCTGGTGTTCATGGTATGCACAGTAAAATATTTGAAACAGAGTCTACCATATGTAAAATCTAGAGGTAAGTTTCTTGGTATTATGCATTCCCCAGAGTACCTTATGACTCTCTAAATATAGAGCTCTGAATGAAGTTCCTCGAACACTGCTTTCATTTTGAATGGTACAAAGGTAATACTAGTAATCCTTATCACATCATGCAAGAATCTCAAAACATTTTTACCTACAGAATTGACATGGGGAAACTGAGTCACACACAAGCTAAGTAAATTCTCCATGGTCCTCTGCAAGGAAGTAGTCAAAGAACATAACCCATTTTTTTCTTTCTGTGCAGTCCTTTTTCCACTGTGTCACATAGGTTCTAAGGATTTCTTTAAGAAATCCATGATTTTTAAACCCATCATTTTGCTGTGATCTGTGTAAAACACTGTTTGACCACTGGACAGTCACTGCTTTTTTGAAGCCTTTGTCCTAATCCCCATGTAATCCTTTCATCCATGACTCCCCCTTCCAAAGTATCATATTCACAAGCTACTGAAAATAATATTGGAGAAGGATAGACCTGCAAAAGACATCATACTGTGACTCTGCTATAGCCGTGAAATCATGGAACTTTTCACATGAAACAAAAACATATGATAATTTCTATAGTTAGCAGTGTAGTTTAATGCTGATAGTGTCTTATACTATCAAGTGTAAAGGACTTATATGGTGGCACAAAAAATTTTTTTTTTTAAATCAAGGGATAGTTTATGCAGGGGTACCACATTAATTCTAACATCACAATCCCTGTGATTCTATTTCCTTAAATAATCCTAATAACCAGAGCATGCAAAAGAAAGACTACATTAAATGGCTCCACAGTAAGAAAAACATTCCAAGTTTCTTTTCAAAAGGTTTTCAAAACATGATGCTATTTTCCTTAAAACAGTTAGTTAACAGGCAATGTCAGTGACAATTCTGATGAGTTGGGAAATGAAAAAAAGGTATTGTTTGACTGCAGGGAAACAAACTCCATAAAAAGCTTTTGTTTTCGACCTGTATGGGCTATGGCCTCGTGTATTTTAATTTCCACAAAGAAATCATGCCTATATAGTAACGTCTAATTGTGACTGATAAACTATCCTGTAATTTAAAAAGGAGATGCCCTCGCACAATTATGCAGTGCTACAGAATCATTTAGAATATTGCATATTATTAACAGTGCAGGTAAGACATAGGCCATGGATGGACATTAATTTCTACAGGCAAGCAATTCTTTGAAATTCTTATTGCTGGAAAAATAGGCCAGAAGTTGGTCTACATGAGTTCCAGCCTCTTGGAAGAGTTACACAGGCAAGATCTCCAGGCAGAGTACACTAGAGGGCTACTCCCTGAGCCAACCCTGCCCTTAGGGGACCCCTTGATTGACACCTGTCCCTTCCTCTGGCTGGGAAGGTGGCAGGCTCTTGACAGACAGTTGGCAGCTGCTGAAAAGTAGCAGCAGCCACAGATAGCCCCAGGAAGGTTCCAACCTGTGAGCATGTTCTTCCCTCCAGCCTACCAAATCAGCTGATTGGAGAGACCGGGAGGGGCAGGGGGGGGTATAATTTCCAGTGGCAGGCACCTTCCCAGGTCTGCCACTACTAGAGAATAGCTCCCACTTCAGGTCAACCCAAAAGAGGGCGGGGCAGGGGGCGGGGGGAAGGGGCGAGTATTTTCCCGCAGTGGTAATGGTTCTGAAGCCTCAGGACTATTGCAGACCTCTAGGCCAACCTGGAATGGTGTGTGTATGGAGGTGAAGGTTAGGATTACTGGGAATTATTCTCTCTGGCAGAGAGAATAATTATTCCCACCTATGAGTCCAAGAGGATTTCTGTCACTGGAGAATTCCATTCTCTGCATCTCCTCCATCCCCCTTCCATCCCCACCAATTA
The DNA here is from genome assembly GCF_030867095.1 of Alligator mississippiensis. Classification (NCBI taxonomy): domain Eukaryota; kingdom Metazoa; phylum Chordata; order Crocodylia; family Alligatoridae; genus Alligator; species Alligator mississippiensis. The sequence goes on from NC_081825.1 coordinate 245,796,448, forward strand.
GCTGATTAGCATGAGAAGGAGCCATTCTTGAAGAATTCCCTTCATAGTGTATGCGTGGGGTGGAGGAGTTTCTGAGGTAGGGTCCTCACAGGGCTCCCTGACAGCTCACCCCTGGGCAGGCCATCAGAAAGCAATCCTTTCCCTACCTTCCTCTCCCTTGTAGGGAAGGAGTGGAGGACTGTGGGGTATTGGGTGTCCTCCTCAAGAGAGAAGCATACAGGCATTCAAGTTAGAGTCGGCGGAGGGAAATCTTCCTGGTAGTTTTTTACCTAACTTTCTTGTAGAAGAACCAGGGTGCTTCTGCAAGAAATCCCTTGAACAGCTAAATGCTCTGTTTTTGTGAAGAAAGGCATTTCTCCCAGCACAAATATAATACCTATTCATGGCATTCAAAGTTTACTTACTTTTGTTTGAGACCTATTTGGAAGAATTAATGTAACTGCCATTTCAAACTATAAGGAAATGCACTGTGCTCTCCAATCCTGAATTATTTTTTTCCCAAAAGGTAAGCTGGTTTGAAAACAATTAGTTTGAAACTACAAAGTTTTTCTAGTCATGATCACAATTTCATGTATATAGGGCTTGTCTACACATGATGCTACAGAGTCATAGTGTCCACGGGTGTCTACACATAACCAGCAGACACTTTGCCATAGTGGTGCACTCCCTCATTACATGCACTGTGCATATGATGCAGTACAGGCAGTTTCTGCACTGTGCTTTAGTACTTCCAAGAGGAAACAGGAAGTACTAAAGCATGGGTGGACAAAATATGGCTCACGGGCTGGATCCAGCCCACCAGACCATTCTCTCTGGCCCATGGGGCCCCTAAAAAAATTAGTAAATTAATATTTATTTGCTCCTGGCTGCCTTTCAAAGATGACTGGAGACAGAGGCAGTAGGACCCAGGGGGAGCCTCAGCAGAACTGAGCAGCCCAGCCCTACCCACCCCCACCCATTTCACTCTCTTCCTGCCCCCACCCTGCTCCGGCACCATGTGGCTCCAAGCTGCATCACCGGACCTGGGGAGCACGGGGCCCAGACACAGATATGTGTGTGTGTGTGTGTGTAGGCAGGGTCAGAATGTCTGTGTGTTCAGGCAGGGGCAGAGTGTGTGTGTGTGTGTTCATAGAGTGAGCCCCACATGCACACCCCACCATACATATGCACCCACACTACCATACATGCAGACCCCCACACCCACACCCCCCTCATACACCCCAGCCACCCTCCCCCCATGGCTCTCCCCACCACAAACCCCATAGCCACCCACACCTCACATATGCACACACCTACAGCCCCCCCCCACAAACCTATACGTATCCCCCACAATATACAAGAGTAAGACTTCATTTTAAGGTACTGTGCAAGCACCTCTATGTACATTACACAAACACATGTAAATCAGGACAAACATATTTTTTTAATTAAAGAATGCTGTAGGTGTTTGCTTTTTAGAATATAATTTGGTATTTTTCCGATTCAAGGTGGCAAAACCCCTTGCTGAAAGGAGTATTTCTGGGGGCAAGGGGAGGGACTTCAGGAGGCAAAGGTCAGGGATTAGGGGAAAGGACTTCTAGTCACAAGATGGTGACCAGAGGGTGGGGCACCTGTCAAGGGGCAGGGCTACCCATGCAGCCCTCAACAGCTTGCCAAAACTTGGTAAGTGGCCCTCTGCCTGAAATAAATGCCTGCCCCTGTACTAATGCATGGTACAGTAATAACATTGTCATAGGGCCATGTGCAGACACGTCCATATTTGCCAAATTTTGTATTAAAAAAGTTTAACTGACCAATATATTATTTTTCCAAGTAGCTAAAATTTAAAGAATAATTGGTTATTTTGGTACTTTGATAATGAACATTGTCAAAGAATTTAGGTCATTACAGTAACCTGGTAATGATCAGGGATCCTGGTTTTTCTCTGATTAAAAAACCCAAAATCTTCATTTTTCCATTATTAAAATAAATGCCACTATCTATACAAATGTAATTTTAACACAATGTTTAATTGATATATTTACAATTTTGAAGCAGTTTGGAAGCCTACCAGTGCCTCAATCATTATAATTAAATTCTAAATACCTACATATTTTGGCATTTGATTCTGGTTTTTATAATCATGGAAAATCAGAGCTCTCCCTGCCCCCCTGTACTCAACAGGACACAGGTCCAGCTGAGAGTGTCCCCTCTTCTGCTTTGTGGTACTGAGCAGCCCTGATATGCTGGTGACATGCCCCTGTCCATGCCATTGTCCCTCACTCCCAAGCCAAAGCACCCAGCCCAGCTCTGCCAGTGCCCCTCACTCCTGACCCACCATCCCTTGCCCCCCACCCATACCCAGCCAGCCTTCAAGGGGAAACCCATAGTTTCCTACTTCAATGGGAAAATCCATGTTTTCGGCATTCTTCCACAAGAAATGGAAAACCCAGATCCATGGTAATGAATGATACCAAACACATAAGATAGCAAGGGCATGTCAACTGAAATTAAAAAAAAAAAAATCTTCTAAATGTTTCAAAATGCCCAGGAAAACTGAATGTGTAGAAGCACACACACACACACACACATATATATAAATGGCAAACCTGTATTAATACAATATATGAAAAAACCTTGTGAATGCTATGAATAAAATAATGTACCTATACACCTCTAGACTGAAATGCATCAAAAAAGCATTTGGTGACTTCCTAGAAATGTAAACTGTTTCTACATAGGAGTGGGAGTTCATGATTTGCTAACTCAATTCAATTTAGCAAACTTTTTTTCTCAAAGTTCTAAGATACCACATTTACTCGAATGTAAGATGACCCTGATTAATAAGATGGCCCTCCAATAATCATATTCTATATAAGGAAAATTCATAAATTTGTCATAATTTTCCAGGTGTAAGGGGATTGTCACGTTGCCCAGAGTCATGTCACCTCCCGGCTGGAATAGCAGTGTCTCATTGATGTAGATCTCCTGCCACGCCTTCAGTGTTATGGGAGATACTCTTATACACTTCTGGGAGACAACTGAGAATGGCTATGGACTCAAGGTGTCAGTGGTTCTTTGCAGGGCTCCACCACCCCCATACCCTGCCCTCACCACACCTGATGTTCCAGGCATTGTTGATTGCCTCTAAGATTGATATTCCTATTCTTGTTCAAAGGACCCTCAACTAGGGCCCTTGTCTAAGTTACTGCTTGCCCCATTCTTCCCTGCACAGGACCCAAGACAGCTGTCTCTCTTTCTTCTGGTTCCCCCATCACCCTCCTGTGACTGGGACCCTCTCTCTCTTCTTCCTCCCCTCCCTGGGAAGTAACTTCACCTATGTCATCTTCTTCCCCTAGGTTCCCAGAGTGGTTCTCTTCACCCCCAGTATTGGACTCACCAGTCGTTCAAGCCTCTCTGTTGGCTCCAATTCCCCACTGTGTCTTGTCAGGTAAATTGTGAGGCTGGAGCGTTCACCTTGGTTCCTCAGTCTATCTCTTCCCCTCACCTGTTTTGTTTTCTTATCTTATCCTCTTCTCTTCTCTGTTTCCTGTCTTCCTCTGACCTCAGGATGCTCTCTCAGCATCCCTTAAATCTCCCTCTCCCCAGCTGGGTCCATCATGGCAGCTCCCTATTTGCTGCCCATCCGACCCACCTGTCCCTCTTTAGCTGTCTGGCATGGTTTTTCTCTCTGTTTTTTCCTCCTTGCTCTCTTCCTGTGCCACTTTCCTCTTCTCAGGTTTGAACCCTGGCAGCTGGATTTGCCACGGCAGTTTTTTATCTGCTGTGGCCCCAGCTGACTCCCCAGGTTGTTTCAAGCATGGTGTTTGATGTCTCTGGGTTTGCTGAAACTCCTCCTGCTCCTCAGGGTAAGTTTTTCTCTTTCATGCACCCTGTCACACCAGGTATAGCATCTAATTATTGGAAGTTTGCCTTGAGTTTGTCCCCCTCCCACTGCTACAACAGGAAGAATAAATCTAGGAGGGGGGTCAGATAGCCCCTTTGCCCTCTGCCTCCCCCCTTGGCACTGGGAGCTCCCTGCTGTCATGGGCTAGAGAGCCTCTTCCCCACCTAGCTCCATGATCACGAAGCTGGGTGGGATCAGGCTGGGGAGCCTGTTCCCTGCTCAGCTCCATGATCATGGAGCTGGGTAAGGAACAGGCTGACCCCACAGGTCCCCTACCAGCCATGGCTGCCCCAACCTGGCTCAAAGTGCTGCAGTCCTGGACACACAGAAATCATAGAAATTAAGGGCTAGAAGGGACCTTGAAGGATCATCGAGTCCAACTCCCCTGCTCTGGGCAGGAATACTGCTGCGATCAAATGATCCAAGCAAGGTATCTCTCCAGTACCCTCTAGAAGACTTCCAAGGTTGGGGACTGCACCACCTCCTTGGGAAATCTATTCCAGATTCTGGTCATACTTACCATAAAGAAGTTCTTCCTTACATCCAACCTGAAACCACCCTCTAACAGTTTATGGCCATTGCTCCTTGTCCTCCCCTGGGGCACCCTGATGAACAGTTTTTTCTCCCAGCTCCTGATATTCACTCCTTAAGTACTTGTAGATAGTCACCAAGTTGCCCCTCAGTCTTCTCTTTCCCAGGCAGAACAGTCCCATATCCCTTACTCTTTCCTCATAAGGTTTGTCCTCCAGGACATTATCATTCTTGAAGCCCTTCTCTGGACCCTTTCAAGATTCTCCACATCTTTTTCAAAGTGCTGCACCCAGAACTGGACACAGTACTCCAGCTGGGGTCTCACCAATGCCAAGTAGAGAGGATGTATCACCTCCTTGTGACACATCAGCTAATGCATACCAGTATGCTATTAGCTCTGTTGACTACAGCATTGCACTGGTGGCTCATGTTCATCCTGTGATTGACCATAACCCTGAGGTCGCTTTCAGACATTGTGCTATCCAAAACATCTTCTCGTCACCTTTATTCATTTTTCTAGCTACTTCTCCCCAGATGAAGCACTCTACATTTATCCTTATTGAACTGCATCCAGTTCCACTCCACCCACCTTTCCAGCTTGTCCAGGTCTGCTTGGACCCACATCCTATCCCCTAGCATAACCACTTTTCCCCATAACTTAGTATTGTCCATAAATGTGGCCAGCATGCTTTCCATATCCTCATCGAAATTATTGATAAAGGTGTTGAACAGCATGGGGCCAAGAACTGAACCCTGCAGGACACCACTGGCCACCTCCCACCAAGCTGATACAGACCCATCCACTAACACTGTCTGGGTTCAACACCGTATCCAGTTCCCAACCCACCTGACCATGGATTCTGCCAGTCCACAATCCCCCACATTTTTATGAGAATCACAGGAGACCATATCAAGTGCTGCGTTTACCACGTGTAAACACAACACCCAGGGGCAATAAACTCTGGCGTGATATGCACCAGAGTTTATTGCTGTGTGGAAATAGCACATGTAGATGCACCCACAGAGTGCTTTATTTTCCTGGCCACTCTAGCCTCTCAGTAACCAGCATAAACCCCACTCAGTACCCAAACATTAACACAGTCCACAAAGGGTTCACTCACAGCCCCTAAGAAGGTGCTTCCAGCTCTCTGTGGCTTTCTTCCCATATTTATAGTCCTCCTTCCTCAGGGTGAGTTCCTTGTCATGGCACTGCTATCTCCAATTTTGAGGCCCTGGGTCTTCTCCCAGACCTAAAAAAGTCTCTGGTCCGGTCACTATCCAGGCAACCCTCTTCCTCTTTCTGCTTTCTTATCTTACTGACTTCCATTTCTCTCAGCTCCCAGCTCCTCTCTCTCTCTCTTTTCTATCAGTCCCTCTGACTCCTTTCTCTGGGAGCCTTTTTAGCTGCATGGATGCCAGCTAGTTATCTGCCTCAGCTGGTACTGTTCCCTATGCAGCCTGTAATCAGTTTTTTCTGAATGCAGCTGGGCTGTAGTCCCTGCCAACCTGCAGGCTTCTACAGCGAGGAGTATGCAGGCTGCTGCAAGCTTCTGCCAGCCATCCTGCTACACTCCCTACAAAGCATCCATGTGCTAATTAGCTCCCTGCTCAAGTATGGAACTGTGTGTTCTTGTCATGAGTCCTGGGACCCCCCAAAAATGTATAAGTAGATTTTGCAGATCATACACAGGGCAACCTGGTTCAGCTTTGCCTCATGCAAGGTGAGGTCAGACTAATCATATACAACAGACTGAGAGAGGGGATAATAAAGGGATTCTGGGTGAACTGTTTGGTAATGTTTGACAGACACTTAAGGCTAGTGAAGAAACAGGAAACATTGGAAATTAGAAAGGAAAGTGAAACTCAGCTTTGGGAGTGAAAAGAAAGTTGAAATAATGTAGTGGCTCACCATAACTTGAAAAAGAGTAGGTGCTGAGGGGGGCTGCACTCAGTAGGCACTATCATAAATCTTAGTCAGATGGGTTGTACTAACCTATCATTGCAATGTGGTAGACTGTGTTAAAATGGCCCTAAGCTAACTCCAGTCCTACTATCAGAAATCAGTAGCAGAGAATGGTGGGGATACAGTCAAATCCAGGCAGAGGGACACTTTGCACAGGATCATTCAAGATTCCCCCCAGTGGGGAAACAGACCATGACTGCAAAGACAATGACAAAACAATTGGATCAGAAGACAACGATGAGAACAGCAACAGTGAATTCTCCAGTGGGAACAACAGTGACAATGGATGAACTGAGACATTAAACCCCGTAACTGGGGCGTGGATTAAGGGACTGTATATTCAAGGTAGGAAGGCTGGTAGACATAATTTTTATGTATATAAAGGTATACTTTTACAAAAAAAATAAAGTTTCTAACTGTATGTTTGCTCAATATGGGCCATGAATTTTATAGTCATGTTCAGTGTTGCTTGCATTTAATCAACTTCATATTTGGTTTCCATTACTGAGCACATGCTGCTTTTAGCAGCAGTTCAAAGACAGGCAATGTATTTAATGTAGTTTCCTTGAATGCAAGTGAAAGATTGGGGGGAGGGGGAGGTACCTTCTGCTGATTGGGGGAAAAACCTTGTTTTTTATTCAAGTTCTTTTGTATGGCTGATTTGGAGCAACAATTATAAATCCAGTTTAAGGTTAGTTAGCCAGTTTAATGCTCTTGAGGAAAGAGAATATATCTCTGCAATGTCACCATCAAATTTGTACAGAGGGCAGAGTGTTGTTATGTGATCCATAGTTTCATCAGACTGTTCCAGTTACATTTTGCAGAAGTCCTAATAAACCATTTGTGCATTAAGTGACCACAGAGGCCATCCCCAGTTCAGATCCAATTTAGAGCCTTTCATGTTTTTGACAGAAGGTCAAAACCAACCGGCTTTATTTGTGGGTCAGAAATTAGATGTTTATTCTGAATGATGGTTTCATTCCATGCTTTTCTCCAAGCTGCTGGACTGTCATGTCCTACAAAGGCTTATAAATGTGTCCCAAAGGTTTCTGGGAGACCAAACAGTGAGCTAGGTGGTTCTTTAAATCTCTATGGATGGGGAGGTCTGGGTTGTCATCCATGTGGGCAATCTCTTTGTATGTAGCTGTGTTGTAGTGAACATCTGGAGGAGCAATATTGGCCAGCACCAGTAACCACTGAATTGGTGTAGATTTCAAGGTTCTGGTGATAGTATGCACTGCAGAATTTAGCTGGACTTCCACATATTTGGTATGAGTGCTAGCAGCCCAGACAGGTGCACAATACTCAGCCATTGAGAAGACCAGTGTCATAGCAGAGGTGCAGAATCCTCACACAATGGCACCCCAGCTCGATCCAGTGAGTTTTCAATCTATGTTCATTTGACTCTTAATTTTCACAGCTATTTTTTAAAGATAATTACAAAAAGTTAAGGTGCAGTTGAGTGTCACATCTAGGTAGGATGGAGTTGGATCATGTAATTTTTCTCCATGAAAAGTAACATTGAGATGAACATGTGTTTTGTAGTTGTGGTGAAATGCTGAGATGATAGACTTAGTTGGATTTGGTCTCAGCTTCCCTTTGCAAAAATATACTGCCATTATTGACAGGTTTAAAATCAGCATGTCTTCAGCCTCTCTGAAGGTCCTTGCCTGTGTGGTTAGTGCCAGGTCACTGGGATTTGTTAATTTCCTCAAAGAGGTAGCAGGCATATTGCTTATATAAATGTTGAAAAGAGTTGGGGCAAGAACACTTCCCTGTGAGAGGTCATGATTTAGAGTCCTTGGTCTGTTCGCTTTTTCTCAGAGGTAGATGCATCCATCGGTTGTCCAAAAATGTCCGCAAAAGGCGGAGCATGGGAGAAGGTGGGACAGTGTTAACAACAGACCATGATTCCAAACATTATCATATGCTATGGAAAGGTCAAGGAATGCAGCACCAGTCTTAAGGTTGCACTGGAAACCAGCCTTGATGTTCGTGGGAGGGCAAGCACATGGCCACAGCAGCTTCAGTGCAGCATAAAACTACCTTGTTCTCAGGGCATGACTGCTTTGGAAACTGTTTGTAAGCTGTACAAAGCAATGATTTCAATCTGTAGTTCCTGGGATCACTGGCTGGTTTCCCAAGTTTCAGCAGAGAATAACCACTGCTTCACACAAGATTTGAGGGATTTGGCCACTCTCTATCACATTTGAATATAGGCACAGAAGCCACTTTTGAGCCATTGGTCCAAAATGGTGGAATAAGTCTGGCAGGATTCCATCTTTCCCTGCAGACTCCCCTCTTTTTCTTGCAGTCAGACCAGCCCTAAGTTCCTCAGTAGAGAAACTGTGTGAGAGTTCAGAGGTTTCCAGGCAGTTGGCCACTGACTCCTTCAGTTGCTGTCTGATGTCCTGCTTGTAATATTTGTCAAGTGGGCCCTTTGAGTTTGTGACCAGCTTTATGGTGACAGTGTCCAATTTGACCTGCAGGTTTACAGTTTTGGCAGGGTTAGTTGTTCTGAGTTTACTCAAGGTTCCAGGCTCAACAGCTTGAATGCATTCAATCCAAGAATTCCACACACTCCATCATATTTTATTTTTCATATTTTTCATGTTCAAGTAAATATAGTAGTTACACCCATCAACAGTACAGCTGCACTAACTTGCATTATCTCTTATTGAAATAAAATAAGATATAGAATTAAAAATGGACAAAATGGTTCACAGATGTTAGGATATGAAACCACCACCTAAATTGGTAGTTTGAATTTGGCACAGACCTCTAATGAACAAAAGGGTAACTATCTGATAGCCAATGGGTGGGATACGAGAAACAAATTGGTCCTCTCTCCTAGAGATTAGGGTTCACTTTACTGAGTGCTCTTCACACAACACTTATCAAAGCTGTCATCTTTACTGAAAATATGGGTAAAGGGTATGAGAAATGAACAACCACAAGAGTACTCTGCCAAAATAAGGCTTGGAACATATTTGTTGGATAAATATACATGCTCTACCAGTCCCCACCTTTTAGTGTCCTATGGAAAAAATGGATCTTTCAAAGAGTCATCTCATAGAAGTGCTACGTTAATGGATAAAAGATTTTGAGGAGACATAATGGAAATTCAACAGAACTATTTGACATCACACCATCATACTATAACCTTTACAGCCTACCTTGCTCCCTGCCCACCCCCCAAATATCACAGCATATAGTGTCTTCTAAAAAGATCCTGGACCATCCATTTCTAGTTAATCTAAAAGACACTAACTCAAACTTGGAAACATTTCTTCTACATGTAAATGGATTTAAATACAGTACAACAAATATGTCCAACATTGATACTGCACTATTACAAAGCAGTTGTAAACTACTATCCCATATAATTTTATATATTTGAAACTTCTACTTCAGGAGTGAGGAGTAAGCATTATATTATAACCATATTTCAGAGACGGTTATTGAAAAAGGGTGATGTAGGAGGTAAATAATGTAATAGCAGATTTTCAGAACAACTAGTAATGGAGGTTTCAATTTTGGAAAGCCTGACTCAAGACAGATAAATCCTTAGCACTCCAAAAATCTACCCAATTAAGGTGTCTCTCATTCAATCACTTTTCAAAATTGCCAACAGAATGGGCACATCTACATGTGATATTAATATGTCTTAGGCTTACTGTATATAGTAAAATGCTGCATAGTTAGTATTCCCCCAGGAGTATGTCTACACATGCATCCTGCAGGGCTGCTCCTTTCCTGCTCTGCCTCCCTGCAGCAGCCGGGGAGAGCTCCAGGCTCCTCTGGGTGCTAGCCCAGGGGCTGCAGTGGTAGCTGTTTCCTGGCCCGATGCACACTGGGACACACAGGTGCCAGGCAGGACTTCCATTCCTGGCAGGGGGTTTACCAGGAGCTCTCCCAGGTGTGGGGCAGCTGCTGGCAAGCTTCCTGCCAGATGGGCCCTGTAACAGGGGGCCTGCTTGGGGCTGACTTCCTAGTGGCCCGCCCACCTGTTCTTGGGCTAACTGCCCACATTCTCGCCCGCCATGCCTTGTTGGTATAATTAATTAATGGATGTTAGTTAAGCAGGAGGCTGCCCATTTATTGCACCGATGCCAGGGAGTGCTATCTGCTGCTCCATTCCTCACCTACACTGCAGCCCAAGCCACGCAGTTGGCATCACGACATTCTCACTGTCACCGGCCCCCACACTGGGCCCCAGAATCCTCCTGACTGAACCCCAAACTGGAATCCTTTCATTAGGCGGTCTCTTCTGCCATCATACTGGGCACCATAGCTCCCTGAACTGATCCCCCTTCGGGTGTGATCCCCCCACCGGGACCTTCAGCTCACTAGCCCTGGCCCACCTCCAGGCTGTGCAGGCTGGGCCCCGATCCTGCCCTCGTTGCCATGTGCAGCGGTGATTCCGATCCCATTCTGGCCACCATGGGTGAGCCGGGAGTGAACCGGGGTCGTACCGGACCCGTCTTCGGTGCACACAGGCTGTGGCCAGCAGCCTGGGCACGCGGGGCTGGAAAGAACCGCCCCGTGGTTCAGCGCACGTGAGTTAGAATTAGTTACAGAGGCGTAATGGTTGATTGAAAAGATTGTTTACTTACACCCAAAGATGGTATTGGTGTAGGCTGGACAGGTTTCCAGGCACAGCTCCCGCTTGAACCCTCGTTGGAGGACTCTGACAAATCGATTGCTCCCACGGAGTTTGCTAGGCTCCGCGGGTCCCGTTAAGTTGGGTTCGAAAAGTTTCCCCGGAGTTATTCAGGCTCCGTGGGTCCAATACGTTTTCCCCGGAGTTTGCTAGGCTCCGCGGGTCCGAAGTTACAGGAAAGGGATATGTCTAGGATTGCGCTCGGCGACGGGGAGAGGCAAGAAGCGAAAGCTCCGTAGACTCGGTTCTATTGCCTCTATTGCCTGCTTACGGGAGGTGCGCCGGGTCCGCAAGGGTCCGCAGCGCTTGGAGATCTTCACACAGAATCTCTCTCGTCCTCCCTCCTCCGGCGTGGGCGGAAACGACCCAAGCCTTATGTACGGCTAGCAAGCCAATCGCTAGCCGCCACGTGTGCCTATATTAGGAATGGGCCAATAACATGGCGCGGATCCTAATACAAATGGTGGGAACTTCTTTACAACATGTATCACTACGATGCAAGAAAGAGATGCACACTACAAAGAAGCTGTAATCTGGCGGGAAATCCCCCGTTGCACCAGAGTTCTCTCTAGCAGCAGAGAACTCTACCGTGCAAAGAAAGCGACAAATTGGCGGGAAATAATTTAGCGGTGCCGAAGCGCACACACAAACAAAAAATCACAACTTTGGGTTGTGACATCCCCTCTTGCTGAGAGCATAGCTAAATTATGCCATACTCTTTTGAGCAATCTAAAAGTTTGTTGTGATCATCCAATGAGTAAACAAGCCATCAAACAAATACACAAACATAAAATTCGCTGTCCTGGGATCAAGTTACATAACAATCTAGAAATAATAATCAACATAAACACATAATCTAAACAAAATTGCACGATCAGGGCTTCAGTGGGCGTCGTGGCAAAGTCGTACGTCAGGTCCTCACTTCTTTCGGTGGTGTCATCCCTTTTAGGGCTCCTCCTCGCCACGCGCTCTGAATTCCGGATCTGTAAACAGAAAACTCTCAAAACGGATTAATGACCTAATTCAACAAACTTAAACAATTTTAAATGATTTTCATGGCTTAATTAGACGAAATCATCGAAGATTCATCATCTGGTTCTTCTAAATAACGGAAACCTAACTCATAAGCTAATTGCCATTGGCCTACGTCCCCTAAAATCCGAAGCTGCCGCTTGTTAAGTCCGGAACGCTGTAGGAGAAATCCAAACATGTATCGCTCCTCTAGGGTTCTTGGTGGCAGTGGTGGAAGATCTGATCCACGTCGTCTGGTGCCCTGAGGCCTAGTAGGGTGTTGACAGTCCCAATCATAAGACAATCTTGGCTCCATCAGGATACGCAGTCTCGGCAATTGACAAAGAAAATTACTCTTTAATCACGTTTAAATTCCGTGGCCATAAGATCTAGCCATGAAATTATAGCTTCTTCAGATTCCATTTCAGATTCTTTATACCATTGTTGTAGATCTGTCCAAGTACGAATGCGACTGGTGACGACATCTCGCCCATCCGTTGCCGGGCTGACTGTGATTGCAGGGCAAACTGTTTTTTCGGGAGTCGATGTTGTTAAAGGCTGAACTGCTGCCGCTGGGGTCACTGCTGCTGTTGCTGCTTCAGGCAGGAGGGGCGGATGCTCTCCTCCACTTGACTCTCTCCTTCATCGGCAGGAAGGCGTGGTCGGCCGAGACGCTGCTGCGTTGCTAGGCGGGGTTGCCGGCGATGACGCTGCGTCGATGGGCGGAGTCACTGACCAAACTCTCGTGGGTTCGTTAGAAGCTCCACCCTTCTTTTCCGGTTCTTCCACACGGTCTCCCTCTTGCTTGGCGCTATCTTGGACTGGCGTTTAAGGTTCCTTTTTCTCAGCCGCTTCTTTGACCGATCGGATCGCCATCTGCAGCTGGGTTTTCAAACTTAGGTTTTTCTGCATTAGGTTCATTAGAGTACGAATAGTTGCACTACCTTCTCCCCACTTGTCGTACCGCAAGGCCATTCTTTCTTCTGCGGGGCATTCCTCCGTCTCCAGATCTTCATGGAGCTCGGATGGAAGCTCGCGACCCCGTAATCTAGACATTATCATCCCCGGGGGGAACGGGCCGATGGGCTCCAGTTCTTCACTCTCCCGAGCATATCGTAGGCATCGGGCACACTCCCGGGTGAAAGTCGGGTTCATTTCACCCACCGGGTTGGGTTCGGCGAGGGACACAGTATCGAAGGGCCTAAACAGGACCCGCTCATCTCTCATTATACACCCGAACGCCACAGGGAGCAAGCATACTTCCCTTTCTTTCGGGGCTCCATCTTCGGAGATTCCCTCTTCTCCCTTTAGCGACAGACGGCCACTTACAAATCTTTCACCCGTTCCGCCCACCTGGTGGAAAGCAATATGGATCTCTAATTCTTCAAAGCTTTTCACTTGGCGTTGGTTATCGCGCCAAGGGCAATTCCTAACCAATTCTAACTCTAGCGTGTTCTCTCTTAATTCTGTCTGAGTTGTTACGTGTGCATTCTCTCCCGATCTCAATCCCATCCTCGTCGCCATGTGTGGGCCGGGCCCCGATCCCGCCCTCGTCACCATGTGCAGCGGTGATTCCGATTTCATTCTGGCCGCCATGGGAGAGCCGGGAGCGAACCGGGGTCGTACCGGACCCGTCTTCGGTGCACATGGGCTGTGGCCAGCAGCCCGGGCATGCGGGGCTGGAGAGAACCGCCCCGCGGTTCAGCGCATGTGAGTTAGAATTAGTTACAGAGGCGTAATGGTTGATTGAAAAGATTGTTTACTTACACCCAAAGATGGTATTGGTGTAGGCTGGACAGGTTTCCAGGCACAGCTCCCGCTTGAACCCTCGTTGGAGGACTCTGACAAATCGATTGCTCCCAAGGAGTTTGCTAGGCTCTGCGGGTCCCGTTAAGTTGGGTTCGAAAAGTTTCCCCGGAGTTATTCAGGCTCCGCGGGTCCAATACGTTTTCCCCGGAGTTTGCTAGGCTCCACGGGTCCAAAGTTACAGGAAAGGGATACGTCTAGGATGTTACACCTCAGCTCTGTATTCTTGGGCAACCCTGGCACAGGATGCAGTCTGTCTGACTCACAAAGGACTCCCCCCCCCTCCCCTCCTCTACATAAACGAAACTGATTAAGTTGCAGTGAGAGACGCACCTAAAACTCTCCAGATAAGGGTGATAAGAGTGAAACAACTGCCCTAGGTCTCATTTACATCCGAGATGGAACCAGATGACCATTCATTTACATGAGAGATGGAAAACAGAAAGCCTGAAGCAGAGACTGCAGTGAATTCTGGGACCAGAGAAGCAGGAGAGCGCTGCATGATGGGGAATCTGTGCTTCCAATGTTAATTAACCCATGTTCACACACACCCAGCTCAGCATTTATCAGACCAGTTCTAATCTGGATTTGCTAAGGACTTTTCTCCCCCCAGACACACACACACAGCTCTAAGTTTAATAGGCATCTCGGGCCGTACATTCCCCGGTCCCACTATGGGAGGCCTGTTTAAACTTGATTGACTAAAACTCGGTTGCCGGGTTAGGGAATGCTGAGGCAAGAGACCGAGTCTGAGGGGGTACGGGCAACATTTGAACAATGGTTAAGGGTTCATCACAGCATCCAGCCTGCTGGAGCCCTAATCCCAGGTGTTGTCGTATCTTTCCCGAGACGACTGGTGGGAGTCCTCTCCACAAAAGGTTATGAGCACCCCAATAATTGCTTTAAGTCTGTTAAAAGACTATAGTAAAATCTGGAAAAGTCATGCTAAGCTGAGGCTTGTGCACAACAAGTAAAAATCCAAAATCCTGATACTGCAAGCTATCTATTGTTCCTGAAGAAACCATGAGATATCCCATCAGGATATCTGCCATCCATAGGAATCTCAAGCTGGCTCCCAAGTATTTGGGTTACTCCCTAATCTTAAGTGTTTCCTGATTATCAATCAGTTTCCTGAGATGGCCCAAACCAGATAACCCCTTGTCAATAGAAAAGACAATGATTTACACTACTGAGGGTGCTTCAAAGCAGCTGAACTGAGGGTATAAAAATCTGTAAGTGTGTGTGCATAAAAAAAAAAAGAAGAAAGAGAAGAAAGAAGAAGAAGAAGCAGGGAGAAAGAAAAGGAGAAAGAAAGAAGAAGAAGAAAACTCCTGTGCTGACACCATCCCCTGTCGTTCTTGGGACGCTGGAAGAACAGATCGTCTCTCTCTTCAAGGATTGTGCTACGGACTGTGCCTGTCAGCTTTGCAGCCTGGGTACTGTGGACTCAGTGAGATTCCCAGCGTTCTCTCTTCTTTCTAGGCATAAACTTCTGAACCTGAACTGTATCAGTTAAGCTTGAGCTAAGTTTCCCCAAATACTTAGTGAAACCAGGGTAGTATTGTCATTGTTTGTGCTTGTTTTTCTTTTGCATGTCTATTACTACTAGTACTATTATATATTTCATATGCTTAGCAATAAATAACTTTTATAGGCAAACTGGTAGTAATTGGGTATATTTTTCCTTCTCTGCTTCTTTTTCCTCCTGTGCTCTGCAGCAACGCTTCTTTTACCAATGCTAAAGATCCCTGTGAAGCCTAAATTATTGTGGGGTTTGCTCATCAAGAGGCCAAAGATTGGGACGTGCTGAGTTTGAAACACATAAGGGGATCAGCTTGTACAGGCTGATTGACCCAGTTTGACTCAGACGTGCCCTTATGAACTGAATGCTGGCCCATGAGGGTGTCAGCTGGACACCCAGCCGGATTCAGAGGGATTCTGTTTACCTGTGCGCTTGTGTTTGACTGCATTTTATTGTTGCTCTTATGAACTGATTCTTGGCATATGAGGGTGTCAGCCTGTCCATGCTGATCAGCCTGACCAGGTCAGGCGTGTCACGTTAATGTGTGTGTGTTTGTGTGTATGACTGATTTGGTGACTGGAGGAACCCAGTCCCATTGAGATTGAGTCCTGCAAGATAGCTCCACTGGGGGTGAGGGCTTGCAGAAGGGAGAAATACAGCTCCGTATAGTAACACAAGCAGCACATTGACAGAATCACCAAGACCCTAGAAACTATCCCTAATAAATGAGCACACCCCAAAGTAATGGGCAAATTTGGTAACAAGGATTCTTCCAGTCAGGGGAAATTCAGACAGGTGTTGGGTCTACGACCCTTTCCTCTTTCGGAGGGTCTACCCTCTGGGCCCTCCAAACAAAGGGGTAACCCACCCGGTGGTGGAAGCTAGGGGTTAAGGAGCCCTGACCCGCCTTTCACTAGGATGGTAACTGGCCTGGCATTTCCTGGGGGCTCCTGCACCACTGAGAGCCCCACCAGGCCACCCACTCCCGGCGGGATGCAGTTTTAGGTCGTACCCAGGACCAGGAGCCTCCTATCCTTCCCCTACAGTTCCTCCCTTACCTCCAGATGACACCAGCAGCCCTCCAGCCAGGTGATGTTATTGCCTGGCCTCCAGCATCAGAACTGCCCTGTTTAGATGGGCAGCCCCAGATCCAAAATGGCTGCCCTCATCAGGCACCTGCCAGCTGCTGCCTTCTGGCCCTTAAAGTGGCAGGCACCAACAGTGCCCTGCCACAGGCCCCGTGCTCCACAGGGAGTTGGATGGAAACTGTCCCACAATTGGAGCAGATCCTGGCAAGCCGTGTGCCGCCCCCTCCCTCCCACTTCACAGGGGGCTCACCAGCAACTGCCCTGCTTGCCATACAGTTCCCAGTCAGCCCCCTGCCAAGCAGGGGGAAAGGAAGGCCTGGGTTCCCAGCCAACCTGCTCCAGAGGGTGAGCAGGGGCTGGGTTCTCAGCCTCCACTTGTCCTCCAGAGTTCCCAGCTCCATGATGCATGGTGCTGCTCTGGGGGGAGAGTGGTGGGCTGGGTTCCCAAACCCTGCTCACCCACCAGAGCTTCCAGCTGCATGCTGGGAACTGGGATTCTGGATGGGGGGGCAGAGAACTCCCCAGTCCCAGTGCTGATCAGCTCCCGGATCCTGTGGGGAAGCTGGGAGCTGAGCAGCACCAGGACTGGGGACAGAGCACTCCCCATCCCCTGTAGACCCCTGCTGCTTAAGCTGACCAGGGCAAATTCACTCCCATTTAGCATCTACACATGCTACTGTGCAGTAGCTACTGTGCAGTTAATTTAGTGCCTGTATTTGGGGATGGACCAACTCCCTAACTCAATTTTTTTCCTTTCCTCTAAAATAACAATTATGCTCACATTTTCAAAACTGCAAGCATGCAGTCTATGTGCACAAATGAAACGTATGATTTGCAAATTAGGTGAATACAGGGGCAAAATTATTTTTAAATACCTAAGCAGGTATTTGCATTACCATTGACTCAAGAGACACATACATTTGAAGTAACCACACAAACCATTACAAATACACAAGACAGCAAATGATCAGGAGAGCACTGCATACAGAACTGGCTCTTTAAGTTTTTGGAGATGTGGCCATATGAATAATTGCATTTTTTGTTTGTTTTTTTGGACTCTTCTTCATTTCATCTAAGACTGATGCCAGAAGTTACATGAAAAATGCCATTCTTTAGAGTATTTCATGTCCTTTAAATATAGCAAGTACTAAAATCCTCCGAGGCAACATTTCCTGCAATGTACCAACCCATATGTAGACCAAAGAGAGGCAGAACAGACTGGATGCTTAATTTAACTGAAAGTTTGAGTTTGTCACTGCTAGATACATTGAGTTTTGTGGTTAGAGCTGCTTAGAATTTCTTTTCCTACTGAAAGCGTTTAAAATATTTTGTCTTCTTGTAACAGAAAATGCCAACTGTTTGTTGAAAAAAGTCTAAAACTGAAATTTTGTGGTGAAAAACAAAGTGTTTTGAGTTAGAAATAACATTTCAGTGCTTTGTAGGAATTATTGTTCCAAAATTTCATGTGCCCATTCCCCTCTGAGTTCCCTGGACATTTTCCATGTCTGTGTGTATGTGTGTGTGTTTTAATGAACAATGAAAGCCTTCAGTGGAAACTGAAAACTGAATCTTTCAGTGGAAATTAGATGCTACTGAAAATTTTCATTAAAAAAAGATGCTTTTGATGAAAATTTTGAACTGCAAGTAGTTTAAACTGTATCACATACATTAAAATTCAGCCATAACTGCCTCATAACATGGTTATTATTAAACAGAACTGTCTTGATGCTTATGTATACTTCATCATGACAGTCTCTGATCACCACTGTGAGGTATGAATGTTTTCTTCATCCTTATTTCATAAATGGGAACGGAAACATGGAATTGATTAGTGGCCTGTTCAAGATAACACAGGAATACATTGGAAGAGCCAAAAAAAAATCAAAATTTCATAATTCTCAGTCTAATGTTTTAACCACGATTGTTGTTCCCAAATTTTACATAGCCAATAGCATGCAATGAATCTACTAATACAGTTTGGTTTAACTTACATATTTATGTTGTGAGAGTTCAGTATAATCTATATATTTAAGTTATAGCGTATATATAAATAGCATGTTATGACCTTATGTGTCCAGTAACCTATTAGTCATATACATAATGAACACCAATTGGCTAAGTACCAAGTAATAATAAACACCTTCAAAATATAGACTCTTTAGCCTCCCTTCAAATCAAAAAGTGAATAAATAGATATATCTGCAACAGGTTCAGAGATTCAACAAACCCAGGATAGGGCAGAATAGAAATTGGAGTCCAAGGCAAAACTCCCTCTCAAGCCTATTAATCCAGGGACGTTCAGTTTTAGTAACAGACATGAGCTCAACTTTTTGGCTGTAACCTGAAGAAAACAGTCTCCACTTACAAGAGATCCAGCTTGGGAACTGTAAAAGGATTCCAAGTCGGAACTGTGGTGTGGTAGCAAAGTTGTCTAGGAAAGCCTCTGCATGTACAAACCTCTACGGCTTTATGCCAAGCTCATGCAAATAATGTCACTCCCTCTTAAATAATAATTAAACTTGCAATTGTTTTAAAGGGCCTACCTCCTGTTAAAACACACGAGATCTCTGTTTTAAGGAGTCTGAGCTTCAATCTTAACATTTAAAATTGACCTTTATAATGAATCATTTCATCCTCCCTTTTTGGTTTATTCTCTAAGGTCTGGACAAAGGTCTTTAAAGCATCCAATTACTTTTTGATTTCCAAAACAGGAAATTAAGATAAATTCCCCATTCCCCCTTCCCCACCCCCACCCCAAGAAACTCATCAATGCATTTCTTTAGGATTCACTGTGAAGAGTCTCATCGACATGCTCTCAGTTTATAGTGAGAGGTTAAGAACATAAGCAGTCCGCTGCTGACAGTGCTGGGTCAAACCAATAGTCTATCTAAAGCAGTAGCCTGTCTTTTAACAGGGCTGTTTTCCTGTCACTCCTTCTTGCATGTCTCTAGGCATAGTTTCACTGGGTGGCATCCATAGCTTCCTTGGACGTGTTCAAAGGGCAGTGGGCACTAGCTGATTTTCTCTGCTTAATGTCACCCCATTGGAATCCTCATTATTAACTTGTCACCTTCACTCCCATGCCTATTTTCTTATTTTTTGTCCCAAAAATGCTGTTACACAGTTAATGGCCTACCTCAAACCACAGCAGAGGGTATCTTATAGTCTTCTGGTGCGCTGAGGCCCACCAAGCCAATGTAATACAAATAGGCCTGTCTCAGCAGTGGCAGAAACAGGCAGTTTAGAGGGACAGCATATCTGAACAGGGCATATCTTGAATGATCCATCCCCTGTCATACCCTCACTGTGCATCCACCATCCCCAACTGTTCTGTTTAATAACTATTAATAGACCTATCATCCATGAATTTGTCTAATCCCTTTTAAATCTGGCTATACCACCGCCTGTGGCAACAAGTTCCACAAATTAACTGTGTCATGTAGAAAAAGTATTCCGTCTTGCTTGTTTTAAGCCTGACTCCAACTAATTTCAGTGGGTGCCCCCCAGTTCTAATATTCTGGGATTTGGTGAATAACCATTTCTTATGCACTTTGTATATACCTTCCATGATTTTATAGCCCTCTACCGTGTCCCTCCCTTACCCTTCTCCTTTCCAAACTGAAAGCTTGGAGTCCTAGTCTTTTTAGTCTCTCCTGGCATGGCAGGTGCTCCATACCTCAGATCATCTTGGTTGTCCTTCTCTGGACCTTTTCTAATTCTACATCCTTTGTGAGATGCAGAGGCCAGACCTGTACACAGCATCCAAGATGTGAGCACACCATAAATTTATATAATGGCATGGTGATATTTTCCATTTTGTTTTCAGTTCCCTTCCTTTCCCACATTTTTGTACCTTTTTTGTCACAGCTACAAACTGAGCAGATTTTTTTTTTAGAGAGAACTATGTCTTTGTATATTGTACTAAAAAGGACTGCTCCAGTTCTGCATTGCCTCCTTAGGTTTTTTAACAAGGAAATATTTCTATTAGTATCATGTTGAGGCAGCTATAAAGGACTTACATTACTTTACACTTAGGGCTGCCAGGCTCTGGAATGGGCTCCCAAGTGAGGAAGTACTCTCTCCTACCCTGGAGGTCTTCAAGAGAAGGCTGGACAGATATTTGGCTGGGGTGATATGACCCTGGCACCCGTTCCTGCCCAGGGCAGGGGGTTGGACCTGATGATCTGTTTAGGTCCCTTCTAAACCTAAGCACTATGATACTATGACTTGTATAGGCTCCCTGGACAACATTTCCAGCTTGCATAATTCAGTATAACTCCACAGAAGTCAATGCTAATGGCATGGAGATACAAACAAGGTACCTTATTTTTACTGAGATGCAAGCTACTTTGCATTTACTGTAATGGTAAGAGCATACACATGGGCAATTTCCACAGAGTAGTTGGTGCTTCTCACCCCAGCTTCCCTTTCAGTAACTTGTTTGTGTGCCCATATCCTAAAGCAAGCTTAGAAAAAGATAAAGATCTGCCCTTTTATCATAATGGATGGCATTTTAAAAGGTGCCTAAGTGACTTAGGAATATATACTGAATTAAATCCAAATCTGTCATTTTAAGACCCAATGATTTGATATTAGCAGAAAACTAGAACCTGTTTTCCATAGACATGAAATGACAAGGTTTTGGCATCACAGCTTAACATTGCTATGTGGTCTCAATCATTTTTCATAACATTGTTTTACCATTGACTTGACACAGTAAAGTGGTCTCTATAGACTTACATTGGCATAATTTTGCCATCGTCTTGACATTGTAATGTGGTCTCTATAGACTTAAATTGAAATTTTGTCATTGTCTTGATATTGTAATGTCCTCTTCCCAGACTTGTAGCATCCTTTCCATATACTTGTATCTCAGCATCATCACAAAACGGCCGGGCATTTTTATTTCTCATTCATCGGGGATAGCGTTAATGTTGCCAAAGACATTTTATGAAAAGTAAATAATACATGTGATCAGTATTTTAAAACTTCTATCTCTAATCATTTCAAAGGATTTTCCATCTGCAAATCCCAAGTTCTTCCAAACAGAGTTGAAATACCTAATGTGCACTTGTATTCAGAATTCATATTTTTCATGTTAATAATAAACTATTTTAATATTAATTTTAAAATTAGGTCAGATTATAATAAATTTACTACTGTATTGACTGTTATGCAGAATCTTTAAAAAGTCTTGATAATATGGTATCAAACAGTTAACATTTAGAGCAGAACAAACTGGAAGTATATTTGCAAATGAAAAATAAAAATTATTTGGTACTCAGTTTAGTAAGATTAAATGAGTGGCCAAACTGGTTTATAGATTCATAAATTCATAGATTATAGTTGGAAGGGACCCAATGGATCATCGTGTCCGACCGCCTGCCCCTGGAAGGAAAGAGGACTAAGGTCAGACAACCCCAGCCAGGTGATTGTCAAGCCTCCTCTTGAAGACCTCCAAGCTAGGTGATAGCACCGCCTCTCTTGGAAGCCCATTCCAGACTCTGGCCACGCTCACTGTAAAAACTTTCTTCCTAATGTCCAACCTAAATCTACTCTCCACTAGTTTGCACCCATTATTCCTAGTTAATATCCCTTTTTGGAAAATTAAGTACCCAAACATTCGACACTTTTTCCCCCTTAAACAGTTAAGAGAAAGTCCTTGTTTTCCTACTTCATGAAAACAGCACTAGCATTTCATACAGATCTATTCCTCAGGTTCTGATTTTAATCAGAACCTTTATAGGACTGAATTTTCTAAATATTTCAAGGGTTTTTAAAGTGTAACTAGAGTTGCAGCAAAAGCAGATACAAAACACCACTTACCAAATGATGCTGATAGATTAGAAACCTGTTGGCTTAGGCCATTCTCCTAGTAGAAACCAAAAGTGTACAAATATTTGCACACTTTTTCCCAGACCAAAAGTGGCCATTCCAGAATAAAAATAAGCCTACTCCAACCAGACAGAAGTCAGGCTTGGTACAGTTTTTCCCAGGAGAATGAACATCTGCACACTTTCCATGGCTAAGCTCCCCTGAGGACCAGGAAGAAGGGAGCTATGGGGAAAGGCTCCCATGCCTTCCTGAAACCAGGGTCACTAAGAGACAACTACTGCAGCCCTTTGGATAGAGCAGGAAGGTAGGGAAAGGGAGGGGCAGGTGTCAGTTGCTCCCCACCATCTCCTTACACAGTGGGACCCTTGGTGTGAAAAGTGAGTTCCTGCAGTGAGAAGCAGGTTGAGGGCTTTGCTCTGCTGCACCTCTTCCCTCTCCCCCACTATGGGCAGTGCAGGAGGGAAAGGGAAAGCCAGAGCAGTCAAGAACCAGGCTTGAGGATGTAGCAGGCATCAGAGCAAAGCACCCACCCACTCCTCACACCAAAGTCCCAGATGTGTGTGTACATCTGAAAGACTCCTTAGCGAAATGCTTAGCATAAGTAATGCCATTTTGCCTTGACATAACTAAGTAAACACCACTGAAAGCAGAGCAAGTGTGTTTAAAGTGACCTCTGTATAACCCATGTCAGCAAAAAAGTTAAAAGAGCATGTGGCAGCAGTCCGAGATAACATGATACAGATGGCAGTCTAAGTCTAACAGGAGCAACCACTGTGAAAGATGATTGGTAGATACTTATGACATACGGAACATACAGAAGAGAACTATAAACAAAAGTATATAAAAAACCTTAAGGTGGAGAGAACAACACACAGCAAGGGAAGAAAAAACACCTATTCGAACCACAGTGTGGTTATGGATGCCCGGCCAGCTAAAACCACTGTATCTATCAGATGGCTTGCATAAGAATATCTTTGTTGGATTTCAGACGGGCATAGTCTATTAGGATTTTAGCCTGGAATAGTCTGACCAATCATTTCATTTGCATTCATCCCACCGCCTAGCTAAATTTAGTACAACATGTGGAGCAGGCAAAGGCCCTTGCTGTGAAGGTCTGTCCATTTGGCTTCTGGACACCAGCTCCCAAGCATCAGGAGCCAACCAGAGGGGGCATCTCTGTCTCCTGCCTGCTTCTCACTCTGGAGTCCTCAGAGTGAGAAGCAGGCAAGGGGCTTTGTCTCACTCCAGTCACTCCAGGAATGGGAGGACTGGAACAGCCCATGCTTTTCCCAGACCAGGATCACTCCAGTCCTGGGAGGACACAAGGAACAGAGGAGAGGGATCAGTTGCAGGCTGAAGGTCTGGACTAATCCCTCTGCCAGAATCATTTCTGTCTCTGAAAATTTGCCATTCCTAGAAATGAACATTTGCCCACAGCCTTAGAATCTGAGGATTTTCACAGGCGCTCCACAGAGTCATTCTCTGCTCTCCATAAGGTCAATGCGGACTTTACCATTAATGACAATGAGAGGGGAGTTAGACAGCCTCTGAGTAATTTAGAAAATCCTAACAGCCATTGTCAGCCTGATGGTCACCAGGCACATCTACACATGATGCTAAAGGTGCAACTGACTATTGCGCATTATCACGTCACAGCAAAAGCAGCACTAATACGTTAATGTGCAGTAGAATTAGTCTACTGTGCATTAGCATCACTAAAAAGGCATGTGCCAGTGCTACTGTGGAGTAGCACCAGTTACTGCGCATTGAGTCAGTACCTACTACAGGTATGAAATTGAATGTGCAGTAATGCGTAGTAATTATGGTACATTAATGTATGTGTAAACATGTCCACCACATCTAATATATTTTAAGACACACTTAAGTTGAACATGTCCTTACACACTGACATTGAGGGAGTTTTGTAGGGGGTTCCAGAAAAGAGAACGCTTATACCTCAAACCATGTGAGACAGGGTTCCTACAGTATGCTCCCATAAATATGAAATTCACTAAGGACCAGTAAGCATGGCTGCAATATATTATTTCTGTTTGCTATTTATGTGGATATCATTGCTTCAATTTCAGCGGTAGTGTTAACTGATGCACAGGCAAGTAAAATCATTTTTCTACAGTAAGTCTAAGGTAAAAATGGATATAGATCACCACTCCCAGTCTGACATAGTATTCACTAGACTATAGACCTCCCAAGGAAAATGTAAGGAGACCCCACAAAAATGGAATATCCAAGCAAGTAGTTAAATGAGAACCTTGCTGTAAATCTTGATAAATGATAGGTTACATAACTTGGCAAGTTCATAGTATATCTCAAACTGAATTCAGTAAAAGTGTAACAGAAATGCTAAAACATAAGAAGGCTAGGTATATTGGATATTAATATACAAGCAAGGTAGAGACAATGAAATGGCCTTTTGGTCATAGGTAAAGGTCACATTCAGACCAAGCAATTTACCTAAAAACTGTGATGCTGGAATATTTTTAAAATACAGTTAAAGAATAAAGATCAGTGAAAGAAAATAGCTGAAGACAGTATTTGTACTGAAGAATGACAATGGAGATGACATTATTTAGTAATAGCTTTTATATTAATTTTTAAAAGAAAAAATGACTTACAAACAAATGTATAGTAGAATTAGATGCTTTCTTCTTTAGCAAATATCAGAGTAATAATCCAACCTGAAAACTGCCTCCTCCCTTAAACTTTAACATTCACTTTGCATTACACAACTGCTTGCATCAAAATAAATATTTTTCGGTCATTATAAGATGTAGTGTGACTGAATGCTGCATACCCCAACATTACAGAAGATAGCTATCAGAACACATTTACAAAAACAAGCTTATTTCCAAATCAGATACTACACCATCATTGCAAAGAACAGGTAGCTAATTAGAAGTATGTGTGGAATCAAGCAGAGCAGACAATGAGCTGCCTTGGCTGCTTGCAAACCAGTAGATATTGTGGTTGACCGACTCCACAGATTTTTTGTGGACAGTTTCTCACATCTCCAGATATTTCTTTAATTAGTTGTTGTTGCATTTACCAAGGTGTATACTCACTGTTTTATAAATATTCTATTATTCAGTTCTATACTTGTCTAAGAATTTTCACTAACCAGAGAGCTTAAAAACAGAGAAATTTAACAGATTTTTAAAGAGATAACGTATGTAGATTAGCAAAAATGCTCCAGAACCAAATTAGTCAGGAACAGCAAATTTAGATTGTTAAATTGGTATCATATCAAAACAGCAGTGATAAGAATGATACCCTTAGTTCAAGTAGTGGCAAAAGAGGTCACTAGAAAGAAATTTATGGTAGTTTCTACTATATCCATTAACCTACTTAGGCCCTGATCCTGTAATTGGATTTGCCTACATGAATCTGATTGCAGGAAGATGGCTATAAATTGTAAACCCACTAGGGGACAATCTGTTTTCCTATGTTTGTAGGTGGGTCTTAACATACAGTGGGCACAAATGTAACAAAAATCATAAAGAATATCCATTTTTAAAGGTAAAATAAAATATTAACATTCCATTGCATTGTATGAAGTAGACACAGGGTTCATCAGCATGAACAGTAGAAATAGCTTTTGAAAGATCTATGGCCACAAAATGTTATTGAAGACAAGAATTTTGAATCCCTCCCCAGTTTAAAGGTTGGTTTTGCTCTTTGTAGGAATACAGGCCATGTGTGAAATTCTCAATAAGGTTTGGGTTCTCATGTACTATTTCCCAAAACACCCCTCTTCAATTTGCAGTTCAGGATCCAGGAGTTAAGATTGTGAATTCAACCTAAACCATCTACCCAAGGACAGTTAAGTGCTTTACAAACATTCATTAAGACTTAAATTAGAGCAATTAATAAACATCATAATTATTTGTTACATTGCTCCCAAATTGTGGTAAGCATTTTACAAATACTTGACTTATCCTTATCTTGAACTATAGGCATTTAGACTGAGTGCAGACATTCAGGAAAGTTAGGGGATGGCTAGATTGTGTTAAAAATAGACACCTGATCTAAGGTAGGTAAGGATTGGAAGGGGTTGGGGGAGGTCCAGGAGGGTTTGGCAGGATCTGGGGAAACCCGGATGGGGAGAGGTTGGGGGGCTGGAGAATAAAGGAGGCTCTCTCCCCCTCTCCCAAGAACCAGAGGCTATTTATAGTTCTCCAACCCTCCCACCCCCAGACAAACAACCCCCCTCTGGAAAAAATACCACCCACCCATCCCTTCACCCCTCCCAATCTGACTTACTTCCTCAGCTCCCAGCATCAGCAAATGCTTGCAGGATAGGGGTTTGGTAGGCTCGGGGGTGGGGGGAGCAGAGGGCTGGCTAGTACATGGCAGGGAGGAACTAGGGGACTAAAAATAAGGTAGGAAAAACAGGGAGGGGTTAGGATAAGTATAGCCCCATGGCTGGGGTCAGCGCCTGGGCTTTCCCAGCCCTGGGGCTTCACTGAGAACTGTACAGAATTTCAGTAAGATTGGCTTTGCCAGACATGAGCTAAGTTACACTTCCCCAGAGGTATGCTTAGTTTAGATTAGGTTGGCTATTTTCAGATGGATCTAACTGTCCTGACCTTCTGTCCATTTGACATGTAGACTCATCTAACTAGTGTAAGGTCTGTACCTGGACAAACTAAGTTAGATCAGGCGGCCATTTTTAATGTTATCTAACCTCCTCCTAACCTCCTCAAATGTCTGTATGTAGTCTTAGATTATGTGGTTTACCTCTATGTAAACCATGACCCTAAGATCACTACCGTAAGTCAAAGCAGTTCACATCTACTACACTACTTGTAGAGTCAAGTCATATCATTAGATAATCACACGTAGCACAAGGAAGGCTCATTTTGATTTCACGATACCATTTTTTCCCTTCCTTAATATCCTCCCCTGAGAGGAACCCAATATTCATTGTCTGTGTCTATGGACCACAAGCTGTTATAACTTGTCTGTGATCTTCTCTCTGTTGTGAACTTGGAGCAATATGGCCAAGATGGATGCTAGCATCACAGCTCCGACATAACTAGGTTCCCAAGACAATAGGTGCATCTACATGTGATGCTACATCACCATAACAATGCACTATGATGATGTAGCATCCGTGGACAAAAACTGTGATGCCACAGCTATGTCACTTTAGTGATATAGTGCCTCAGTATAGTGTGTCACTACGGCAATTTAGCAGCTAAAAATAACCGTGCATTGCACACAGCACAGTATGGGCTGTTAGGGCAGTAACAATGGTGCCATAGTAGTACATGTAGACATACCCAATGACTGGTTAATTTGAGGTGCCATGTGGATAGTTTCTAATGGTACTTAAGGGATCTTCCCCATTAAGGCATGAATCCTAGTCTTCCCCATGCAAATCCTGCTCTCTCAACAGCATTCTAAGCAAAAAAACTGGGAGAAAATCCTTTCAAAGAAATTCCCTTTCACAGCTGCCCTTGACAGAGGATACTCTTTAATAAGAGCTCAAGTATACAGCTGGTTTAAATAATAAAAATATTAGTACAGCAATATTATTTGACACCTGACAGAAAATATTAATCAAATACTTGAACATTTTTGCCACTGATTAAATTACCCTATTTCATGGTGTGCAGGTCGGTGCAGTGTATAAGTTGACCCCCTTTTTATGATCCAAAAAGTTAGGTTGATTTATACACTGGATCTACGGAATTCCTAACTTTTTGGATTAGAAATATTAGTTTGACTTATACTGGCCTGTGCATGCCCTCATTGCAGGCCAGGCCTCCGGAGGGTGAACTCTCACAGGTAATGGGGACAGGCTTGGCACTCAGTTGGCATGGCCCAGGCAGCAAGGCTCAGAGGAGATAGGGCCACACAAGCCATGCACTGAGTCCATCCCCATCCCCTGCGAGTGGCACCGTGCTTGGCGCTCGGCTGGTGCAGCCCCATCCCCTGCAAGCACACTATGGAGATGCTGCTTGGCCGAGCGCTGAGCCCAGCTCCATCCCCTATGAGTGGCACTGTCTGGGCCATGCCAGCCGAGTGCCTAGCCTGGCACTGCTCGCAAGGGATGGTGCTGGGCTTAGCACTCAGCTGGCACGGCCCAGGCAGCACCACTCACAGGGGATGGGGACAGGCTTAGCACCTGGCCAAGCAGTGTCTCCACAGTGTATTTTCAGTGGATGGGGCCTCAACAGCTGAGCCCAAAGCCTGGCCGACCTCAGTGCCTGGCTGAGCAGCATCTCCATAGTGACAGCGAGGCCCACAGGACTTGATACAGTGTGTAAGTTGAGGTTGAATTTTAAGAGTTAAAAATTGGGCTTCAAAACTCATCTTATACACTGTGAAATATGGTATAAACATTTTTAAAGCTTTTTTATTAATACACTGTTTGAGAGGACATAACCAACATTCATCTGACACCTTAGACACAGTGAATAATTTGGTCAGCACTACTCAGAAGTTGTGTTGTTTAGAGAGATGACACAGCATTTTTGTTAACTGCACAAACCATTCAAGAGCTCACAAATACTTTGTTCTGGCTTCTAGAAACATGTAGTCCACAGCAAGCACATTTAGAAGGTTGTTACATATGTCAGGCTAACCCTATCCAAACTAACAACATGATGCTTCTCTAAATAACCATTCCATTGAGTGATAGCTCCTTGAGCAGACACAGCTTTTCCTAATTGCTGGAACGTGCCTAGAGTTTATTGTCAACAAATAAACAACAACAGAACATTTTTGTTTCTGAGGTTCTAGTATTAGCCTACCTTAAATGGTTTGGTGGATAAAATACTAGCTGGGTAGCTGAGCTACTCAGTAGACTGTCATTCAGTGACTCAGTGGGTGTGTCTACACAAGACACTAGCAACACAGTAGACTAATTCCACTGTACATTAGCATGTCACGACACAAGGCAAGTTAATGTGCTAATGTGCAGTAGAATTAGTCTACTGAGCACTAACATCACATAAAAGACGTGCACCACTGCTACTGCGCAGTAGCGCTGATTACGACTTACTAAGTTAGTACCTATTATTACAGGTGCTAAACATAATAGTCCATAATTACAGCACATTAATGCACGCGTAGATGTGCCCCGTCAGAATTCCAAACTAACTTTTGCAAATGACTGGACCTATTCTGAACCTCAGTTATCATTCATATAAATCTCACAAGCTTTTACAGAAGAACAACTGTGATTTGTTCACATGCTATAATGAAGAAGATCACGAACAAAACAAATTAAACCTTTGAAAGGGACATTTTTGTATTTTTCTTTTCTTTTGTAATATATATTTTACACACGTATATATACACACTACATATGTAGGTGTGTACATGCATACACATGCATATATGCCACTATATTTGCTATTTTTTTAAATAAAGATAGGTAAAATAATCAATGAAGTAAATATGATACAAAAAAAGTCTTCACATCCTTAGGATTAACTGATTCCTACTCTATGGAACAGGTTTGAATTTGATCACTTCACTGTTCACCAACTATTTTTTGTTAAAAGTGCTTGAATAGAAATTACCCCACTGAGATAGGGGTGTGTGTGTGTGTGTGTGTGTGTGTGAAATCTGGTATAAAAAATTGAAAAGCATTTATGTGTGTGTACACTAAGATAGATAGATAGATAGATAGATAGATAGATAGATAGATAGATAGATAGATAGATAGATAGATAGATTGTATATACACTAATACACACACATATCTGTATCTATCTCAGTGGGGTAATTTCTCTATAAATATCATTTGTATAACTCTTAATTGTAAATAAAGCAAACCAGTGCTGTGGTGTATATAGGGTGTCTATGGGCACTACTGCAATATGAATAATAAAAAGAATATAAACTTTTAGTTAAAATTAATGCTTAGAAATAACACCCTAAATATAAACCTCATGGATTTCAGTGGGATTTGTATACAACTATGAGAGGATTCTGCCCTCAGATATATTCCCACAGTCCAATTGCTAGCAATAGCCTTCACAAAGTCTGAAGAATGTATGAGGGGGCATCATTTGCTGTTTCCCCAAACAGGAACAACAAACAATTACAGCTACTACATGCTGCAAAATATAACCTATCCTCTTGAGGCTAGAAATTCCCTGCCAGTATAGGTCTCCAACTGGGGAACAGATGTATGGGGTGGAATATTTGTTGCCACTTACTGGATGCATGACATGAACAGAATTCCCAGGCTTGCTTCTCCCCCACCCTCTCCAGGATAACAACAATACATAGGGAAGATCAAGGCATTAATCTCATATTAATTATTGCACTGTATTTAAAACACTGTAGGTTGCATTTCAGGGAGCAAAGTAATTTACTGAGAAATATACAGAATTACGCTCTCCAATACCTCTAAAACATATACTAGCTTATATTTTAGGTAAAGTATATTATATTATTTTTCTTTTCCTCCACATGGAAAATAAACACTATGAACACACTCTAGCACATTTAAGGGTATCAAAATAGCATTGGACACCATCAGAGTTCAACAAAATTGTCCATAAAGTTAGAATGTAAAACCATTGACAAGACAGTGTGGAAGGGTCACAAAACTGCATTGGTGTAATGGGAATTCCAGTTTTCTCTGTTTGTATGTAGGCTATTAATCTTTATAAGTACATAATTTAGCAAGCTATCATACAGAAAATAGGGAAAATACCACCAACTGTAAACCATGATCTCAGTAATTTTCTCAGCTACACCTAGGCAACATTCACCTATGTCAATTATAGTTGCAGATGCAAGAGGCAGAATCAGGTTTTTTATTTTAAAATACTTTTAAGAAGTAAAATAAGATAAAGTTCTAAAATATGGTAAAGTAAAAGGGGCAATTGTATGTACAAAAACCAGTCAACTATAAATAGTCAGAAATGAAACGGTAGATTTTAAGATATTCTAGAAATAGGCAATTGTCACCATTATAGGACTTATCAGTCATAAACCCCCAA
Source organism: Alligator mississippiensis (assembly GCF_030867095.1). Taxonomy (NCBI): domain Eukaryota; kingdom Metazoa; phylum Chordata; order Crocodylia; family Alligatoridae; genus Alligator; species Alligator mississippiensis. The sequence goes on from NC_081825.1 coordinate 245,827,737, forward strand.
AAGCAAGAACCCTTTAAATATTCAAAATTCATATCAAAAGTACATTTCAAGACAATTCCTTTGAAATTTTTGTTCCATTGTAATCTTTCTAGGTTGCAGCAAAGTTACATTGCAAAACATCATTTTTTCTACAATCTCCCCTTCCCCCCTCCCCCCCCCTTTTTTTTAAACAGTATTGCTGAGACTTCTTTTGTTTTTGTTTTTCTTTTTCTTTTTTGGGGGGTGGGGTTGGCGTTTTTAAAATCTCTTATACTATATTAATCACTGTATGTTAGCAGCTTTTCCTGTACCACGTTGTCTAAAACTGCTAAGGAAAATGTCTGTTCACTAAGAAATTGTTTAATGCATTACTTTGATATGCTCCATAAGTTGGTAGATCAATAGTTAAAAAAAAGTAATCTTTGCTTTCTGATATGGTATGTCCTTTGTTGTTTCAACCATTAGCATTTGTGAGCTGCCGTCAGTAATTTCTTTAATGAGATTGTTGTGGTTTTCTTTTGGAAATGTAACTGTCAGGCATTTTACATTTGTCCTTACTAATAATTCCCCAGGCCTTTATTAAAGAGATTTACAGATTTCTTAAATCTACAGTCCTGCATCACTCAGATACACAGTTCTAATAAAATGAGAAATTAGATTTTAGTCTGTGCTTTATCCTTACAAATGAACAAATAAAAAAAATGTTTACTGAACAATCTGGTTGAAGGTAACTAATTAAACACTTCTGCTCTTCAATGCTTTTGATAGAAGCAAAATAGATACGCACTTAGCAGTGCATAATCTTGCCTTTTTAACTTGGAATTTTTTTTATATAAAATTGAAAAAAATCATAACAGAAAAGAAAATGTTACAGTATGGATGATTTTTAGCCAAGGCTTGTGAAGATATGAAGCTAATGCACTGTCTTCTCAAAGCTATATTTTGAGAGAGTTTTTTTCCCCTAAGAAAATGTTCTAAATTGTAAATGGTTATTATG